>NC_085845.1:3162014-3470764 GCF_035594765.1 Anolis carolinensis | reverse complement strand
TGTGGCCTTCGCTGAGTAATTGAACAGAACCGCCTGCCATATAGAGGTAGAGGTTTAATTTATTTATTTATTTATTTACAGTATTTATATTCCTCCCTTCTTTCTCACTCCGTAGGGGACTCAGGGCGGATCACATTACACATATAAGGCAAACATTCAATGCCTTTAACATAGAACAAAGACAAGACAAACATGGGCTCCGAGCTGGCCTCGAACTCATGACCTCTTGGTCAGAGTGATTTGTTGCAGCTGGTTGCTCAACAGCCTGCGCCACAGCCCGGCCCCACAGTTTTCCCCTGACATGAAGTCCAGTGGGTCCGACTCTGGGGGTTGGTGCTTGTAAAGATGTCATGATCATTGTGTTTTATTCATGATTGGTATGTTTAGGTTGACTGTTTAAAGTTATATATTTCAGCTATTCTTATACAGAAGCTGGGAGCCTCTAAGGCATGGCCAGGAAAAGGGGCGTGGCTTCACCTTGCTGGTGGAAGCCTTAGAATTCAAAATTTAGCAGTTGGAATTTGGCAGTTGGAGTTTGTCGGTTGAGCAGAGCAGTTGGTTCTATTCAGTGGGAAAGGAGTGTGATCGAAATAAAGAGATTGTGGGAGGAAGTTGAGCAGCTAGAGAGTTTTAGCGGAGAAGGGCTAAAATTAAAATTGCTGAGCCTTTAGTAGGAATAACTAAAGAGCTGAGGTTACATCCCTAAGTCATAGAAGGACTAGGGTTAACCAGTTAAACTCCCCAGTCCAAGTTTGATCGGGTACAGATCAATTAAGTTCAAGAAGGACAGTATTCCTAACCGAAAGAAACAAGTCTTATAAAGCTAATACCATACTAAGCTCAGTGAAACGATTGAAAAGTCTTGCAACACTTACTGTACAGAAGTAACATCGTTCAACTTAAGTTATAACATTCTTGCAACCATCAAGCTTTGTACTATAAATAAACAAGTTACTGTTTCTTCAAATGTTGCTTATTATTTGAGCAAAGCATCTTTCAAAGGTGGTGGCAGCGACAACATAGAAAAGTGAAATACATAGAGGTAGAAGGTGAACCCTTCGCATTTTGGTGGCAGCGGTGGGATCTGAAGGGATTCCATTCTCTGCCACGTCAAGTCTTCACAGTGCTCATCTCCATTTCTAAGACGAAGAGCCAGCGTTGTCTTTAGACACCTCCAAGGTCATGTGGCCATAGGCATGACTGCATGGAGCCTGCCATATATTCCAATTTAAAGGAGATCATCACTACTGAGCGAGAGGTCATAAGTTCGAAGCCCAGGTCAGGTTAAGCCCCCAACCATTAAATTGCTTGGTTTTCTGTTTACCTAAGCAGCTGGAAAGACAGTTGCTTCTGTCAACTAGGAAAATTATTAAAACACCATAAAACTTCCAGCAGCACGCAGAAAGGAATGAGGAAGTATAGTACTCTGTGTCACTAGTGGATGGTGAAGCAACAGCTCCCTCTGTGACCGGAATCTAGCATACCCTCATGAAGCTGGAAATGTTAAATTGCCTCTGTGTTTGTCTATACCAGTGATTCCCAAAGTAGGCGCTACCGCCCCCTGGTGGGCGCTGCAGAAGATGTTTTCAACCTGAGTATGATGGCCTTCCAGGTTCTTGGAAAATGCCTGTACTTGAGGGTTTTTTTAATGTGTGTAGGTCGGTGCACAGCTGATCAACACACAGTCTTCACAGAATGAGCGTTCCAACCAGTAGCATGGTTAATAATAATAATAATAATAATAATAATAATAATACTTTATTTATATACCATCCTATCTCCTCAAATGACTCAGAGCAGTTTCCAACACAGCAGGAAACATACAAGTTAAAAAATATATAAAATACCACATAGACATAAATGCATAAGACATATAATCATAAAAAACACATAACCAAGAATTAAAACCTAAGGACAGGGCTCCATCAATGAACTCAGATACAGTGGCCGGGATTAACGTTGGGGTGGTCAACTATAAAGTGCTAGGCATGGAAGGTCCAGGGTGGGGGAAAGAACTCTTGTCTGTTGGAGGCCAGAAGAATTCCAGACATGGGTCAATCGGGGGCAGCTAACGACTCTGAACAAAGGATTCCCCCAGGCCAAGAGGTCAAGCTGGGAAGGCCATTTAATGCTAATTGACTTGATTAATTACAATATACACACTGGCCACCAACAGACAAAAGTTCTCCCCACCCAGGAACTTCCACAGATATATAAACGTTCCTTGCTTACTTTCTCCATACCTCACAACCTCTGAGGATGCCTGCCATAGATGTGGGCGAAATGTCAGGAGAGAATGCTTCTGGGACATGGCCAGACAGCCCGGAAAATTCACAGCAACCTGATGATGATGATGATGATGATGATGATGTTGATGGTAGGTGTCTTCTTGTGTAGTATAAAGAGGATGTACTACATGGCCTTTGTGAATCTGTTTTTATTTGAGTGTTATACTGTTATTGTTATTGCTTTATATTTTAACTTGTTTATACAATAGAGTCTCACTTATCCAAGCTAAACGGGCCGGCAGAAGCTTGGATAAGCAAATATCTTGGATAATAAGGAGGCATTAAGGAAATGCCTATTAAACATCAAGTTAGGTTATGATTTTACAAATGAAGCACCAAAACATCATGTTATACAACAAATTTGACCAAAAAAGTAGTTCAATACACAGTAATGCTATGTAGTAATTACTGTATTTACGAATTTAGCACCAAAATATAATCATATATTGAAAACATTGACTACAAAAACGCGTTGGATAATCCAGAATGTTGGATAAGCGAGTGTTGGATAAGTGAGACTCTACTGTATATATAAATATATATATATACACATTTTATTATTATTGTATTATTATTGTAGTATATTATCATATTATTGCTATTATATTATTATTATATTATTTATTATTCATGACTACATTGAAACTAGAATAGAGAGAAATCAGCGTGGAAACTGCAAGAGGTACCATAGATTGTTGTACAGTAGAGTCTCACTTATCCAACACTCGCTTATCCAACGTTCTGGATTATCCAACGCATTTTTGTAGTCAATGTTTTCAATACATTGTGATATTTTGGTGCTAAATTCGTAAATACAGTATAGCATTACTGCGTATTGAACTACTTTTTCTGTCAAATTTGTTGTCTAACATGATGTTTTGGTGCTTAATTTGTAAAATCATACCCCAATTTAATGTTTAATAGGCTTTTCCTTAATCTCTCTTTATTATCCAACATATTCGCTTATCCAACGTTCTGCCGGCCCATTTATGTTGGATAAGTGAGACTCTACTGTATTGAAAACATTGACTACAAAAATGCGTTGGATAATCCAGAACGTTGGATAAGCGAGTCTTGGATAAATGAGACTCTACTGTATTTATAAATTATTATAAATTATAATTATAAGTGAGACTCTACTGTATATAAACCCCACTTGCCTCGTTTCCAATATACATCACAACCTCTGACGATGCCTGCCATAGATGTGGGCGAAACGTCAGGAGAGAATGCTTCTGGAACATGGCCACACAGCCCGAAAGACATACAACAACTTCCCATTTTCTTCCCCTTTTCATTTCCCTTTTCTCTTCCCTTTTCCTTTCCTTTTCCCTTCCCCTTCTCTTTCCCCTTCCTCATGCATTTCCTCTTCCCCTTCCCCTTATACATCACAACCTCTGACGATGCCTGCCATAGATGTGGGCGAAACGTCAGGAGAGAATGCTTCTGGAACATGGCCACACAGCCCGAAAGACATACAACAACTTCCCATTTTCTTCCCCTTTTCATTTCCCTTTACATCTTCCCTTTTCTCTTCCCTTTTCCCTTCCCCTTCTCTTTCCCCTTCCTCATGCATTTCCTCTTCCCCTTCCCCTTATACATCACAACCTCTGACGATGCCTGCCATAGATGTGGGCGAAACGTCAGGAGAGAATGCTTCTGGAACATGGCCACACAGCCCGAAAGACATACAACAACTTCCCATTTTCTTCCCCTTTTCATTTCCCTTTTCTCTTCCCTTTTCTCTTCCCTTTTCCCTTCCCCTTCTCTTTCCCCTTCCTCATCCATTTCCTCTTCCCCTTCCCCTTATACATCACAACCTCGGACGATGCCTGCCATAGATGTGGGCGAAACGTCAGGAGAGAATGCTTCTGGAACATGGCCACACAGCCCGAAAGACATACAACAACTTCCCATTTTCTTCCCCTTTTCATTTCCCTTTTCTCTTCCCTTTTCTCTTCCCTTTTCCCTTCCCCTTCTCTTTCCCCTTCCTCATCCATTTCCTCTTCCCCTTCCCCTTATACATCACAACCTCGGACGATGCCTGCCATAGATGTGGGCGAAACGTCAGGAGAGAATGCTTCTGGAACATGGCCACACAGCCCGAAAGACATACAACAACTTCCCATTTTCTTCCCCTTTTCATTTCCCTTTTCTCTTCCCTTTTCTCTTCCCTTTTCCCTTCCCCTTCTCTTTCCCCTTCCTCATCCATTTCCTCTTCCCCTTCCCCTTATACATCACAACCTCGGACGATGCCTGCCATAGATGTGGGCGAAACGTCAGGAGAGAATGCTTCTGGAACATGGCCACACAGCCCGAAAGACATACAACAACTTCCCATTTTCTTCCCCTTTTCATTTCCCTTTTCTCTTCCCTTTTCCTTTCCTTTTCCCTTCCCCTTCTCTTTCCCCTTCCTCATCCATTTCCTCTTCCCCTTCCCCTTATACATCACAACCTCGGACGATGCCTGCCATAGATGTGGGCGGAACGTCAGGAGAGAATGCTTCTGGAATATAGCCAGACAGCCCATTTTTTTGCTTCTCATAGACTTGGCGGCATGGAAGTTGAGCAGGCCAAATAGGGGGTGTGGTGGTGAACCCCTAAACCGCCCCCTTGGCTCCGGGCTTGGCGTCGGCGGAGCAATGAGGCGAGAGGCGGCAGCACACAAGCCCAACGCCATTCCCTCGCACAGCTGCAGAAGCTTCCTTTCCGGGGATCCCTTCAGCGGTGGATCTCTTTTACTGGCTTGGCTTGGATGAGTCGGGGATCCTTCCCCCCCCCCCCCCCCAATTGCCTCCCCAGACGCCGCTTGAAGTCCGGCTCGGAGCCTCCGGCCAAAGTCGCGCCGAACAGGCCGGGCACCTGCCTCGAATTAGGCGGCCCTGATCGAATCAGGCCCATTAGACAGGCTCCAGGCGGGGCGGGGCCAGGTCGGGGGGGGGGGGGGCTGCTCGGTGGGCCTCGGGCGGGAGCAGAGCGGGGGCGGCAGGGAGGGGCAGCCCTGGATCCAGGGATAAACACGGACAGGAATACAAATGACACGATTCTGGAGTTGGAAGGGACCCCCAAAGGCCATCCAGTCCCACCCCCATCTTTCTACCAGGCAGGAAGGCACCTTCCAACCCTCCCGATCGATGGCCATATAGCAATGATGGGCCACCTTTTGCGCTTGGTGTGTCCAAATTCACCAAAAAACCTAGCATGAAGTGGTGTGAGAGTGGTTTATGTTGGATAAGTGAGACTCTACTGCAGGGGTCCCCAAACTAAGGCCCGGGGGCCGGATGCGGCCCTCCAAGGTCATTTACCTGGCCCCTGTCCTAAACTTCAGATTCAGGGTTGACTTAAGTCTGCCTGGTCTTTGGAGGTCTCTTTGCTTACTTATGGCCTCATGAGATCGTCTAGATGGTCTTTGAAGGTCTCTTTGCTTAGCTACGGCCTTCTGAGACCATCTAGATGGCTTTTGGAGGTCACTTTCCTTATCTATGGTCCTATGAGACCATCTAGATGGCTTTTGAGGGTCCCTTTCCTTATCTATGGTTTTATGAAATTGTCTAGATGGCCTTTGGGGACCCCTTTCCTTACCTATGGTCTTATGAAACCATCTGGATGCTCTTTGAGGGTCCCTTTCCTTATCTATGGTCTTTTGATGGCCTGATGAGATCATCTAGATGGCCTTTGAGGATCCCTTTCCTTACCGATGGTCTTATGAAACCATCTGGATGGTCTTTGAGGGTCCCTTTCCTTATCTATGGTCTTCTGATGGCTTTATGAGATCATCTAGATGGCCTTTGAAGGTCCCTTTCCTTACCAATGCTCTTTGCTTACCTGTGGTCTTATGAGATCATCTAGATCAGGGGTCCCCAAACTAAGGCCCATGGGCCAGATGCGGCCCTCCAAGGTCACTTACCTGGCCTCTGTCCTAAACTTTAGACTTAGGGTTGACCTAAGTCTGAAATGACTTGAAGGCACACAAAAGCAATCCTAATTTTGGACTATTTCATCATAGTCCGGCCCTCCAGTCGTCTGAGGGGCTGTGAATCGGCCCTCCACTTAAAAAGTTTGAGGACCCCTGCTCTACTGTATATTTCTAATCTTATATTATCTGCTCAGAACTGGATTATCTGAGGCTCCTTCTTCACAGCTGTATAAAATGCACACTGAAGTGGATTATATGGCAGTGTGGGGTCAAGATAATCCAGTTCAAAGCAGATAAAATAAGATTATTAATTGGTTATATAGCTGTGTTGAAGGGCCTTGAGTCTACACTGCCACATAATCCAGTGCAAATTAGATAATCTGTGGAAGAAGCCTAAGTGAGGCCTAAATCGGCCTGTCCCCTAACTGAAACCTGGCTGTCCCTTGGTTGCTAGGCAACCAAGTGGGCAGAGATTAGCCCTCTAAACTGGCAGCAATTGGATAAAAACATTTATTGCTCTCCCTCTAATTAGGACTTTATTTTTCTTTTCTTTTTGTTGTATCAACCTAGAGGCGTGGATGATGGGTTGTGTTGTCAAATTTTGAGGTTGGGGGGCCTGTACTTTTGTTGTTTTGTGAATTGCCGTGATGCCATCACTCTTTTATATATATAGATTATAGTAGAGTCTCACTTATCCGAGCTAAACAGGCCGGCAGGATAAGTGAATATGTTGGATAATAAGAAGGGATTCAGGAAAAGCCAATTAAACATCAAATTAGGTAATCGTTATACAAATTAAGCACCAAAACATCATATTATACAACAAATTTGACAGAAAAAGTAGTTCCATGCACAGTAATGCTATGTAGTATTTACAGTAGAGTCTCACTTATCCAACACTCGCTTATCCAACGTTCTGGATTATCCAACGCATTTTTGTAGTCAATGCTTTCAATATATCATGATATTTTGGTGCTAAATTCATAAATACAGTAATTACTATATAGCATTACTGTGTACTGAACTACTTTTTCTGACAAATTTGTTGTCTAACATGATGTTTTGGTGCTTAATTTGTAAAATCATAACTTAATTTGATGTTTAATAGGGTTATCCTTAATTCCTCATTATCCAACATATTCGCTTATCCAACGTTCTGCCGGCCCGTTTATGTTGGATAAGTGAGACTCTACTGTATTGTATTTACAAATTTACCACTAAAATATCACAATGAATTTAAAACACTGACTACAAAAACATTGATTATGAAAAGGCAGACTGCGTTGGATAATCCAGAACATTGTATAAGCGAATGTTGGATAAGTGAGATTCTTCTTTAATATGAAATAATTACTGGGATAGAATAATGCAGAACAATATAATCTCTAAAACCAGGACAGTAAATAAACAGGGGAATTCCACACAGGAAACAATCAGGGCCAGCTAATACCTCCCAACAAAGTATTCCCATCATCAAAGTCTGGAAAATCCTCTGTTTTCTCAGGGCCACAGACAGTAGAAGCACATAAAATATCGCAAACAACACCACTCTGAAAACAAGGGAATTCCAGACAGGAAACAATCAGGGCCAGCTAATACCTCCCAAAAAAGTATTCCCATCATCAAAGTCTGGAAAATCCTCTGTTTTCTCAGGGCCACAGACAGTAGAAGCACATAAAATATCGCAAACAACACCACTCTGAAAACAAGGGAATTCCAGACAGGAAACAATCAGGGCCAGCTAATACCTCCCAACAAAGTATTCCCATCATCAAAGTCTGGAAAATCCTCTGTTTTCTCAGGGCCACAGACAGTAGAAGCACATAAAATATCGCAAACAACACCACTCTGAAAACAAGGGAATTCCAGACAGGAAACAATCAGGGCCAGCTAACACCTCCCCACAAAAAATTCACTCAGGGAGGAAACAGCCAGGCTTTAAAGCTGCAAGGCCATTACATCCTAATCATTTTTCCTAATTGCAGCATTCATACTTGCCTCCAACAAACAAAAAAAACCAATCAGAAATATTGTATATTCACAACCTTTAGGAAATAATATCCCCTGATGGCGCAGCGTGTTAAAGCGCTGAGCTGCTGAACTTCTGGACCGAAAGGCCACAGATTTGAATTGGGGGAGCGGAGAGAGCCCCCACTGTTATCCCCAGCTTCTGCCAACCCAGAAGTTCAAAAACATGCAAATGTGAGTGCATCAATAGGTACTGCTCCGACGGGAAGGTAACGCCGCTCCATGCAGTCATCCCACATGACCTTGGAGGAGTCTACGGACAACGCCGGCTCTTCGGCTTAGAAATGGAGATGAGCACCAACCTCCAGAGTCAGACACGACTGGACTTAATGTCTGGGGAAAACCTTGACCCTTTACCTTAACTACCACCAATTCCTCAATACTTTATTTCCCAGACCACCAGACTTCGCCACAGCAACGCGTGGCCGGGCACAGCTAGTATCATATATTCTGTGTACATACAGCTGCTCTGAGTCCCCTTCAGGGTGAGAAGGGTGGAATCAGAGTCCACGGTGCCCTTCTGGGCTCTACTTTGCTGGAAAGGGCTGCCATAGGGCAATTCGCAGGTCTTCTCGCCTTAATTCGGTTTTCTGGCCGAGTTACCATCCGAAAACCCGACATCGGAATCGCTTCTGTCCCTTGTGTTGTCGAAGGCTTTCATGGCCGGGATCACAGGGTTGTTGTATGTCTTTCGGGCTGTGTGGCCATGTTCCAGAAGCATTCTCTCCTGACGTTTCGCCCACATCTATGGCAGGCATCCTCAGAGGTTGTGAGGTATGGAGAAAACTAAGCAAAGAGGTTAATATATATCTGTGGAAAGTCTAGGGTGAGAGAGGTCAGTATGAATGTTGTGTAGTTAATCACTTAAATTAGCATTGAAAAGCTTATCTGCTGTCTTCTTCCTGCCTCTGGGGCATCCTTTGTTTAGAGTCGTTAACTGCCCTTGGTTGATTCATGTCTGGAAATCCTCTGTTTTCAGAGTATTGCTTTTTATTTACTGTTCTGATTTTTGAGTTTTGTAATACTGGTAGCCAGATTTTGTTCATTTTCATGGTTTCTTCCTTTCTGTTGAAGTTGTCCACATGCTTGTGGATTTCAATGGCTTCTCTGTGTAGTCTGACATGATAGTTGTTGGAGTGGTCCAGCATTTTTGTGTTCTCAAATAGTATTCTGTGTCCAGGCTGGTTCATCAAATGCTCTGCTATGGCTGATTTCTCTGGTTGAATTAGTCTGCAGTGCCTTTCATGTTCTTTGACTCCATACCTCACAACCTCTGAGGATGCCTGCCATAGATGTGGGCGAAACGTCAGGAGAGAATGCTTCTGGAACATGGCCACACAGCCCGAAAGACATACAACAACCCTGCTTCTGTCCCTCTTCCTTGGCCAGGAGTGCAATTCAGAGGCGCAATGCTCGGGATCGCCGCCAGGTGCCGCTGTGTGGCAAGTAGACCCGGATTTCCCTTCACTGCCTCCAGGAATCGGAAGGGGCTCCCAGAGGCCATCTAGTCCCTAAGAAAAGAAAGACAAGAAGCCAAGAAAATGACTTGCAAGATGTGAATAAGGGGAAGTCCTAGGGAGGAGGGAGCCAGCTTCCTTTCCGCTGCCCTGGAGACTAGGACACAATTGAATAAAGCAGGGGTCCTCAAACTCTTAAAGCAGAGGGCCGGTCCACAATCCTTCAGACTGTTGAGGGGCCAAATTATCATTTGAAAAAAATACGAACAAATTCCTATGCACACATATGTCTTATTTGTAGTGCAAAACAACAACAATGAAAGAACAATACAATATTTAAAAATGAAAACAATTTTAACCAATATTAACCTATCAGGATTTCAATGGAAAGTGTGGGCCTGCTTCTGGCCAATGAGATAGTCAAGTTAATTAGGATTGTTGTTGTTGTTGTTGTGTGCCTTCAAGTCATTTCAGACTTTGGGCAAGCCTAAGTCTAAAATTATTTATTTATTTACTTACTACATTTATTTACTACATTTATATCCCACCCTTCTCACCCCGAAGGGGACTCAGAGCAGCTGTATGTATATACAGTATATTATATTATTAGCATAGCACAATATTAGCATCATATATTACTATATTGAACTATACCACTATACTGTAATATTATATGTAATATATAACGTACTAGCTGTGCCCGGCCACGCGTTGCTGTGGCAAAGTGGTGGTAGTATTGGTTAAAAATTGTTGTGTAATTTTTGTTTGACTTTATTTGCATTTTTATTAATTTTATTGTAAGTTATATTTTTATTTATTATATTTTATTATTTTCTTGTATTATTTTTAGTTATTTTCTGTTATTATAGTATTTTATTGTATTTTTTTTAGTGTTTTTTATTATTTTTATTGGGTTGCTAGGAGACCAAGTTGGAGGAGCTTAGCCTTCTAACTGGCAGCAATTGGATAAAAGCAATTATTCCTCGCTCTCTAATTGGGACTTTATTTTTCTTTTCTTTTTGTTGTATCAACCTAGAGGCGTGGATGATGGGCTGTGTCGTCAAATTTCGAGGTTGGGGCGCCTGTAGTTCTGTTGTTTTGTGGGTTGCCGTGATGCCATCACTCTTTTATATATATAGATTGAACTACACCACTATACTGTAATATTATATGTAATATATAACATATAATTAATATTATTATATGGTATTATTATTATTAGTTTTATATTGTATAACATTACAATATTTTATCAATATTATATGTATATACAATATATTATATTATTAAAACTGATATAAAAATATTATATTATAAAACTGAGGGCGGGGGCCAGGTAAAAGACCTTGGAGGGCCTTAGTTTGGGGACCCCTGGAATAAAGGCTTCAAAGGACAGGAAAGGAAGGAGATTCCACCTGAACTTGAGGAATAGCTGGGGCCGGGCTGTGGGGCAGCTGGCTAGTAACCAGCTGCTATAAATCACTACTGACCGAGAGGTCATGAGTTCGAAGCCCGGGTCGGGTTAAGCCTCCGACCATTAATAGGGTCGGGTTAAGCCTCCGACCATTAATAGCCCCGGCTTGCTGTGGACCTATGCAGCCCCGAAAGACAGTTGCACCTGTCAATTAGGGAAATTTAGGGACGCTTTATGCGGGAGGCTAATTTACAACACCATAAAACTGCCAGCAAAACACGAGGAAAGGAATGAGGAAGTACAGCCACTTCTGGACGGTGAAGCAACAGCTCCCCCTGTGGCCGGAATCGTGAAACTGGAAAAATGTTAAAAATGCCTCTGTGTCTGTCTAATGCAGGGGTCCCCAAACTAAGGCTCGGGGGCCGGATGCGGTCCTCCAAGGTTATTTACCTGGCCCCTGCCCTCAGTTTTATAATATAATATTTTTATATCAGTTTTAATAATGTAATGTATTGTATATACATATAACATTGATAATAATATTATGTTATACAATATAATACTAATAGTAATACCATATAATAATATTAATTATATGTTATATATTACATATTATATAATAGTATAGTGGTATAGTTCAATATCTATATATATAAAAGAATGATGGCATCACGGCAGCGGACAAAACAACAAAAGTAAACACCCCACAACCTCGAAAATTGACATCACAACCCCTTATCCACGCCTCTGGGTTGATACAACAAAAAGAAAAGAAAAATAAAGTCCTAATGAGAGGAACAGGAATGATTGCTTTTATCCAACTGCTGCCAGTTAGAAGGCTAAGCTCCGCTCACTTGGTCTCCTAGCAACCCACTCAGCCCAGGGGACCCTTTACCTTAACTACCACCAATTCCTCAATACTTTATTTCCCATACCGCCATACTTCGCCACAGCAACGCGTGGCCGGGCACAGCTAGTAGTAATATATAATGCTAATACAGTAGAGTCTCACTTATCCAACATAAACGGGCCGGCAGAATGTTGGATAAGCAAATATGTTGGATAATAAGGAGGCATTAAGGAAAAAGCCTATTAAACATCAAATTAGGTTATGATTTTGCAAATGAAGCACCAAAACATCATTTTAGACAACACATTTGGCAGAAAAAGTAGTTCAATACGCAGTAATGCTATGTAGTAATTACTGTATTTATAAATTTAGCACCAAAATATCACGATATATTGAAAACATTGACTACAAAAATGTGCTGGATAATCCAGAATGTTGGATAAGTGAGTGTTGGATAAGTGAGACTCTACTGTATTGTGTTATGCTAATAATATAATATATTGTGTGTACATACAGCTGCTCTGAGTCCCCTTCGGGGTGAGAAGGGTGGGATATAAATGTAGTAAATAAATGCAGTAAATAAATAAATAATTTTAGACTTAGGCTCGGCCAAAGTCTGAAATGACTTGAAGGCACACAACAACAACAACAACAACAACAACAATCCTAATTAACCTGACTATCTCATTGGCCAGTAGCAGGCCCACACTTTCCATTGAAATCCTGATAGGTTTATGTTGGTTAAAATTGTTTTCATTTTTAAATATTGTATTGTTTTTTCATTGTTGTTGTTGCTGCCCTACAAATAAGATATGTGCAGTGTGCATAGGAATTTGTTCGTTTTTTTCAAATGATAATTCGGCCCCTCAACAGTCTGAAGGATTGTGGACCGGCCCTCGGCTTCGAAAGTTTGGGGACCCCTGGTCTAATGTATGTTGTTGTCTATTGGCATTGAATGTTTGCCATATATGTGTTCATTGTAATCCGCCTTGAGTCCCCTTTGGGGTGAGAAAGAAGGGCGGAATATAAATACTGCAAATAAATAAATATATGGTCAGTGGTTCCCTTAATGTATGACAAGAACACTTTTCCTCTTGGTGGATCTTTGTCTTTACTCTTGTGGCTTGTTCTTGGTCTTGCAGCTCTTCTGATGCTTGTTGTAGAATACAGACCCATTGGCCTGCATAGCCCAGTTTAGGTGGTTCAGCTCACCTTGGAGGAGCCGGGTTTTGCAGATCCTATTTGCACGGTCTACCAGGGCTTTAACTATGCTTCTTTTTTACTTGGGTGATGGTTGGAGTTTTTATGTAGGTATCTATGCATGTGTGTAGGTTTTCTGTAAATATTGTGGGTCCCCCTGTGGCCGGAATCGTGAAACTGGAAAAATGTTAAAAATGCCTCTGTGTCTGTCTAATGCAGTTGGCCCATGCGTATACAGAAAAACCACTGAACACCAACACTAAAAGCCTTTGCCCCTTCCTCAACGCGACTCACAGGTGTGGAGGCACTCGGTGATGGTGGTGGCGTCAATGAGGGTGGGGAAACAATGAAGTTTCACGGTGAAAGCTGTTCAGCAGTGGAACTCCCTGCCGCAGCGTGTGGCGGAGGCTTTGAAGCAGAGGCTGGATGGCCATCTGTCGGAGGAGCTTTGAATGCGATTTTCCTGCTTCTTGGCCGAATGGGGTTGGACTGGATGGCCGAGGAGGTCTCTTCCAACTCTAGGATTCTATGAAAGGAAAGAAGAAGAAGAAACAAGGAGAAAACAGGAAGAAACTTCTGCCACTTGCGGACACTATGGTCCTCCTTTTCGGGGTGAGTCCCCTGCTGACCCCGGCCCACCCGCCCCAGGCCTCTTTCTCCGCGCCTCGTCCTCCTTCCTTGCCCGGGAGGCTGATGCGTTTATCGGGCGTCTGCGGGAGGCAAGAGGCGCCAGCCGCTCCCCGGGGAGGGAGGCCCCGAGCCATCTGCGCCCCGCGGAATCGAATTAGCCCCGAATTAAAACCCAGGCGCAGCAGGAGCAGAAGGGGGAGGGGCGGGGGGAGAGGGGCGGGGCTTGGAGGGACCCTGGAGGGAGGAGGGGGGGGAGGGCACCCTCCCCAAGCAGCCCCCTCCCCTTTAACTTCATTTTAAGTGTTATATCTTCTTTATTTGTGGATTCAGATTGGCGTGAGGATTGTATAGGCTTGGCCTCGAACTACCTTTCAATGTGTTGTCCAAGGCTTTCGTGGCTGGAATCCACCTCTGAGGGTGCCTGCCATAAATGTGGGCGAAACGTCAGGAGAGAATGCTTCTGGAACAGGGCCAGACAGCCCGGAAAACCTACAACAACCTTGTGATCCCGGCCATGAAAGCCTTCGACAAAAATCTTTCAATGTGTTGTCCAAGGCTTTCTTGGCTGGAATCCACCTCTGAGGGTGCCTGCCATAGATGTGGGCGAAACGTCAGGAGAGAATGCTTCTGGAACAGGGCCAGACAGCCCGGAAAACATACAACAACCTTGTGATCCCGGCCATGAAAGCCTTCGACAAAAATCTTTCAATGTGTTGTCCAAGGCTTTCGTGGCTGGAATCCACCTCTGAGGGTGCCTGCCATAGATGTGGGCGAAACGTCAGGAGAGAATGCTTCTGGAACAGGGCCAGACAGCCCGGAAAACATACAACAACCCTGTGATCCCGGCCATGAAAGCCTTCGACAAAAATCTTTCAATGTGTTGTCCAAGGCTTTCGTGGCTGGAATCCACCTCTGAGGGTGCCTGCCATAGATGTGGGCGAAACGTCAGGAGAGAATGCTTCTGGAACAGGGCCAGACAGCCCGGAAAACTTACAACAACCTTGTGATCCCGGCCATGAAAGCCTTCGACAAAAATCTTTCAATGTGTTGTCCAAGGCTTTCGTGGCTGGAATCCACCTCTGAGGGTGCCTGCCATAGATGTGGGCGAAACGTCAGGAGAGAATGCTTCTGGAACAGGGCCAGACAGCCCGGAAAACATACAACAACCCTGTGATCCCGGCCATGAAAGCCTTCGACAAAAATCTTTCAATGTGTTGTCCAAGGCTTTCGTGGCTGGAATCCACCTCTGAGGGTGCCTGCCATAGATGTGGGCGAAACGTCAGGAGAGAATGCTTCTGGAACAGGGCCAGACAGCCCGGAAAACATACAACAACCCTGTGATCCCGGCCATGAAAGCCTTCGACAAAAATCTTTCAATGTGTTGTCCAAGGCTTTCGTGGCTGGAATCCACCTCTGAGGGTGCCTGCCATAGATGTGGGCGAAACGTCAGGAGAGAATGCTTCTGGAACAGGGCCAGACAGCCCGGAAAACATACAACAACCTTGTGATCCCGGCCATGAAAGCCTTCGACAAAAATCTTTCAATGTGTTGTCCAAGGCTTTCGTGGCTGGAATCCACCTCTGAGGGTGCCTGCCATAGATGTGGGCGAAACGTCAGGAGAGAATGCTTCTGGAACAGGGCCAGACAGCCCGGAAAACATACAACAACCTTGTGATCCCGGCCATGAAAGCCTTCGACAAAAATCTTTCAATGTGTTGTCCAAGGCTTTCGTGGCTGGAATCCACCTCTGAGGGTGCCTGCCATAGATGTGGGCGAAACGTCAGGAGAGAATGCTTCTGGAACAGGGCCAGACAGCCCGGAAAACATACAACAACCTTGTGATCCCGGCCATGAAAGCCTTCGACAAAAATCTTTCAATGTGTTGTCCAAGGCTTTCGTGGCTGGAATCCACCTCTGAGGGTGCCTGCCATAGATGTGGGCGAAACGTCAGGAGAGAATGCTTCTGGAACAGGGCCAGACAGCCCGGAAAACCTACAACAACCTTGTGATCCCGGCCATGAAAGCCTTCGACAAAAATCTTTCAGTGTGTTGTCCAAGGCTTTCGTGGCTGGAATCCACCTCTGAGGGTGCCTACCATAGATGTGGGCGAAACGTCAGGAGAGAATGCTTCTGGAACAGGGCCAGACAGCCCGGAAAACTTACAACAACCTTGTGATCCCGGCCATGAAAGCCTTCGACAAAAATCTTTCAATGTGTTGTCCAAGGCTTTCGTGGCTGGAATCCACCTCTGAGGGTGCCTGCCATAGATGTGGGCGAAACGTCAGGAGAGAATGCTTCTGGAACAGGGCCAGACAGCCCAGAAAACCTACAACAACCCTGTGATCCCGGCCATGAAAGCCTTCGACAAAAATCTTTCAATGTGTTGTCCAAGGCTTTCGTGGCTGGAATCAACCTCTGAGGGTGCCTGCCATAGATGTGGGCGAAACGTCAGGAGAGAATGCTTCTGGAACAGGGCCAGACAGCCCGGAAAACTTACAACAACCTTGTGATCCCGGCCATGAAAGCCTTCGACAAAAATCTTTCAATGTGTTGTCCAAGGCTTTCGTGGCTGGAATCCACCTCTGAGGGTGCCTGCCATAGATGTGGGCGAAACGTCAGGAGAGAATGCTTCTGGAACAGGGCCAGACAGCCCGGAAAACATACAACAACCTTGTGATCCCGGCCATGAAAGCCTTCGACAAAAACCTTTCAATGTGTTGTCCAAGGCTTTCGTGGCTGGAATCCACCTCTGAGGGTGCCTGCCATAGATGTGGGCGAAACGTCAGGAGAGAATGCTTCTGGAACAGGGCCAGACAGCCCAGAAAACATACAACAACCTTGTGATCCCGGCCATGAAAGCCTTCGACAAAAATCTTTCAATGTGTTGTCCAAGGCTTTCGTGGCTGGAATCCACCTCTGAGGGTGCCTGCCATAGATGTGGGCGAAACGTCAGGAGAGAATGCTTCTGGAACAGGGCCAGACAGCCCGGAAAACTTACAACAACCTTGTGATCCCGGCCATGAAAGCCTTCGACAAAAATCTTTCAATGTGTTGTCCAAGGCTTTCGTGGCTGGAATCCACCTCTGAGGGTGCCTGCCATAGATGTGGGCGAAACGTCAGGAGAGAATGCTTCTGGAACAGGGCCAGACAGCCCGGAAAACCTACAACAACCCTGTGATCCCGGCCATGAAAGCCTTCGACAAAAATCTTTCAATGTGTTGTCCAAGGCTTTCGTGGCTGGAATCCACCTCTGAGGGTGCCTGCCATAGATGTGGGCGAAACGTCAGGAGAGAATGCTTCTGGAACAGGGCCAGACAGCCCGGAAAACCTACAACAACCCTGTGATCCCGGCCATGAAAGCCTTCGACAAAAATCTTTCAATGTGTTGTCCAAGGCTTTCGTGGCTGGAATCCACCTCTGAGGGTGCCTGCCATAGATGTGGGCGAAACGTCAGGAGAGAATGCTTCTGGAACAGGGCCAGACAGCCCAGAAAACATACAACAACCTTGTGATCCCGGCCATGAAAGCCTTCGACAAAAATCTTTCAATGTGTTGTCCAAGGCTTTCGTGGCTGGAATCCACCTCTGAGGGTGCCTGCCATAGATGTGGGCGAAACGTCAGGAGAGAATGCTTCTGGAACAGGGCCAGACAGCCCGGAAAACTTACAACAACCTTGTGATCCCGGCCATGAAAGCCTTCGACAAAAACCTTTCAATGTGTTGTCCAAGGCTTTCGTGGCTGGAATCCACCTCTGAGGGTGCCTGCCATAGATGTGGGCGAAACGTCAGGAGAGAATGCTTCTGGAACAGGGCCAGACAGCCCGGAAAACATACAACAACCTTGTGATCCCGGCCATGAAAGCCTTCGACAAAAACCTTTCAATGTGTTGTCCAAGGCTTTCGTGGCTGGAATCCACCTCTGAGGGTGCCTGCCATAGATGTGGGCAAAACGTCAGGAGAGAATGCTTCTGGAACAGGGCCAGACAGCCCGGAAAACATACAACAACCTTGTGATCCCGGCCATGAAAGCCTTCGACAAAAACCTTTCAATGTGTTGTCCAAGGCTTTCGTGGCTGGAATCCACCTCTGAGGGTGCCTGCCATAGATGTGGGCGAAACGTCAGGAGAGAATGCTTCTGGAACAGGGCCAGACAGCCCGGAAAACCTACAACAACCCTGTGATCCCGGCCATGAAAGCCTTCGACAAAAATCTTTCAATGTGTTGTCCAAGGCTTTCGTGGCTGGAATCCACCTCTGAGGGTGCCTGCCATAGATGTGGGCGAAACGTCAGGAGAGAATGCTTCTGGAACAGGGCCAGACAGCCCGGAAAACTTACAACAACCTTGTGATCCCGGCCATGAAAGCCTTCGACAAAAATCTTTCAATGTGTTGTCCAAGGCTTTCGTGGCTGGAATCCACCTCTGAGGGTGCCTGCCATAGATGTGGGCGAAACGTCAGGAGAGAATGCTTCTGGAACAGGGCCAGACAGCCCGGAAAACTTACAACAACCTTGTGATCCCGGCCATGAAAGCCTTCGACAAAAATCTTTCAATGTGTTGTCCAAGGCTTTCGTGGCTGGAATCCACCTCTGAGGGTGCCTGCCATAGATGTGGGCGAAACGTCAGGAGAGAATGCTTCTGGAACAGGGCCAGACAGCCCGGAAAACTTACAACAACCTTGTGATCCCGGCCATGAAAGCCTTCGACAAAAATCTTTCAATGTGTTGTCCAAGGCTTTCGTGGCTGGAATCCACCTCTGAGGGTGCCTGCCATAGATGTGGGCGAAACGTCAGGAGAGAATGCTTCTGGAACAGGGCCAGACAGCCCGGAAAACTTACAACAACCTTGTGATCCCGGCCATGAAAGCCTTCGACAAAAATCTTTCAATGTGTTGTCCAAGGCTTTCGTGGCTGGAATCCACCTCTGAGGGTGCCTGCCATAGATGTGGGCGAAACGTCAGGAGAGAATGCTTCTGGAACAGGGCCAGACAGCCCGGAAAACTTACAACAACCTTGTGATCCCGGCCATGAAAGCCTTCGACAAAAATCTTTCAATGTGTTGTCCAAGGCTTTCGTGGCTGGAATCCACCTCTGAGGGTGCCTGCCATAGATGTGGGCGAAACGTCAGGAGAGAATGCTTCTGGAACAGGGCCAGACAGCCCGGAAAACTTACAACAACCTTGTGATCCCGGCCATGAAAGCCTTCGACAAAAATCTTTCAATGTGTTGTCCAAGGCTTTCGTGGCTGGAATCCACCTCTGAGGGTGCCTGCCATAGATGTGGGCGAAACGTCAGGAGAGAATGCTTCTGGAACAGGGCCAGACAGCCCGGAAAACTTACAACAACCTTGTGATCCCGGCCATGAAAGCCTTCGACAAAAATCTTTCAATGTGTTGTCCAAGGCTTTCGTGGCTGGAATCCACCTCTGAGGGTGCCTGCCATAGATGTGGGCGAAACGTCAGGAGAGAATGCTTCTGGAACAGGGCCAGACAGCCCGGAAAACTTACAACAACCTTGTGATCCCGGCCATGAAAGCCTTCGACAAAAATCTTTCAATGTGTTGTCCAAGGCTTTCGTGGCTGGAATCCACCTCTGAGGGTGCCTGCCATAGATGTGGGCGAAACGTCAGGAGAGAATGCTTCTGGAACAGGGCCAGACAGCCCGGAAAACATACAACAACCTTGTGATCCCGGCCATGAAAGCCTTCGACAAAAACCTTTCAATGTGTTGTCCAAGGCTTTCGTGGCTGGAATCCACCTCTGAGGGTGCCTGCCATAGATGTGGGCGAAACGTCAGGAGAGAATGCTTCTGGAACAGGGCCAGACAGCCCAGAAAACATACAACAACCCTGTGATCCCGGCCATGAAAGCCTTCGACAAAAACCTTTCAATGTGTTGTCCAAGGCTTTCGTGGCTGGAATCCACCTCTGAGGGTGCCTGCCATAGATGTGGGCGAAACGTCAGGAGAGAATGCTTCTGGAACAGGGCCAGACAGCCCAGAAAACATACAACAACCCTGTGATCCCGGCCATGAAAGCCTTCGACAAAAATCTTTCAATGTGTTGTCCAAGGCTTTCGTGGCTGGAATCCACCTCTGAGGGTGCCTGCCATAGATGTGGGCGAAACGTCAGGAGAGAATGCTTCTGGAACAGGGCCAGACAGCCCGGAAAACTTACAACAACCTTGTGATCCCGGCCATGAAAGCCTTCGACAAAAATCTTTCAATGTGTTGTCCAAGGCTTTCGTGGCTGGAATCCACCTCTGAGGGTGCCTGCCATAGATGTGGGCGAAACGTCAGGAGAGAATGCTTCTGGAACAGGGCCAGACAGCCCGGAAAACTTACAACAACCTTGTGATCCCGGCCATGAAAGCCTTCGACAAAAATCTTTCAATGTGTTGTCCAAGGCTTTCGTGGCTGGAATCCACCTCTGAGGGTGCCTGCCATAGATGTGGGCGAAACGTCAGGAGAGAATGCTTCTGGAACAGGGCCAGACAGCCCGGAAAACTTACAACAACCTTGTGATCCCGGCCATGAAAGCCTTCGACAAAAATCTTTCAATGTGTTGTCCAAGGCTTTCGTGGCTGGAATCCACCTCTGAGGGTGCCTGCCATAGATGTGGGCGAAACGTCAGGAGAGAATGCTTCTGGAACAGGGCCAGACAGCCCGGAAAACTTACAACAACCTTGTGATCCCGGCCATGAAAGCCTTCGACAAAAATCTTTCAATGTGTTGTCCAAGGCTTTCGCGGCTGGAATCCACCTCTGAGGGTGCCTGCCATAGATGTGGGCGAAACGTCAGGAGAGAATGCTTCTGGAACAGGGCCAGACAGCCCGGAAAACCTACAACAACCCTGTGATCCCGGCCATGAAAGCCTTCGACAAAAATCTTTCAATGTGTTGTCCAAGGCTTTCGCGGCTGGAATCCACCTCTGAGGGTGCCTGCCATAGATGTGGGCGAAACGTCAGGAGAGAATGCTTCTGGAACAGGGCCAGACAGCCCGGAAAACTTACAACAACCTTGTGATCCCGGCCATGAAAGCCTTCGACAAAAACCTTTCAATGTGTTGTCCAAGGCTTTCGTGGCTGGAATCCACCTCTGAGGGTGCCTGCCATAGATGTGGGCGAAACGTCAGGAGAGAATGCTTCTGGAACAGGGCCAGACAGCCCGGAAAACCTACAACAACCCTGTGATCCCGGCCATGAAAGCCTTCGACAAAAATCTTTCAATGTGTTGTCCAAGGCTTTCGTGGCTGGAATCCACCTCTGAGGGTGCCTGCCATAGATGTGGGCGAAACGTCAGGAGAGAATGCTTCTGGAACAGGGCCAGACAGCCCGGAAAACCTACAACAACCCTGTGATCCCGGCCATGAAAGCCTTCGACAAAAATCTTTCAATGTGTTGTCCAAGGTTTTCGTGGCTGGAATCCACCTCTGAGGGTGCCTGCCATAGATGTGGGCGAAACGTCAGGAGAGAATGCTTCTGGAACAGGGCCAGACAGCCCGGAAAACCTACAACAACCCTGTGATCCCGGCCATGAAAGCCTTCGACAAAAATCTTTCAATGTGTTGTCCAAGGCTTTCGTGGCTGGAATCCACCTCTGAGGGTGCCTGCCATAGATGTGGGCGAAACTTCAGGAGAGAATGCTTCTGGAACAGGGCCAGACAGCCCGGAAAACCTACAACAACCCTGTGATCCCGGCCATGAAAGCCTTCGACAAAAATCTTTCAATGTGTTGTCCAAGGCTTTCGTGGCTGGAATCCACCTCTGAGAGTGCCTGCCATAGATGTGGGCGAAACGTCAGGAGAGAATGCTTCTGGAACAGGGCCAGACAGCCCGGAAAACCTACAACAACCCTGTGATCCCGGCCATGAAAGCCTTCGACAAAAATCTTTCAATGTGTTGTCCAAGGCTTTCGTGGCTGGAATCCACCTCTGAGGGTGCCTGCCATAGATGTGGGCGAAACTTCAGGAGAGAATGCTTCTGGAACAGGGCCAGACAGCCCGGAAAACCTACAACAACCCTGTGATCCCGGCCATGAAAGCCTTCGACAAAAATCTTTCAATGTGTTGTCCAAGGCTTTCGTGGCTGGAATCCACCTCTGAGAGTGCCTGCCATAGATGTGGGCGAAACGTCAGGAGAGAATGCTTCTGGAACAGGGCCAGACAGCCCGGAAAACCTACAACAACCCTGTGATCCCGGCCATGAAAGCCTTCGACAAAAATCTTTCAATGTGTTGTCCAAGGCTTTCGTGGCTGGAATCCACCTCTGAGGGTGCCTGCCATAGATGTGGGCGAAACGTCAGGAGAGAATGCTTCTGGAACAGGGCCAGACAGCCCGGAAAACCTACAACAACCTTGTGATCCCGGCCATGAAAGCCTTCGACAAAAATCTTTCAATGTGTTGTCCAAGGCTTTCGTGGCTGGAATCCACCTCTGAGGGTGCCTGCCATAGATGTGGGCGAAACGTCAGGAGAGAATGCTTCTGGAACAGGGCCAGACAGCCCGGAAAACCTACAACAACCCTGTGATCCCGGCCATGAAAGCCTTCGACAAAAATCTTTCAATGTGTTGTCCAAGGCTTTCGTGGCTGGAATCCACCTCTGAGAGTGCCTGCCATAGATGTGGGCGAAACGTCAGGAGAGAATGCTTCTGGAACAGGGCCAGACAGCCCGGAAAACCTACAACAACCCTGTGATCCCGGCCATGAAAGCCTTCGACAAAAATCTTTCAATGTGTTGTCCAAGGCTTTCGTGGCTGGAATCCACCTCTGAGGGTGCCTGCCATAGATGTGGGCGAAACGTCAGGAGAGAATGCTTCTGGAACAGGGCCAGACAGCCCGGAAAACATACAACAACCTTGTGATCCCGGCCATGAAAGCCTTCGACAAAACCTTTCAATGTGTTGTCCAAGGCTTTCACGGCCACAATCACTAGGCCGCTGTGATTTTTTTTTCCCGGGCTGCCTGGCCATGCTCCAGTAGCATTCTCTCCTGACGTTTCTCCCACCCTGCTCATTATTCCACACAGATATAGAAACCTCCCTGGCTTAGTTTTCCAACAACAGACCTCGCAACCTCTGAGGATGCCTGCCCTAGATGCGGGCGGAACGTCAGGAGAGAATGCTGCTGCTGCTGGAACATGGCCAGGCAGCCCGGAAAAACTCACCGCAGCCCAACTTCCTTTCCGTTCTTTTTAAAACTCGGACGCGTTTACATTGAAAACAACTTCGGGAATCATTTATTATTATTATTTTATGATTGTGTTATCGAAGGCTTTCCCGGCTGGAACCGCTGGTGTTCTAGCAGCATTTTTTCCTGACGTTTCGTCTGCATCTGTAGCTAATGGCATCTACGGATGATTTTTTTTTTATTTTTTGAGTCCAAGCTGCAGACACGGGAGGGAGGGTTCCAAGCGGATCTTTGCTTAAATTATTTTTTAAGGACTTTGTGTATGTATGTGTATATATGTGTGTACGTATATATATATATATATACACACACACCTAAAAGGAACTTAACGTGTGTGTCTCTGAATCTGTGTCTGTATATACCAGGATTGGGTAAACTTCGGCCTTCCCTCCAGGTGTTTTGGACTTTAACTCCCACAATTCACAACAGCCGGGTTGCTGTGAGTTTTTTGGGCTGTGTGGCCATGTTCCGGAAGCATTATCTCCTGACGTTTCGCCCACATTTATGACAGGCATCCTCAGAGGTTGTGAAGTGTGTTGGAAACTAGGCAGGTGGGGTTTATATATCTGTGGGTAACACCTCCCAACAAAGGATTCCCACACCCAGGCAGAAAGCAGCCAGGCTTTGAATCTGCAAGTCCATTCAATGCTAATCAAGGTGGCCAATGGCAACATTGACACTTGCCTCAAACAGAGAAGAGTTCTTTCTCCCACCTTGGACATCATTCCACACACACACACACACACACACATATATATATAAACCCCACTTGCCTACTTTCCAACAGACCTCACAATCTCTGAGGATACCTGCCAAAGATGTGGGCGAAGCGTCAGGTGAGAATGCTTCTGGAACATGGCCAGACAGCCCGGAAAACTCACAGCAACCTAACCTCGGGAAAATTGCCCTGGAAATATTTATTTATTTTAATAATTTAGCTGATTAATTTTTCTTTACTTTTATTTTTATTCTGTCTATCCCTATCTTTCTATCTATCTATCTATCTATCTATCTATCTCTATCTATCTTTCTATCTGTCTATCTATCTTTCTATCTTTCCATCTTTCTATCTATCTTTCTGTCTATGTATCTATTTATCTATCTATCTATCTTTCTATCTATCTATCTATCTATCTATCTATCTATCTTTCTATCTGTCTATCTATCTTTCTATCTTTCTATCTTTCTATCTATCTATCTTTCTGTCTGTCTATCTATCTATCTATCTATCTATCTTTCTATCTATCTTTCTATCTATCTTTCTATCTATCTTTCTATCTATCTTTCTATCTATCTATCTTTCTATCAATCTATCTTTCTATCTTTCTATCTATCTATCTTTCTTTCTATCTTTCTATCTATCTATCTATCTATCTATCTATCATCTATCTATCTATCTATCTATCTTTCTATCTATCTATCTATCTATCTATCTATCTATCTATCTATCTATCTATCTATCTTTCTATCTATCTATCTATCTTTCTATCTATCTTTCTTTCTTTCTTTCTATCTATCTATCTATCTATCTATCTATCTTTCTATCTATCTATCTATCTATCTATCTATCTATCTATCTTTCTATCTTTCTATCTATCTATCTATCTTTCTATCTATCTATCTATCTATCTATCTATCTATCTATCTATCTATCTATCTATCTATCTATCTATCTATCTTTCTATCTATCTATTTATTTATCCGGGACCGAGAGTTGGCATTGAACTTTCCTGAAGTTCATTATAATGTTTATTATTTAATTTTTTGGTCACTTTAAGACCAGGAACAGAAAATGTTTCACATCTTTTAACACAATGTTGTAAAATCCCCCCAAGTGCCACCCGATCCCTCCCGACAGATGGCCATCCGGCTTTGCCTAAAAGCCTTCAGAGAAAGAAGAGGACTCCGTTTGTCGAAGGCTTTCGTGGCCAGAATCACTGGGTTGCTGTGTGGAATTCCAGACATGAAACAATCAGGGCCAGCTAACACCTCCCAACAAAGGATTCCCCCAGGCGTCCAAGTCGTCTTAAACCAGGCATGGGCCAACTTGGGCCCTCCAGGTGTTTTGGACTGCAACTCCCACAATTCCTAGCAGCCGGTAGGCTGCTAGGAATTGTGGGAGTTGCAGTCCAAAACACCTGGAGGGCCCAAGTTGGCCCATGCCTGGTTTAAACTCACAGAAGCTGAGAAAAAGGAGGAAGAACTTCGGCTGGATCTACACTGCCGCTTGGGTCAGTAGAGCCTTTTAATGTACTTTAATGCGGTTCAGATTGCGGTATAAGAGTCTACACTCACAATAGTAATCTTCATCATCACCCTCATATATAGGAATAATGGTGAGAGAGGAATAACGAGGCGAAAGACTCAGAAAAAACAGAGGAAGCCGCTCCTTTCTTTGCTTTCTGTTCCTGTTTGTGTTTCCCTTTTATTTTATTTCCTCTTTCTTTGCATAAATTTAAAATATTTAATTTAAAAAATAGGCAAATAAATAACAGGAAACTGTAAGAACGAAAATAATTTTCCTTTTGGCTTCCTTTGACGACGACGCCTTTCCCTCTGTGGCTATTTGTTGTTTTGGTCTTGAATAACAACAACGACGACAACAACAACAACAAAACAAATCATTACATATTATAATAATTATACTACAGTGTTATGTTGTTAATTATATTATTATATAATATTATTATAATTATAACATTCGACAACAATAATAAAATAACAAATGATAACATATATTAATGATTATAATACAATGTGTTGTCAAAGGCTTATTATAATACAATGTTATTGTCTTACTAATTTTACAATTGATAAGTTATTATTAAAATGTATAATATTTTAAAGACTTATATTGTTAAATTATAACATATTCAATAACAATAATAATATAACAAATGATAACACATACTAATACTTAATTATAATACAGTTATAATATAGTCTTGCTAATCAAGCTGTTGATACAAAAGTAATTATTAAAATTTAAATATTATTAGGAATTATATTGTTTAATAATGTTATATATATAATATAATAATATATTATATAATAATATATATTTTTAAGAATTATATTATTAAATTATAATATATTTTCGCATATATAAATCATATATATTATATTATAGATGATAATATATATATTATAGATGATATGATTTATTTATATATGTTATAATTTAACAATATAATTCTTAATAATATTTTAAATATGGTGATATACTATTAAGAATTATATTGTTAAATTACATATTAGATTTATAATTTAACAATATAATTTTAATAATATTTTAAATATGGTAATATACTATTAAGAATGATATTGTTAAATTATATATTATATATATTATATATTATATTATACATATATTCTAATTTAACCATGTAATTCTTAATGATATCTTAAATATGGTAATATACTAATAAGAATTATATTGTTAAATTACATATTGTATATATTATATTATGTATATATTATAATTTAACAATATCATTCTAAATAATATTTTAAATATAGTAATATACTATTAAGAATGATATTGAAAAACTATAATATATTATCACATATATATAATCATATATATTATATTATCATTTATGTTATATTATAGGATAATCTATTATCATATATAATTATTATTATTTTGACTATAGCACAATTTTTATCTCTGTGATTGTGACGCAAAGGGGCCCACAACAATTCAAGAACAGCACCATTTAAAACATCTCCGACTTGCAAATATTAAAAACTAAATTAAACTTATCAGGTAAAACCATTTAAAAACCAGAAAAAATACTTCAAACAAGATACAGCTCCATCCTGGCTTTTTCTTGACAATTTATTTAAACGGATCTCTGAATAAAAGGGGTTTTTTTCTGCCGCCAAAAGGATAAAAGGGAAATAAATGCCTAGGACGTTCTCAGGCCCAAAGAAAACATATATTTTCATCATGAGCGGGGAGAGGAATGAGCTCCCGCCTGTCAGCTCCAGCTTTCCAGCTTCCCACAAGGAGGGTAAAGCGTCAAACATCGCCCTGGGCAACGTCCTTGCAGAAGGCCAATTCTCCCACCCCAGAAGCGACTTGCTCTTTCTCAAGTCGCTCCCGACACTGGAAAAAAAACAAACCTATTTATACATGGCTTTCATGTGAAAGGGACCTCAGAGTCTTTGTAGGCCACGAGTTGGACCTGAGGCAATCGCGTGATGCAGCAGCTAAAACGATCAATGCGATTGCAGGCCGCATGGAAAGGAGTGGAGTGTCTGGATGGTCAGATGTCCTCACCTGTGTCCAGTTCTGGGCAGAACAATTCAAGGAGGAGATGGACAAGAAGGGAAGTGTCCAGAGAAGGGCCAACAAAAGGGTCAAGTGGCAGGAAAAGAGATGCCACCCGAAGGAAGAGAAGGGGAAGAGGAAGGAAGAGGAAAAGAGGAAAGGGAGGGAAGAGGAAGGAGAAGGGGAAGAAAAGGGGGAAGAGGAAGGCGAAGAGAAAAAGGAAGAGAAGGGAAGAGGAAGGAAGAGGAAAAGAGGAAAGGGAGGGAAGAGGAAGGAGAAGGGGAAGAAAAGGGGGAAGAGGAAGGCGAAGAGAAAAAGGAAGAGAAGGGAAGAGGAAGGAAGAGGAAAAGAGGAAAGGGAGGGAAGAGGAAGGGGAAGAAAAGGGGAAGAGGAAGGCAAAGAGAAAAAGGAAGAGAAGGGGAAGAGGAAGGAAGAGGAAAAGAGGAAAGGGAGGGAAGAGGAAGGAGAAGGGGAAGAAAAGGGGGAAGAGGAAGGCGAAGAGAAAAGGGAAGAGAAGGGGAAGAGGAAGGAAGAGGAAAAGAGGAAAGGGAGGGAAGAGGAAGGAGAAGGGGAAGAAAAGGGGGAAGAGGAAGGCGAAGAGAAAAAGGAAGAGAAGGGGAAGAGGAAGGACGAGGAAAAGAGGAAAGGGAGGGAAGAGGAAGGAGAAGGGGAAGAAAAGGGGGAAGAGGAAGGCGAAGGGAATAAGGAAGAGAAGGGGAAGAGGAAGGACGAGGAAAAGAGGAAAGGAAGGGAAGAGGAAGGAGAAGGGGAAGAAAAGGGGGAAGAGAAGGGGAAGAGAAAAAGGAAGAGAAGGGGAAGAGGAAGGACGAGGAAAAGAGGAAAGGGAGGGAAGAGGAAGGAGAAGGGGAAGAAAAGGGGGAAGAGAAGGGGAAGAGAAAATGGAAGAGAAGGGGAAGAGGAAGGAAGAGGAAAAGAGGAAAGGGAGGGAAGAGGAAGGAGAAGGGGAAGAAAAGGGGGAAGAGGAAGAGGAAGAGAAAAAGAGAAGGGGAAGAGGAAGGAAGAGGAAAAGAGGAAAGGGAGGGAAGAGGAAGGGGAAGGGGAAGGAAAGGGGGAAGAGAAGGGGAAGAGAAAAAGGAAGAGAAGGGGAAGAGGAAGGAAGAGGAAAAGAGGAAAGGGAGGGAAGAGGAAGGAGAAGGGGAAGAAAAGGGGGAAGAGGAAGGCGAAGAGAAAAAGGAAGAGAAGGGGAAGAGAAAGGAAGAGGAAAAGAGGAAAGGGAGGGAAGAGGAAGGAGAAGGGGAAGAAAAGGGGGAAGAGGAAGGCGAAGGGAATAAGGAAGAGAAGAGGAAGAGGAAAGGGAGGGAAGAGGAAGGAGAAGGGGAAGAAAAGGGGGAAAAGAAGGGGAAGAGGAAAGGAAGAGGAAGGAGAAGAGGAAGGAAGAGGAAAAGAGGAAAGGGAGGGAAGAGGAAGGAGAAGGGGAAGAAAAGGTGGAAGAGGAAGGCGAAGAGAAAAAGGAAGAGAAGGGGAAGAGGAAGGACGAGGAAAAGAGGAAAGGGAGGGAAGAGGAAGGAGAAGGGGAAGAAAAGGGGGAAGAGGAAGGCGAAGGGAATAAGGAAGAGAAGGGGAAGAGGAAAGGGAGGGAAGAGGAAGGAGAAGGGGATGAGGAAGAGGAAAGGGAATGCGTAAGAGGAAATTAAAAGGGGAAGAAAAATGAGAAGTGTAAGCACAAAGGGAAAAGGAAAGGGAGGGGGGATGAGGAAGAGGAAGAAGAGGAAAGGGAAAGGGAAAAGGAAGGGGAAGAGGAAGTGGAAGAGCAAAGGGAAGCGGGAAGGGAAGAGGAAGAGGAAATGGATGAGGAAGGGAAGGGGAAAAGGAAGTAAAGGAGAGGAAAGGGAAGGGGAAGGGAAAAGGGAAAAGGAAGCAGAAGTGGAAAGTAAAAGGGAAGGTGTAAGGGGAAATGAAAAGGGGAAGAAAATGGGAAGTGTAAACACACAGGGAAAAGGAAAGGGAAGGGGGATGAGGAAGGGGAAGAAGAAGAAAGGAAAAAGGAAGGGGAAGAGATGGGGAAGAGGAAGTGGAAGAGCAAAGGGAAGTGGGAGAGGAAATGGAAGGGGAAGAGGAAATGGAAGGGGAAGGGAAGAGGAAATGGAAGGGAAAGAGGAAGAGGAAATGGAAGGGGAAGGGAAGAGGAAATGGAAGGGGAAGGGAAGAGGGATGGGAGGGGAAGAGGAAGAGGAAATGGAAGGGGAAGAGGAAGAGGAAATGGAAGGGAAAGAAGAAGAGGAAATGGAAGGGGAAGGGAAGAGGAAATGGAAGGGGAAGGGAAGAGGAAATGGAAGGGAAAGAGGAAGAGGAAATGGAAGGGGAAGGGAAGAGGAAATGGAAGGGGAAGAGGAAGAGGAAATGGAAGGGGAAGGGAAGAGGGATGGGAGGGGAAGGGAAGAGGAAATGGAAGGGAAAGTGGAAGAGAAAATGGAAGGGGAAGAGAGAAGGAAATGGAAGGGGAAGGGAAGAGGAAATGAAGGGGAAGAGGAAATGGAAGGGGAAGGGAAAGAGGAAGAGGAAATGGAAGGGAAAGAGGAAGAGGAAATGGAAGGGGAAGGGAAGAGGGATGGGAGGGGAAGAGAAGAGGAAATGGAAGGGGAAGGGAAGAGGAAATGGAAGGGGAAGAGGAAGGGGAAATGGAAGGGGAAGGGAAGAGGAAATGGAAGGGGAAGAGGAAGAGGAAATGGAAGGGGAAGAGGAAGGGGAAATGGAAGGGGAAAGGAAGAGGAAATGGAAGGGGAAGAGGAAGAGGAAATGGAAGGGGAAGGGAAGAGGGATGGGAGGGAGGAGAAGAGGAAGGGGAAGGGGCTTCTAGGACAGGCGTGGGCCCACCTGGCCTCTGCTTAAAGGGCTTCTGCCTGGGAGTCCGGTGGAGCCCTTTACGCAGAGGCGGCATGGCCATCTGTCGGGAGGGCTCGCCTGGCAGGAGGAGGCTGGTCTGGATGGCCTCTGTGGGACCCTTTCCTGGGCCTAGAAGCGGGGGGCCACTCCCCTCGCCCTCCCGGGGGTCTGGCAAAGGTCTGGCTGGCCATCCCGACAGGTAAGGCTCCGCCGGGAACGGGGCTCACCTGTGGAGGGTCCCAGTTGAAAGGCGAGGGAGGGGGGACAGGTGTCTCACCTGCCCCCAGAGGCGCCCCCCCCCTCTCGCTCTCTCTCTCTCTCCTTCCCCGTCCTGTCGTGGGAAGTGGCCGGAGGGATCCTCCTCGGGGACTTGGGCGCTCTTCTTAAAGGAGCCCGGAGGACCCCGCGGGGAGGGAGGGAGGGAGGGAGGGCGGGGCCGGGGTCCCCAACCCCTCCCCCCCCCGTGAAGCCCCTGGGGGGACCCACCCCGGCCCCGCCCCCTTGTCCATCATCTCCAAAGGCGGCCAATCGGGAGCCCGGAGCCGGAGGTTTGGGACGGAGAGGAGGAGGAGTTGAGGTCCGCGGAGAGGAGCCCGCCTGCCTCGCCCTCCCCCCGCCGCCCCCGGGGTAGAAGGCGAGGGTAGAATGGAGGCCCCCGGGCCCCTCTCCCCGCCGCCCCCGGAGCCCATCCGCTTCGGCATCGACCGGATCCTGGGCTCGTCTCCGCCGCCGCCGCCGCCGCCGCTTCGGGGCCCCTGCCTGGAGGGCGAGCCGGGGGGCTTCGGGGGAGCCTATGGGTCCTATGGGTTCCCCGCCGCTGCCGCCCCGCCCGGGAGGGTGATCCGCGTCCCCGCGCATAGGGCCCTCCCGCCCCCGACAGGAGCCGCCGCCGCAGCAGCCGCAGCCGCAGCAGCAGCCCACGCGGGACTCGCCCACGGCGCCTTCCCCTGGGTGGAAGGAAGCCCCCGGGCGGGAAAGGAGAGGGGGGCAGGTGAGGAAGGGGGAGGGGGAAATAGGGGAAGGGGAAAGGAGAAGGGAAGGGAAGGGGAAGGGGAAAAGGAAGGGGAAAGGGAAGAGAAAGGAGAAGAGGAAAAGGGAAGGGAAGGGGAAGGGAAAAGGGAAGGGAAAGGGAAGAGGAAGGAGAAAGGGAAGAAAAGGGGGAAGAGGAAGGGAAGAGAAAAGGGAAGAGAAGGGGAAGAGGAAGGAAGAGGAAAGGGCAAGAGGAAGGAGAAGAGGAAAAGGAAGTGAAGGGGAAGGGAAAAGGGAAGGGAAAGAGAAGAGGAAGGAAGAGGAAAGGGCAAGAGGAAGGAGAAGGGGAAGAAAAGGGGGAAGAGGAAGGGGAAGAGAAAAGGGAAGAGAAGGGGAAGAGGAAGGAAGAGGAAAGGGCAAGAGGAAGGAGAAGGGGAAGAAAAGGGGAAGGGGAAGGGGAAGAGGAAAAGGAAAGGGTAGGGGAAGTGGATGGGAAAGAGAAAAGGGAAGGGGAAGGGAAGAGGAAGGAAGAGGAAAGGTCAAGAGGAAGGAGAAGAGGAAAGGGAAGAGAAGGGGAAGAGGAAGGAGGAGGAAAGGGCAAGAGGAAGGAGAAGAGGAAGGAAGAGGAAAGGGCAAGAGGAAGGAGAAGGGGAAAAGGAAAGGGAAGGGGAAGGGGAAGGGATGCTATGGGAAAGTGATAATGGAGAGGAAGAGAAGAAGGGAAGGGGAAAGGGAAGAGAAAGGAGAAGAGGAAGGGGAAGGGGAAGGGGAAAGAGAAGAGGTAAGGGAAAGGGATGCTATGGGAAAGTGATAATGGAGAGGAAAAGTGGAAGGAAAGGGGAAGAGGGATGGGAAAGGGAAGAGAAAGGAGAAGAGGAAGGGGAAGGGGATGGGAAAGAGGGAAGGGAAGAGGGAAAGGGGAAGGGGAGGGGAAGAGGATGAGGAAGAGGAAAGGAAAGAGGCAAAGGAAAGCGAAATGAATCTGAAGGGAAAGTGAAAAGGGAAAGTAGAAGGAAAGGGGAAGAAGGGGAGGGGAAAGGGAAGAGAAAGGAGAAGAGGAAATGGGAGGGGAAGGGGATGGGAAAGAGGGAAGGGAAGAGGGAAAAGGGGAAGAGGCAAGAGAAAGGGAAGGGAATACCAAGGGAAAGTGAAAAGGGAAAGGGAAAGAGGAAGGGGAAAAGGAAGGGGATGGGGATGAGGAAGGAAAGAGGAAAGGGAAAGGGAAGGGAATGCCAAGGGAAAGGGAAGATTGAAAGAAAAAGTAGGAAAGGGGAAGGAGAGGAGGGAAAGGGAAGGAGAAAGGAAAAGGGGAAGAGAAAGGGAAAGAGGAAAGGGAAGAGGAAGGGGATGAGGAAAGGGAAGAGGTAATGCTAAGGGAAAGTGAAAATGTAACGGAAAAGTAGAAGGAAAGGGGAAGAAGAGGGAGAAGAAAGGGAAGAGAAGAGGAAAGAGAAGGGAAGAGGAAAATGAAAGGGGAAGAGGAGGGGGAAGGTGAAGAGAAAAGGGAAGGGGAAAAGGCAGGGCCATAGCCAGAAAAAAAAAAATTCGGGGAGGGTGGGTGGTTGAAACTTTTTCCCCCCCACGAATCATGAAGAGTAATCCCACAACGTAAAACAATGTAGAAATCAGGCTCCCTCGATAAACTTCAGCGAACACTTATGGGGATTTGGTGAACACTTAAAATTCATGAGTAAATCCTCCTCCTTCCTCTTCCTCTTCCTCTTCCCCTTCCGCAGCCGGGCCCTGCTCCAACCTGTTGCCCTTCTGCGCGTCCTCGTCCTCCTCGCGGCGCGTGGGCCACCCGTACCAGAACCGGACCCCTCCGAAGCGGAAGAAGCCGCGCACGTCCTTCTCGCGGGCCCAGATCGCGGAGCTCGAGCGGCGCTTCCAGCGGCAGAAGTACCTGGCCTCCGCCGAGCGGGCCGCCCTGGCCAAGGCCCTGCGCATGAGCGACGCCCAGGTCAAGACCTGGTTCCAGAACCGCCGCACCAAGTGGAGGTAACGCGGGACTCGGCACCGGCCGAGTGGGAGGGAGGGAGGGAGGGGAGGCCCCGCCTGAACATCACGGTCAGAGCTGTTCAGCAGTGGAACTCCCTGCCGCAGAGTTTGGTGGAAACTTTTGAGCAGAGGCTGGATGGCCATCTGTTGGGAGGTGCTTTGATTGTGCTTTCCCTGCATGAAGGCAGAGGACTAGAGGTACTACAAAGACAAGTATCCACTCTTATAGTAATAAAGAATTTTTCAGGAAGAACTTCCTCACTCTCAGAGCTGTTCAGCAGTGGAACTCCCTGCCGCGGAGTTTGGTGGAAACTTTTGAACAGAAGCTAGGTGCTTTGATTGTGCTTTCCCTGCATGAAGACAGAGGACTAGAGGTACTACAAAGACAAGTATCCACTCTTATAGTAATAAAGAATTTTTCAGGAAGAACTTACGGTCAGAACTGTTCAGCAGTGGAACTCCCTGCCGCAGAGTTTGGTGGAGACTTTTGAACAGAGGCTGGATGGCCATCTGTTGGGAGGTGCTTTGACTGTGCTTTCCCTGCATGAAGACAGAGGACTAGAGGTACTACAAAGACAAGTATCCACTCTTATAGTAATAAAGAATTTTTCAGGAAGAACTTCCTCACTCTCAGAGCTGTTCAGCAGTGGAACTCCCTGCCGCAGAGTTTGGTGGAAACTTTTGAGCAGAGGCTGGATGGCCATCTGTTGGGGGTGCTTTGATTGTGCTTTCCCTTTATTTATTTATTATTTAAACTTATATGCCGCCACTCCCCTAGGGCTCGGGGCGGCTTACAAGAACCAGCTAAAATCTAACAATTTAAAAACATCTTTAAAATATCTTTTAAAAAAATCTCAAAAACACTCCCCCAGGGGCAGAGGACTAGAGGTACTACAAAGACAAGTATCCACTCTTATACAGATTTTTCAGGATGAACTTCCTCACGGTCAGAGCTGTTCAGCAGTGGAACTCCCTGCCACAGAGTTTGGTGGAGACTTTTGAGCAGAGGCTGGATGGCCATCTGTTGGGAGGTGCTTTGATTGTGCTTTCCCTGCATGAAGGCAGAGGACTAGAGGTACTACAAAGACAAGTATCCACTCTTATAGTAATAAAGAATTTTTTAAAAAAAATGTCATTAAACTCATATTTAGTTCAATGCATCAATATGAATTCAAACACAGTAGAGTCTCACTTATCCAACCCTCGCTTATCCAAGCTTCTGGATTATCCAAGCCATTTTTGTAGTCAATGTTTTCAATATATCGTGATATTTTGGTGCTAAATTCGTAAATACACTAATTACAACATAACATTACTGTGTATTGAACTACTTTTTCTGTCAAATTTGTTGTATAACATGATGTTTTGGTGCTTAATTTGTAAAATCATAACCTAATTTGATGTTTAATAGGCTTTTCCTTAATCCCTCCTTATTATCCAACACATTCACTTATCCAACGTTCTGCCGGCCCGTTTATGTTGGATAAGTGCGACTCTACTGTACAACAAAAGCATCGCTATACAATAAAGCAAAGGACTGTGACTTTCACAGTAAAAATAATTATTTTTCTCTCCAAAGATGAATTTAATTACTCATTTTCTCGTAAACAATACACGAATTGACTCCTCTTCTTATATATAAAAATTGTTCCTTATTTCTTTACTATGAATAGTAGACTCCAAAACTACAACCGGTTTCAACTCAAAGGAGTCTTCTTCAGGTGGAATGTAGCCTATTATTTCAGTTGTTTTTCTGAGTTTTTTTTATATGGATCCTATAGGGAACATATAAAGTGGCTAAAGGTTAGCCCCAGTTTCTGCCAACCTAGCAGTTCGAAAACATGCAAATGTGAGTAGATCAATAGGTACCGCTTCGGTATGAAGGTAACATCTCTCTATGCAGTCATGCCAGTGACCACATGACCTTGGAGGTGTCTATGGACAACGCCAGCTCTTGGGCTTAGAAATGGAGATGAGCACCGACCCCCAGAGTCGGACACAACTGGACTTAGTGTCAGAAAAACCTTTACCTTTACCTAAAGTTTATTTACAATACACATAGTTACATGAGACATACAAGATACATAACAACAGTGGATACAACTGTGGATACTTGTCTTTGTAGTTCCAGGGAACCCATTTTCTTTTATGGAAGACTAGCTGTGCCCGGCCACGCGTTGCTGTGGCATTGTCTGGTGGTGTCTGTATTTTATAGGCCGTGTGGAAGAGGCCTAAGTGAGGCCTAACTTTGCCTGTCCCCTGGGCTGAGTGGGTTGCTAGGAGACCAAGTGGGCAGAGCTTAGCCTTCTAACTGGCAGCAATTGGATAAAAACAATTATTCCTCTCCCTCTAATTAGGACTTTATTTTTCTTTTCTTTTTGTTGTATCAACCTAGAGGCATGGATGAGGGGTTGTGCTGTCAATTTTTGAGGTTGTGCGGTGTTTAGTTTTGTTGTTTTGTCGGTCGCCAGGATTCCATCACTCTTTTATATATATAGACTAGAGGTCCCATGTGGTCTCTTCCAACTCCATTATAAAATAAGCCAGGATCTGATCCCAGATTATCTTATCCCAGATTATCTGGCAGTGTACTCATATAATCCAGTTCAAAGCAGCATGTTTTGAAAATCAATTCAGGGGGAGCTGTGGCTTTAAACTCTGGATATGTTTTAATGGCTTTTAACTAGGAATTTTTGAACATATTGTCGCTGGGTTGTTGCGCATTTTTTGGGCTGTCTGGCCATGCTCCAGAAGCATTCTCTCCTGACGTTTCGTCCACATCTATGGCAGGCATCCTCAGAGGTTGTGAGGTCTGTTGGCCTCAAGTCAAGTGGGGCTTCTATCTCTGTGGAATGTCCAGGGAATGTCTGACTTGGCCACGGTGGTCCACACCTTAGTTACATCCAGGTCCCAATTCAAAGTCCAGGTAATCTATATATATAAAAATGTTCTGACCATTTCTAGCTTAAAGTAAACAGCAAAACTACACACTCAAAACCCATGAAACTTGGCCACAAAAGACATGGTCATCCTTGCTGTGTTTAGACATAAAAATACAAGAAAAATAAAGTCCTAATTAGAGTGAGAGGAACAATTTTTTCCCCATTGCTGCCAGTTAGAAGGCTAAGTTCTGCCCACTTTGTCTCCTAGCAACCCACTCAGCCATTTAATGGCGCCCAGGGCTGCTTCAACCAGGCCTCTTCCACACTGGCTATAAAATACAGATGATCTGATTTGAACTGGATTATATGGCAGTGTAGACTCAAGGCCCTTCCACGCAGCTATATAACCCATTTATAATCTTATATGATCTGCTTTGAATTGGATTATCTTGAGTCCACACTGCCATATAATCCACTTCAGTGTGCATTTTATACAGCTGTGTAGAAGGAGCCTCATATAATTCAGTTCTAAGCAGATAATATAAGATTATAAATATACAGTAGAGCAGGGGTCCCCAAACTAAGGCCCGGGGGCCGGATGCGGCCCTCCAAGGTCATTTACCTGGCCCCCGCCCTCAGTTTTATAATATATTTTTATATCAGTTTTAGTAATATAATATATTGTATATACATATAATATTGATAATAATCTTATGTTATACAGTATAATACTAATACCATATAATAATATTAATTATATGTTATATATTACATATTATATAATAGTATAGTGGTATAGTTCAATATAGTAATATATAAAGCTAATATTGTGTTATGCTAATAATATAATAAATTGTATGTACATACAGCTGCTCTGAGTCCCCTTCGGGATGAGAAGGGTGGGATATAAATGTAGTAAATAAATGCAGTAAATAAATAATTTTAGACTTAGGCTCGGCCAAGGTCTGACATGACTTGAAGGCACACAACAACAACAACAACAACAACAACAATCCTAATTAACTTGACTATCTCATTGGCCAGTAGCAGACCCACACTTTCCATTGAAATCCTAATAGGTTTATGTTGGTTAAAATTGTTTTCATTTTTAAATATGGTATTGTTCTTTCGTTGTTGTTGTTGTTGTTGTTGTTGTTGTTGTTGTTGTTGTTGCACTACAAATAAGACATGTGCAGTATGTATTTGTTTGTATTTTTTTTTCAAATGATAATTCGGCCCCTCCACAGTCTGAAGGATTGTGGACCGGCCCTCTGCTTAAAAAGTTTGGGGACCCCTGCAGTAGAGTCTCACCTATCCAACATAAACACCCTGGCAGAACGTTGGATAAATGAATATGTTGGATAATAAGAAGGGATTAAGGAAAAGTATATTAAACGTCAAATTACGTTATGATTTTACAAATGAAGCACCAAAACATCATGTTAGAAAACCAATTTTACAGAAAAAGTAGTTCAATGCACGGTGATGCTATGTGGTAATTACTGTATTTACGAATTTAGCACCAAAACATCACAATGTATTGAAAACATTGCCTACAAAAACACTGACTTCTAAAAGGCCGACTGCGTTGGATAATCCAGAACATTGGATAAGCGAATGTTGGATAAGTGAGATTCTACTGCAATATGAAATAATTACTGTGATAGAATAATACAGAACAATATAATCTCTAAATCCAGGACAGTCAATAAAGAGCAACACTCTGAAAGCAGGGAAATTGGGAATTCCAGAAAGGAAACAATCAGGGCCAGCCAACACTTCCCAACAAAGGATTCCCCCAGGCAGGAAGCAAACAGGCTTTGAAGCTGCAAGGCCATTAAATGCTAATCAAGGTGGCTCATTGCAGCATTCATACTTGCCACTCTGAGACTATTAATTGCTGTTCAAACTGGCCAACTAAGGATTCCGCAGGATAGAAAGCGGCCGGGCTTGCAAGCAGGAAGGCTATTCCTTGCTTTTCAACCTGGCCAAGCAAGATTTCCCCTAGATAGAAAACCCCCAAGCTCTGAAGCCACGAGGCTCCTCTGTCCCATACAACCAGGCCTAGAAAGGATGCCCTATGTAGAAAGCGGCCAGGCTTTTAAGCTGCAAGACTATTCAGTGCAGTTCAAGCTGGCCAAACAAGGATTCCACTACTAAGGAAGTAGCCAGGCTTCAAAGTGGCTCTTTGATTGAGGGTGCTACTCCAGCTACTCCAGAAAACAGCCAGGCTTTGAGGCTGCAAGGCTATTCCCTGCTATTCCACCTGGCCAACAAATGATTCCCATAAGACACAGCAACGCTTGGATGTTTAGACTTGGATGTTTAGACAAGCCTTTGGGAATGTCTGGCCCAATGGTCCACAATTATGACACAGCACAGCAGCACTTTTATCCCATTCCCTTGTTCCTTAGCTACAATTTGCACTATTTATTTATGTTATTATTACAAATTTTCTACCCCGCCCTCTCACCCCCCCCCCCCCCCGGGGGTACTCAGGGCAGCTTACAAATACAAAACACATGTGTAAAACAATTACAATTGCAATTCATTACAATTTAAATTAATTAGATTAAAACATTCATATAAATATACATTTAATCCCTTTCCTTTCTTCTTGTTTATAGTTGGCCGTGTTTTTTACGACTGTTCTGAGTTCAAATTGTTGTTTTATATACTGGTGGTTTTATTTTGTATTGTACTGTGTGTTTATTTTATGTGTTGTTTTAGGCACCTTGTGCCATAAGTAAGCCACACTGAATCCCTTCGGGGAGATGAAGGTGAGATACAAAAACAAAGTTGTTGTTGTTATTATTATTATTATTATTATTATTATTATTATTATTATTATTACGGTGGGAAATTGTATGCTTAAAGCACGTGTGGACGTTGCCATTGGACACCCCGACCAGCACTGAATGGCCTTGCAGCTTCAAAGACCGGCCATCTCCTGCCTGGGGGAATCCCCCGCTGGGAGGTGTTAGCTGGCCCTGATTGTTTCCTCACCCATCAAAGGATGCCGCCAGGCAGGAAGCAGCCAGGGCCCGAAGCTGCAAGGCCATCCAACGCCGATCAAAGTGGCCAATCTCTATGATTCTCCTGTATGAAAAATCTTACCTCTGAGGATGCCTGCTATTGATGTGGGTGAAACGTCAGGAGAGAATGCTTCTGGAACATGGCCATACACTTCGGAAGACTCACAGCAACCCTTTTCAGATACTTTTTATATTTAATCTTGTTGTGATGTTTGTATGCTTGTATATTTTGAGTCGTATGCTGATGTTTTTATGTTAAGCCGCTTTGAGTCTCCTTCGGGAGAGATAAAGCGGGGTAATAATAATAATAATAATAATAATAATAATAATATAATAATAATACTTTTTTTCCTATCCTGCCTCCATCTCCTCGAAATGGACTCAGGGTGGCTAACATGGTGCCAAGCCCAAAACAAAACATGAACAGGATTAAAAGCATGTATAGACAACATCAACAAACAGATAAAATAAAACAATGTGTTGTCGAAGGCTTTCATGGCTGGGATGACAGGGTTGTTGTGTGTTTTCCGGGCAGTCTGGCCATGTTCCAGAAGTATTCTCTCCTGACGTTTCGCCCACATCCATGGCAGGCACCCTGACAACCTCTGAAGATGCCTGCCATAGGTGTGGGCGAAACATCTGGAGAGAATTTATTTATTTATTTATTTACAGCATTTATTTTCCACCCTTCTCACCCCGAAGGGGACTCAGGGCAGATCACATTGCACACATAAAGGCAAACATTCAATGTCATGACACAGAACAGAGACAGAGACAAGACGCAGGCACCGGGCTGGCCTCGAACTCATGACCTCTTGGTCAGAGTGATTAGTTGATTTGTTGCAGCTGGCTTGTTTTCCAGCCTGCGCCACAGCCCGGTCCTTCTGGAACATGGCCAGACAGCCTGGAAAACATACAACAACCCCAGATTCATCAGACAGCCTGGAAAACATACAACATCACCAAGATTCGATCTTGGCCTGAATTGCCTTTGTCCTGATGTCTTGCTCCTGGGCTGCAAGGATCAGGCCTTCTGTCTCCTTCTTCAGGGTCCCATTCGTGAGCCAGAGCCAGGTCTTCTATTATTATTATTATTATTATTATTATTATTATTATTATTAATGGCCTTTGTCCTGATGTCTTGCTCCTGGGCTGCAAGGATCAGGCCTTCTGTCTCCTTCTTCAGGGTCCCATTCGTGAGCCAGAGCCAGGTCTTCTATTATTATTATTATTATTATTATTATTATTAATGGCCTTTGTCCTGATGTCTTGCTCCTGGGCTGCAAGGATCAGGCCTTCTGTCTCCTTCTTCAGGGTCCCATTCGTGAGCCAGAGCCAGGTCTTCTATTATTATTATTATTATTATTATTATTAATGGCCTTTGTCCTGATGTCTTGCTCCTGGGCTGCAAGGATCAGGCCTTCTGTCTCCTTCTTCAGGGTCCCATTCGTGAGCCAGAGCCAGGTCTTCTATTATTATTATTATTATTATTATTATTATTATTATTATTATTATTATTAATGGCCTTTGTCCTGATGTCTTGCTCCTGGGCTGCAAGGATCAGGCCTTCTGTCTCCTTCTTCAGGGTCCCATTCGTGAGCCAGAGCCAGGTCTTCTATTATTATTATTATTATTATTATTATTATTAATGGCCTTTGTCCTGATGTCTTGCTCCTGGGCTGCAAGGATCAGGCCTTCTGTCTCCTTCTTCAGGATCCCATTCGTGAGCCAGAGCCAGGTCTTTTATTATTATTATTATTATTATTATTATTATTATTATTGACACAACGACGTTGTATGACACAGCAAACAAGATAGATATGCTGGATTTCGTATTACAAAATCACAAGTCGAACCCTTCCCAAGTGTCTAGGACTGTGTGATGTATTTTCGGATGATGCGCGCAGATCCCAGTCGGGTGGCCTTTTGCAGTTGGCAGATCGTAATTTTGTCAATGCCTATTGTTTCCAAATGCCGGCTGAGATCTTTTGGCACGGCACCCAATGTGTCCATCACCACCGGGACCACCTGCACTGGTTTCTGCCAGAGTCTTTGAAGTTCAATCTTGAGGTCCTGATAGCGGCTGAGTTTTTCCTGTTGTTTTTCATCTATGCGACTGTCACCTGGGATGGCAACGTCAATGATCCAAATCTTTTTCTTTTCCACAACTGTGATGTCTGGTGTGGTGTGTTCCAGAACTTTGTCAGTCTGGATTCGGAAGTCCCACAGTATCTTTGCGTGCTCATTTTCCAAGACTTTTGCAGGTTTGTGATCCCACCAGTTCTTTGCTGCTGGGAGGTGGGACTTGAGGCATACGTTCCAATGGATCATTTGGGCCACATAGTTGTGCCTCTGTTCGTAGTCTGTCTGTGCAATTTTCTTCTTCTTCTTCTTCTTCTTCTTCTTCTTCTTCTTCTTCTTATATTATATTATATAATATTATTATTATTCTTATTTTTCTTCTTCTTCTTCTTCTTCTTCTTCTTCTTCTTATTATTATTATTATTATTATTATTAATTGCCTTTGTCCTGATGTCTTGCTCCTGGGCTGCAAGGATCAGGCCTTCTGTCTCCTTCTTCAGGGTCCCATTCGTGAGCCAGAGCCAGGTCTTCTATTATTATTATTATTATTATTATTATTATTATTATTATTAATTGCATTTGTCCTGATGTCTTGCTCCTGGGCTGCAAGGATCAGGCCTTCTGTCTCCTTCTTCAGGGTCCCATTCGTGAGCCAGAGCCAGGTCTTCTATTATTATTATTATTATTATTATTATTATTATTATTATTAATTGCATTTGTCCTGATGTCTTGCTCCTGGGCTGCAAGGATCAGGCCTTCTGTCTCCTTCTTCAGGGTCCCATTCGTGAGCCAGAGCCAGGTCTTCTATTATTATTATTATTATTATTATTATTATTATTATTATTAATTGCATTTGTCCTGATGTCTTGCTCCTGGGCTGCAAGGATCAGGCCTTCTGTCTCCTTCTTCAGGGTCCCATTCGTGAGCCAGAGCCAGGTCTTCTATTATTATTATTATTATTATTATTATTATTATTATTATTATTATTACTATTATTATTGACACAACGACGTTGTATGACACAGCAAACAAGATAGATATGCTGGATTTCGTTTCACAAAATCACAAGTCGAACACTTCCCAAGTGTCTAGGACTGTGTGATGTATTTTCGGATGATGCGTGCAGATCCCAGCAGGGTGGCCTTTTGCAGTTGGCAGATCGTAATTTTGTCAATGTCTATAGTTTCCAAATGCCGGATGAGATCTTTTGGCACAGCACCCAGTGTGCCCATCACCACCGGGACTACCTGCACTGGTTTCTGCCAAAGTCTTTGAAGTTCAATCTTAAGGTCCTGAGAGCGGCTGAGTTTTTCCTGTTGTTTTTCATCAATGCGACTGTCACCTGGGATGGCAACGTCAATGATCCAAATCTTTTTCTTTTCCACAACTGTGATGTCTGGTGTGCTGTGTTCCAGAACTTTGTCAGTCTGGATTCGGAAGTCCCACAGTATCTTTGCATGTTCATTTTCCACGACCTTTGCTGGTTTGTGATCCCACCAGTTTTTTGCTGCTGGCAGGTGGTACTTGAGGCATAAGTTCCAATGGATCATTTGGGCCACATAGTTGTGCCTGTTTGTAGTCTGTCTGTGCAATTTTCTTCTTCTTCTTCTTCTTCTTCTTCTTCTTCTTATTATTATTATTATTATTATTATTATTATTATTATTATATTATATTATATAATATTCTTCTTCTTCTTCTTCTTCTTATTATTATTATTATTATTATTATTATTATTATTAATTGCCTTTGTTCTGATGTCTTGCTCCTGGGCTGCAAGGATCAGGCCTTCTGTCTCCTTCTCCAGGGTCCCATTTGTGAGCCAGAGCCAGGTCTTCTCCTTTTCAGATCATTATTATTATTATTTCTTGATGTATATCCCACCCTTCTCCCCCATCTGGGATTCAAAGCGGCTAACAAGAAGGTATGAAACATCCCTGTTAGGCTGATAGGAATGGTGGGAATTGAAGTCCAAAACACCTGGAGGGAGGGCCAAAGTTGGCCCAGGCCTGGCGTAGACTGATGAGTCCATTGCTCTTAGGAGAAGTGCAGTCGGAGCCTCGGGTGGCCTAGGGGATAAAAGCCTCCTGACTGGAAGGTTGGGTTGCTGACCTGAAAGCTGCCAGGTTCGAATCCCACCCGGGGAGAGCGCGGATGAGCTCCCTCTATCAGCTCCAGCTCCATGCGGGGACATGAGAGAAGCCTCCCACAAGGATGGTAAAAACATCTAAACATCCGGGCAATGTCCCCTGGGCAACGTCCTTGCAGACGGCCAATTCTCTCACTCCAGAAGCAACTCCGGTTGCTCCTGACACGAAAAAAAAAGGAGAAGTGCAGAGTCTTGTTGAATGTCTGTCTGTGTGTCTGTCTTGCAGGCGCCAGACGGCGGAGGAGCGCGAGGCAGAGCGCCAGCAGGCCACGCGTGTGATGCTCCAGCTGCGGCAGGAGGCCTTCCGGAAGGGGGGGCTGCCTCCCCCACCCCCTCCCCCGCCCCCCAACCCCCTCCCACCCCCCTCGGACCCACTCTGCGCCCACAACTCCTCGCTCTTCGCCCTCCAGAACCTGCAGCCCTGGGCCCAGGAGCACAAGGTCAATGCCAGTGCCCTCTTCTGAGCCCCAGGAGACCCCCTTCAGGACTGAGGAGGAGGGGGGGGGGTCCCAGGGTCAACGTCCCCTCCCAGGCGAACTCTGACCTTGTCCCCCACTCTGGATACTACTGACTGCATCGTCTCCTACAATAAAGAGTGTAGGCCGCTTGCTCCTGCTATGTGCCAAAGATGCGATTCCTGGGGGGAAAGGTCGCCCCCCACCCAGGACCCCTATTAAGGGGGAGGGGCACGCATTGGACAATGCCCCGGGTGTGGGTCAGAAGTCAGGCTCATGATTATGATTATGATTAACTCTATTTATACCCCGCCTTTCTCCCCGTTCCGTGCAGTCATGCCGGCCACACGACCTTGGAGGTGTCTACGGACAACGCCGGCTCTTCAGCTTAGAAATGGAGATGAGCGCCAACCCCCAGAGTCGGACAGAACTAGACTTAACGTCAGGGGGAAAACCTTTACCTTTATGTACCTTTCTCTCCGTGGAGACTCAAGGCCGCCAACAACCCCACTCTTTAGTCAAGTTTAAGAAGCGCGATGCAAAAGTTTAAAAAGTTTTGGGAAATGGCCTTCACAACCGTTTGGAGGTCATAACCTTTTGGAAAAGTTTGAACTTTCAGAGAAAAGCCAAAAACCTCCTTTGAGTAGAATCTTCTCATGTGGTATACAACCAAATGTAATATGCAAGGCGATGTTTTCAGTTGTTAGACTGAATAACCTGTTGTCTCTGATCTGTCAGGAAAACAGAGATTTGCCAGTGCGTAAAAACAGCAGAGTTTCAGGAGTGTTATTTCAGTGCCCAAAATATATCTACTCTCCCATAAAACAACTACAGTAGAGTCTCACTTATCCAACATTCGCTTATCCAACATTCTGGATTATCCAACGCATTTTTGTAGTCAATGTTTTCAATACATTGTGATATTTTGGTGGTAAATTCGTAAATACAGTAATTACTATGTAGCATTACTGATGTTTTGGTGCTTAATTTGTAAAATCATAACCTAATTTGATGTTTAATAGGCTTCTCCTTAATCTCTCCTTGTTATCCAACATATTCGCTTATCCAACATTCTGCTGGCCCATTTATGTTGGATAAGTGAGACTCTATTGTAGTTTTATATCATGCACTCAAGAGACAAAAAATGAAGTAGGCTTTGGTGAAATAACGTATTTGGTTTACTCACAACCTTCATGTGTTCAGCATAACACTGGCGCATAGCTTACCAGTCCAGTTTCAGATAATCTCTGTGTGGGCATCTGTCTTGCTCAAATAGCAGGCAAGTGTTTGCTCTGAGCAGTCCAAAGTCTAAGAAGGATCTGAAATGGAGCCTGAGATCTAAGCAGTCCCAGATCGGATCACATGGTCTGTAGCCCCGCCCACAACCTCTCAGGAAACATAGAGCAAAGGAAGCTGCATACCAGAACACATATACAAAACAGTAAGCAAACAGAATCATAGATTAGCAAATTACTGAGGAGGCTTGAAGAAGTCTGTAATTTCCAACAGGACAAAGGTCGCTCCCCCCATGATCTCCATTGTGGGGGGGGGGAGGTCATGCACTAGTCAGTGCCTGGGGTGGGGGTCAGAAGTCAGGCCAATTATTATTATTGTCGCACCTCAGGTTAGCTTCACCTTGCTAAAGACACCAGACTGCACACCAAAAGTAGTCTTTTGTAGTTTATTAGGCAATAAGGAAAAGATAGTTCATAAAAGGCAAAAGTTCAGTTCCAAAAGATATTTGCAAAAACAAGGCTATAAGAACAAATCCATGGAAACATTAGACATGAAGCAAGGTCCTTAAAACGAAGCCAAAGTCCCAGAAACGAGGATACATCCAGACTATACAATAATGCAGGAAAGCAGACTTAGTTCTTGATTCAAGTGAAGAAATTGCACTGATGAAGATTTCCCTCTCAGCAGACTGTTTTAATAGCATACCATGAAGGCATTTCTTTGCCCTTTGACCTCCCTCTTATTTGCTATTCTGAGACTTCTGCGCAACCCCCGAAATTCCAAACGACTAGTCCGATCGAGAGAAGTGGCCTCATCACGTTCAAGGCCACAGGTGTTATCAAGCTGAGACTGGGAACCGCTCTCCCTTTCTGCTTCTTGCACCTGAAAACCATCATCATTAACAACATCATTTCTTCCCATGGGAAAGCTTCCCTCCTCCTCATCTCCAAAAGCAGGAACACTCTGCACCTGAATCCCATAATTCCCATCAGAGTCGTCTTGAAACTCATCCTGAACCTGAATCCCATCATCATGCACTTGCATCCCAGAATCCTCATCAGAGTCACACAAAGGCTGAGTCACAACACTTTATTATTATTATTATTATTATTATTATTATTATTATTATTATTATTATTATTTTATATGACACAGCAAACAAGATAGATATGCTGGATTTCATATCACAAAATCACAAGTCAAACACTTCCCAAGTGTCTAGGACTGTGTGATGTATTATTATTATTATTATTATTATTATTATTTTATTATTATTATTATTATTATTTTATTATGACACAGCAAACAAGATAGATATGCTGGATTTCGTATCACAAAATCACAAGTCGAACACTTCCCAAGTGTCTAGGACTGTGTGATGTATTTTCGGATGATGCGTGCAGATCCCAGCAGGGTGGCCTTTTGCAGTTGGCAGATCGTAATTTTGTCAATGTTTATTGTTTCCAAATGCCGGCTGACATCTTTTGGCACGGCACCCATCATCCTGAACCTGAATCCCATCATCCTGAAACTGCATCCCAGAATCCCCATCAGAGTCACACAAAGGCTGAGTCACAACACTTTATTATTATTATTATTATTATTATTATTATTATTATTATTCACTCTATTTAGACCCTGCCTTCCTCCCCATGGGAACTCAAGGCGGCGAACAATAATAACAATAATAATAATAATAATAACAACAACAACTTTATTAATGTTACACTGCCTCCATCTCCCCAAAGGGTCTTGGGGCAGCTTACACATGGCACAAGGTGCCTAAAACAATTCATAAAATAAACACACAGTACAATACAAAATAATAATAATAATAATAACAACAACAACTTTGTTTTTGTATCTTACCTTCATCTCCCCGAAGGGATTCAGTGTGGCTTACTTATGGCACAAGGTGCCTAAAACAATTCATAAAATAAACACACAGTACAATACAAAATAAAACCACTAGTATATAAAACAAACAATTTGAACTCAGAACAGCACCAGTAACCTAAAGTGTCATCTGTGTCAACAATCTGCAGGGGTCTACAGTGGACGTCGACCTAGGAAATCCCAAATGCAGCAGCATTGCCCAAACACAAATTAAGGAAAAGCAAAGGCACTGCATTCTAACTCAACCAGAGAAGTCAGCCATAGCAGAGCACTTGATGAACCAACCTGGACACAGAATATTATTATATTATATTATATGTTATAGAATATTCTATAACAACCACCATGTCAGACTACACAAAGAAGCCAGTGAAAACACAAGCATGTGGACAATGTCAAAAGAAAGGAGGAAACCATGAAAATGAACAAAATCTGACTACCAGTATTTTAAAAACTCTGAAATCAGGACAGTAAATAAAGAACAATAATAAATAATAATAAATAAAACTTTATTTATATACCGCTCTATCCAGGGCCATAGCCAGAAAAAAATTTCGGGAGGGGTTTTGAAAATTTCGGGGGGGGGGGGGGGTTGAACCCCTAGCACATACCTCTCCCCGCCTCAAACCTGTCAATATCTGCTTGAGATAGTGCCTGGAGTGACTCTTAATGTTTTGCATAGACTTAGCATGGGGATTTGGTTAACCAGTTAAAATTCATGAGTAAACGAGATTTTTTTTATAACTTGAAAAATTTCGGGGGGGGTTTGAACCCCTAACCCCCCCCCCCCCTCGCTACAGGCCTGGCTCTATCTCCCGGATGGGACTCAGGGCGGTTTACAGTCATAAAAGCAACACAAACATTACATAACAACATAATACACATTTTTTTAAAAAAGTAAAATAATACAATTATAACAATAAATCACACTTACATGACCAGATCAAGGGGACGGGACAACACTCTGAAAACAGGGGAATTCCAGGCATGAATCAATCAGGGGCAGCTAACACCTCTGAACAAAGGATTCCGCCAGGCAGGAATGAATCTGGCAAGGCTGTTAATGCTAATCAATAATTATAACATTCACACTGGCTTCCAACAGACAAGAGTTCTTTCTCCCACCCTGGACATCATTCCACAGATATATAAGCCACACTTCCTTAGTTTGCAACAGACCTCACAACCTCTCAGGATAGCTGCCATAGATGTGGGTGAAACATCAGGCGAGAATGATTCTGGAACACGGCCACGCAGCCTGGAAAACTCACAGCGACCCAGTGATTCCGGCCATGAAAGCCTGGGGAAGGATAAGGGCCAGTTTTTGGGGAGAATTGGTGGGTTCTGGGATAGGGTATACATGAAATTAATAATGTTTTGTTGAACATTATTAACTTCATGTATACCCTATCCCAAATCCCACCAATTCTCCCCAAAAACTGGCCCTTATCCTTCCCCACATCGCCTTGGTCTTCTCCTGCCTGGGAAGTTGGAACCCATTGGAGCCTTTTAGGCAGAGGTGGCATGGGCATCTGCCTGGAGGGCTTGGATGGTGGCCTCCTCTTGCCTGGAAGAAGGAGGTCCGTCTGGATGGCCTCTGGAGGACCCCCCCCCCAAGCTGTTTGGGAAGGAGGCACACCTGATGGGAACTGGAAACAAAGTTGCTGTCCATGGTGCTGGAGTCCGAGCTGGACGTGTCCTAACTGACTGAATGGAAGGTGCTCCAAAGGGTCACCACTTCTGCACAGAGAATCCTTGGCTGCCCTCTTTCTCCATTGTTTGGAAGAACTTTACAAGTCCCTCAGCCTTAAAAAAAGCTCAGAGCACTCTTGGGGATCCATCTCACCCGGCATATTCTACTTTTAAAAAATTATTGCCATCCGGCAGACGCTACAGGGTGACAAAGACAAGGACAGACAGACAGCGACAGCTTTTATCCTAGAGCTGTAACTATATTGGCTTCGCATTGATTTGGTGTTGAGGGCTGTGCGGTGGTGGAGCGATGGGTGTGTTGTTTTTGTGGTGTGCACAGACCTCCAATTTCGTTGTGCAATGTACGACGACAATAAAGTTATTCCGTTCTATTCTTTGAACTGGATTATATGGCAGCCGTCGACTCATATGTGACCCTAAATGATTCTAATGCACTTTATCTATTTATGAATTTGTTACCCATAATGTGCACCGTACACTTGGCTTATCCACTATTGCAACCTCATTGTTTTTAACCTGATGTTTTAATTCTGCGTTGTGTTTTTAACTTATTGTGTATATTTTTATCGGTTTTGTTTTTGTCCTGATGTTTTATATTTTATCATTGTTTGTATTTTGATTTTGCTGTAAGCCGCCCCGAGTCCCCTTCGGGGGAGATGGAGGCGGGATACAAATAAACATTATTATTATTATTATTATTATTATTATTATTATTGACACAACGATGTTGTATGACACAGCACACAAGATAGACATGCTGGATTTCGTTTCACAAAACCACAAGTCGAACACTTCCCAAGTGTCTAGGACTGTGTGATGTATTTTCGGATGATGCGTGCAGATCCCAGCAGGGTGGCCTTTTGCAGTTGGCAGATCGTAATTTTGTCAATGTCTATTGTTTCCAAATGCCGGCTGAGATCTTTTGGCACGGCACCCAATGTGCCCATCACCACCGGGACCACCTGCACTGGTTTCTGCCAGAGTCTTTGAAGTTCAATCTTGAGGTCCTGATAGCGGCTGAGTTTTTCCTGTTGTTTTTCGTCAATGCGACTGTCACCTGGGATGGCGACATCAATGATCCAAACCTTGTTCTTTTCCACAACTGTGATGTCTGGTGTGTTGTGTTCCAGAACTTTGTCAGTCTGGATTCGGAAGTCCCATAGTATCTTTGCGTGCTCATTTTCCAATACTTTTGCAGGTTTGTGATCCCACCAGTTCTTTGCTGCTGGGAGGTGGTACTTGATGCATAAGTTCCAATGGATCATTTGGGCCACACAGTTATGCCTCTGTTTGTAGTCTGTCTGTGCAATTTTCTTACAGCAGTTTTCTTCTTCTTCTTCTTCTTATTATTATTATTATTATTATTATTATTATTATTATTTATATAATCTAATTCAAAACAGGTCATCTGGGATCAGGAACCAGATCATATGGCATCGTGGATCCAGCCTCAGGCTCCATATAAAATCCAGATGATGATGATGATGATGATGATGTTTATTTATACCCTGCTTTTTCTCTCCACAACTAGACTCTCTGGTTTGGTCTACACTGCCCTATATCCCAGGATCTGATCCCAGATTATCTGCTTATCCGATATTATCTGGCAATATAGACCAGGCATGGGCAAACTTGGGCCCTCCAGGTGTTTTGGACTTCAACTCCCACAATTCCTAACAGCCGGTAGGCTGTTAGGAATTGTGGGAGTTGAAGTCCAAAACACCTGGAGGGACCAAGTTTGCCCATGCCTGGTGTAGACTCATATAATCCAGTCCAAAGCAGATAATCTGGGATCAGATCCTGGGCTATAGGACAGTATAGATCCAGCCGAATTTCACACCGTGTAACAAAATTTGAAAAACTTTCTGTCCCTGGTTCGAAAGAGTTATTTCCTGTTTAATTTGTATTTCCTTACTTTGAAAGTTGTTGTTTTACTGTAGAAACTTCATTTTTGTGTCTGCCACAAACTAGATTGAATTGGTTGAGACGATCGTTGAAAAAAGAGAGCAAAATGCGCTGCAGGATGATGTCCCTCCCACAGAAACAAAGTTTTCTGCAGTTTAATAAACTTTCCCCATGTATTTCTGATAGACCCAATTAGGAAATTGGCATTTATAAGACAGAACCAATTTGCAAATGACATTTATAACCCAGGAATAGAAATCGTGTGACATAAACGCCTTCTATTCTTCCATATCATCAAGATTACCAAAGCAGATAATCCATATTACAGTAGAGTCTCACTTATCCAACGTAAACGGGCCGGCAGAACGTTGGATAAGCGAATATGTTGGATAATAAGGAGAGATTAAGGAAAAGCCTATTGAACATCAAATTAGGTTATTATTTTACAAATTAAGCACCAAAACATCACGTTATACAACAAATTTGATAGAAAAAGTAGTTCAATACGCAGTAATGCTATGTAGTAATTACTGTATTTACGAATTTAGCACCAAAATATCACGATGTATTGAAAACATTGACTACAAAAATGTGTTGGATAATCCAGAATATTGGATAAGCGAGTGTTGGATAAGTGAGACTCTACTGTATCTGCTTTAAACTGGACAATCGGAGTCTACACTGCCATATAACCCAGTTCAAAACAGATAATGTGGTATTTTATACAGCTGTGTGGAAGGGGCCATAAATGGAAGCTCTTACCCGCAACCCAGAGTCACCCGCAGACATACCACTCAGGTTTGCAGAACAAAGAAAAAGAAAATACCGGAACTTTACTAATTCCCAGAGATCAAAAGAACAGTGGTACAGTAGAGTCTCACTTATCCAACACTCGCTTATCCAACGTTCTGGATTATCCAACGCATTTTTGTAGTCAATGTTTTCAATATATCATGATATTTTGGTGCTAAACTCGTAAATACAGTAATTACTACATAGCATTGCTGCGTATTGAACTACTTTTTCTGCCAAATTTGTTGTCTAACATGATGTTTTGGTGCTTCATTTGTAAAATCATAACTTAATTTGATGGTTAATAGGCTTTTCCTTAATCTCTCCTTATTATCCAACATATTCGCTTATCCAACATTCTGCCGGCCCGTTTATGTTAGATAAGTGAGACTCTACTGTATGTGGTTATGACTTGTTTTTATGGTTTGATTATTGGTTTTACTGGTTTCTTGTCTTGTTTTTATTGTTCTATTCGGGCGTGACCCCATGTAAGGCGCCCCGAGTCCCTTCGGGGAGATGGAGCGGGGTATAAGAATAAAATTATTATTATTATTGACACAACAACGTTGTATGACACAGCAAACAAGATAGACATGCTGGATTTCGTTTCACAAAACCACAAGTCGAACACTTCCCAAGTGTCTAGGACTGTGTGATGTATTTTCGGATGATGGGCGCAGATCCCAGCAGGGTGGCCTTTTGTATTATTATTATTATTATTATTATTATTATTATTATTATTATTATTATTATTACCTTATTGTATGACACAGCAAACAAGATAGATATGCTGGATTTCGTTTCACAAAATCACAAGTCGAACACTTCCCAAGTGTCTAGGACTGTGTGATGTATTTTCGGATGATGGGCGCAGATCCCAGCAGGGTGGCCTTGTGCAGTTGGCAGATCGTAATTTTGTCAATGTCTATTGTTTCCAAATGCCAGCTGAGATCTTTTGGCACGGCACCCAGTGTGCCCATCACCACCGGGACCACCTGCGCTGGTTTCTGCCAGAGTCTTTGAAGTTCAATCTTGAGGTCCTGATGTATTTTCGGATGATGGGCGCAGATCCCAGCAGGGTGGCCTTTTGTATTATTATTATTATTATTATTACCTTATTGTATGACACAGCAGTTTCTCCTGTTGTTTTTCGTCAATGCGACTGTCACCTGGGATGGCGACATCAATGATCCAAACCTTTTTCTTTTCCACAACTGTGATGTCTGGTGTGTTGTGTTCAAGAACTTTGTCAGTCTGGATTCGGAAGTCCCACAGTATCTTCAGTCAGTCTATTATTATTATTATTATTATCATTATTATTATTATTATTATTATTATTATTATTAATACACTGGAATGAATTTTAATTATGTTTTATGTGTATTAATTTTAATTTAATCTTACTTCATGTGTTTATGTCCAAGGCACTATAGTAGTGCCGTCTATGAGCCGCTTTGAGTTCCCCCCGTCGGGGGTAGAGAAAGGCGGGGTATAAATATGGTAAATAAATAAACAAATATTGTGGGATTCTCCCTTGATATTCTGGGTTATATGGCAGTGTGGACTCAGATAGAACCCAGGGCCCTTTCACACAGCCATATAACTCGCGATATCAAGGCTGTTAGTCCACACAATCTGGTTTGAACTGGATTACATGAGTCTATACTGTTATATAATCCAGTTCAAAGCCGATTAGAAGGGGCCATAGGGTTACCTGCTTTGAATGGCCTGAATGCTCCTCCCCTTTTCGAGGCTCCGCCCACCAGGGAGAAGCCCCGCCCATGTCATGTCGCCCCCTTCAACGGCTTCTCTTGGTGCAGCGCTGGCAGCGATTGGCTGCCGGGAGCATGACGTCACCACCGGGGGCGTGTCTGGTATAAAAGCGGCTGCCGGCGCCTCAGCGAGCGCAGAAGTGTATGGAGGCGGCTGCCGAGAGGTTCTCCGGCATGGCGGCCCTTAACGACCGCTTGTCGGGGAAGAGGGAGGCCGAGACGTTACGGACTCCGAGCAGGAGCAGCCGCCGCCCGCCGGGGCCGTTCCGTCGCGAGGCGGCCTTCCTCCGGAAGCTGCGCCTTGAAGGACGGGCCGAACCGGAAGCAGGGGGAAACCGGAAGTGTCCCGCCGAGGGCGGCGAGGCCTTGCCTGAGGCGCTGAGGGAGATCCGCGCCGAGTACGAAGGCCTGGCGGCGCGGAACCGGGCGGCGGCGGAGGAGTGGCGCCGGTCCGCCTTGGCCTCGGAGGCCCGAAGCGCGGCCAGGAGCCGGGAGGCCCTGCGCGGGGTGCGGAGGGAGGCCTTACAGTACCGGGCGAAGCGCCAGGCCCGCGCCGGGGAAGCCGAGGGGCTCCGCCGCCGCATCAAAGGCCTCCAGGCCCGCCTCCGGGAGCTCCACGGCCAACAGGCAGGGCAGCTAGGCCGCAAACAGGTGCGCAGAGTAGTAGTAGTAGTAATAATAATAATAATAGTAAGAATAAATCTTTATTTATATCCCACCTTTCTCCCCAAAGCGGCGCATAATATTTTCAAAACAGTACAAACAACAATACAGTACAATACAACAAAACAGTATAATACAACAGTAAAACCATCTAGAACAGCGTTTCTCAACGGGGTCGGGACCCCTGTAGGGGGTCGCCAAAAACCATAAGAAAACATATTTCTGATGGTCTTAGGAACCCAAATCACTCCAATATTTTCTGTTGACCATGGGGGTTCTGTGTGGGAAGCTTGGCCCAATTCTATCGTTGGTGGGGTTCAAAGGGCTTTTTGATTATAGGTGAACTATTAATAATAATAATAAAACTTTATTTATACCCCGCCACCATCTCCCCAACGGGGACTCGGGACGGCTAACATGGGGCCATACCCAGAGCAATACAATATAATAAAATATAAAAAACATCATAGCACCATTAAAAATACAATAAATGATAATCCCAGCAACTACCCAAATGTCAAGGACTAATTTCCCCAAACTCCACCAGTGTTCACATTTGAGCATATTGAGTATTGGTGCCAAGTTTGGTCCAGATCCATCATTGTTAGAGTCCACAGTGCTCTCTGGATGTAGGTGAGCTACTACAACTCCCAAATGACAGAATCAGTCCCACCTCCCCGCCCCCCCAACCCCATCAGTATTCAAACTTCAGCATATCGGGTATTTGTGCCAAATTCGGTCTAGTGAATGAAAACACATCCTGCATATCAGATATTGACATTACAATTCTTAACAGGAGCAAAATGACAGTTATGAAGTAGCAACGAAAATAATTTTAAGGTTGGGGGTCACCACAACATGAGGAACTGTATTAAGGAGCCGCAGCATTAGGAAGGTTGAGAACCATTGATCTAGATCAGGGGTCCCCAAACTAAGGCCCGGGGGCCGGATGCGGCCCATCGAAACCATTTATCCGGCCCGCACGGCACAAGGGCAGAAGGGGTTGGGCTAAATAATCCAAGAGGTCTCTTCTTCTCTTACAACCATTATTATTATTATTATTATTATTATTATTATTATTATTATTATTATTATTATTATTAAGGCTGGGTGGCCATCTATCAGGGATGCTTTCCTTGTGCTTTTGGTGCACAGAGGCAGAAGGGGGTTGGACTAAATGGCCCAAGGGGTCTCTTCCAACCCTCTTTCTTCTTCCTCTTCTTCTTTTTCTTCTTAACATTGAGGCTGGATGGCCATCTATCAGGGATGCTTTACTTGTGCTTTTGGTGCACAGAGGCAGAAGGGGGTTGGACTGAATGGCCCAAGGGGTCTCTTCCAACCCTCTTTCTTCTTCTTCTTCTTCTTCTTCTTGACGCTTGGGTGGTCATCTGTCAGGGGTGCTTTGCTTGTGCTTTCATTGCACAAAGGCAGAAGGGGATTGGACTCAATGGCCCAAAGGGTCTCTTCCAACCCTCTTTTTTATTGTTGTTGTTGTTATTTATTTATTTATTTATTATTGCTTGGTGGCCAACTATAGTTCGGCCCTCCAACAGTCCGAAGGATCGTGAACTGGCCCCCTGTTTAAAAAGTTTGGGGACCCCTGATCTAGATGAATGACATGGAGCCCCCAGTGGCACAGTAGTTTAAACCGCTGAACTTGCTGACTTCTCTGTGTAGCCTGACATGTTAATTGCGAGAGTGGTCAAGCATTTCTGTGTTCTCCAATAATATGCTGTGTCCCGCCTGGTTTATCAAGTGCTCTGCCATGGCTGATATATCTGGTTGCATTAGTCAGCAGTGTCTTTCATGTTCCTTGATTCGTGTTTGGGCAATGCTGCTCTGTTTGGTGTGCCCTATGTAGACTTACACACAGCTTCATGGTATACAGAGGTGAGAGGATCCCTCTTGTCCTTGGCTTGAACGTAACATTTGTTGGATTTTCTTGTTGGGTCTGTAGATAGTTCGTAGGTTGTGTTTCTTCATCAGCTTCCCTATGTGGTCAGTGGTTCCCTTGATGTATGGCAGTGATTCTCAACCTGGTGTCCCCAGGTGTTTGGCCTACAACTCCCAGAAATCCCAGTTTGCCAGCTGTTAGGATTTCTGGGAGTTGAAGGCCAATCAGGGGACCCACAGGTTAAGAACCACTGGTGTATGGTAAGAATACTTTTTCTCTGGGTGGATCTTTGTCTTTACTCTCGTGGTTTGTTCTTGGCCTTGCGGATCTTCTGATGTCAGTGGTGGAGTCTCCATTCACTACACAGAGAAGCTATTGAAATCCACAAGCATGTGGAGGATTTCAACGGAAAGGAGCAAACCATGTAAATGAACAAAATCTGGCTACCAGAACAGTAAATAAAGAACAATACTCTGAAAACAGAGGAATTCCAGACATGAATCAGTCAGGGCCAGCTAACACCCCCGAACAAAGGAATCCCCCAGGCAAGAAGAAGCCAGGCCTTGAAGTTGGCAAGGCCATTAATGCTAATCAAGGTGATTAATTGCAACATTCACACTGGTCTCCAACAGACAAGAGTTCTTTCTCCCACCCTGGACCTTCCACATATATATAAACCTTCCTTGCTTAGTCTTCCAATATACCTCACAACCTCTGAGGATGCCTGCCATAGATGTGGGCAAAACATCAGGAGAGAATGTTTCTGGAACATGGCCATATAGCCCAGAAAACTCACAAAAAACCCAACTCTTGTCTGTTTGCAAGTGTTAATATTGCAATTAATCAACTTGATTAGTGTTGAAGGTTTTTATGGCCGGAATCACTGGGTAGCTGTGCATTTTCTGGGCTGTATGGCAAGAGAAGTATATTGATTAGCATTGAAAAGCCTTGCAGCTTCAAAGCCTGGCTGATTCCTTCCTGGGATAATCCTTTGTTGGGAGGTGTTAGCTGGCCCTGATTATTGTTGGTTTTGTTGTTGTTATTATATACACACAACCTTCCCTGTGCTCTTCAAAACTAGTATGTGTGTATGTTTTATCCAGGTACATCTTTGTATTTCAAGTTTATTATACAGTTACATTTTTTAAGTTTAACTTTATCTACCTATCTCCCCATATGGCACTGTTTCATTATCTGGGCGGAGGCCACATGGGTGCTCTAGACCAGGCCTGAGCAAGCTACGGCCCTCCAGGTGTTGGGAGGGGAGAACTACACCGGACCACGCAAATACTGTGTTTACTCAAATCTAATGCTCGCCCTTTTTGGCTGAATTGACTTCCCAAAATTAGGGTGTGCATTAGATGTGCGTAATATAGTAATCTTAGTTCTGAGCCAAAGCAAAAGGGGAAGCTACTTCAAGAGCACCTGGAGCTCCTATTTGAGGAATGTCATCTCTAATTTAATTGCCATGGCTCAGTGCTATGCAAAGCTGGGATTTGTATTTTGGTGAGACATCAGCATTCTTTGACAGCTCCCATGACCGCATAGCCTTGAACCAAGGCAATTAAAGTGGGTTCATTCTATAGCAAGGTTTTCTTTTCCTTTGCTTGAAAGCTTTGGTGTTTTAACATTTTTGTCTTTAAAGAAGGAAATCTAAGCAGGCAGCTACTGTAATGCGCACCTTTTTTGGCCACATGACAAAGAGTGTACTTTTTGCTGCTGGCCATTACATTTGGCAGCAATTTTTTTTTGTTTCAGGGTTTTGAAAGTTGGGTGTGCATTAGATTCAAGTAAATACGGGTAGCTTGACTCCTGGTTTTGGGGTATGTGAATTGGGAGGCTTAGGAAGGGCTCATGGAAGCTGAGAGATACTGGGAAGCCTCTGGCTAGCCCCTAGGCCCACTCGTCTCTTCTTCTGGCAGGAGAGGGTGGCCGAACTCGAAGAAGAGATCTCTGAGGCCAAGGAGGAGATGGGCAGATACCTGCAGGAGTACCAGGAGCTGCTGAAGGTCAAGATTGCGCTGGACGTGGAGATTGCAGCCTACAGGTAAGGCCAAGGGGGTTCAGGGACCCCTCCCACTATTTCTCACACAGGAGTGACTGGTATCATTAGGAGTTTGCCATTCCCAAATCCCTTGAGAGCCTCATCTATGGTTGGAGCGGAATCCAAACTCCCAATTCCAGCTCTGTCCTCAGAAGACCTGGAGAGGGCACTGTTGGGTAGTTAGAAATATTAGATTTAATGAATCTCTTTAGTAGCAGCAGAGCACACTGGGCAGAAACAGATATGATGATAATAATGATGCTGCTGTTTATTATAATTATTTATTACTATTGTTATTATTTCCCACTTCTCTCTTAAAAGAGGCTCAAAGTGGCTAACAGTGATAAAAATAATAGTGTACAGTTGGGAATCTACACCGTATCTCCTATCATAAACCTGCCCGATCCCTTTGATCGTCAGGGGAAGCTCTCCTGTCCCCACTCCCGATATCCCAGACCCGCCTTGTGGGAACAAGGGAGAGGGCCTTTTCTGCTGTGGCCCCCCAATTGTGGAATTCTCTGCCCGCGGAGATTAGACAAGCCCCCACACTAGCAGCCTTCAAGAAAGACTTGAAAACATGGCTCTTTCGCTGCGCTTTTGGAGAGTAACCATTTTATATTTCTTTTCCGTTGCTCCCCCTAATATCTATCCTCCAGAATACCCCACTCCCTTATGACCCTGTTTGCTGTGGTTTTTATTCTTATGTCTTTCTCAAGCAGGGAATTGTGAGAGTTGAAGTCCAAAACACCTGGAGGGCCAAAGTTGCCCATGCCTGATGTAAACACTACAATAGAATTAAACATGGAAGCAGATATTGTGATAATAAAGAAGCAGAGGTTATGATAATGATGCTGCTGTTTAGTATTCTAATTTATTATTACTGTGTTTCCCCGAAAATAAAACAAATAATATTAATAAATAATATTAATTTTTGCTCTTAAAGATGTGCTAGGTCTTATTTTCAGGGGGTGTCTTATTTTTCTATGAATAAGAATTCACATTTATTGTTGAACCAAAAAATGAACATTTATTATATACTGTACAGTAGTTGTAATCATAAACCAGCATAACCAGACAAACTGAATCCTATCAAGAATTTCTTGTTACTACAGTAGAGTCTCACTTATCCAAGCTAAAGGGGCCGGCAGAAGCTCGGATAAGCGAATATCTTGGATAATAAGGAGGGATTAAGGAAAAACCTATTAAACATCAAATTAGGTTATGATTTTACAAATTAAGCACCAAAACTTCATGTTATACAACAAATTTGACAGAAAAGGTAGTTCAATACGTAGTAATGTTATGTTGTAATTACTGTATTTACAAATTTAGCACCAAAATATCACGATATATTGAAAACATTGACTACAAAAATGGCTTGGATTATCCAGAGGCTTGGATAAGCGAGGCTTGGATAAGTGAGACTCTACTGTACCACTATTTCCATGTACAACAATCTATGGTACTTACATTTACTGATCCTGCAAACTCTGGTTTTCTGTTTGGTGGGCATGCTTTCAAACAGAAACTTTGCTAGGTCTTACTTTCGGGGGAGGCCTTATATTTAGCAATTCAGCAAAATCTCTACTAGATTTTATTTTCCAGGGATGTCTTATTTTCAGGGAAACAGGGTATTATTATTATTGTTGTTGTTATATCCAACTTTCCTTTCTTAAAAGAGACTCAAAGAGGCTAAAAACAATACAATATGCAGTTTAAAACCAACATATTAACATGAGGCTAGAGTTAAACATGGAACTATCAAAATAATTAAAACCATTAAAATCTATTGGTATACATAAAAAACTACATGCACCTTCTGGATCATTCTTAAAATTATCTACCTCTCCCCACACCTTCAGCAACACAGAATCTAGTGGACAAAGAACAAAACTTGGGCAAAAGTATAATAAAGATGCTTACTCACAGTTTGTGCATAATTCTAAACAGGTTCAGCTTTTTTAAGTAAGTTGGGAGCAAAATACAGTTCCAAATAGAATCAAGAAAGGTGGCGGTCTCTCATCCCGGGGTGCTCCTTGCCATATGCTCAGTGGCAAAGGGTCAGAGAGCAAAGGCAAAGTGGGCTGCCAAATGGAAGTGGGGTGAAAAGAGGTGGGTTGTTTAGGATGAAACTGACTACTTTGTCCTCTTTTTTTTCCAGGAAGCTTCTGGAGGGGGAGGAGATGTGGTGGAGCGCTGTGACTTGGCCGGATGCAACCAAGTGACCCTCCTGACGTCTCCTGCCCCCTTGTCTGGTTCATCTCCATTGGCATCTCCATCTCCCCTTTCCCCCTTTAAGATGCTCAGGGTCTCCCCTTTCTTGGCAGGTGGCTCGTGCCCCGATGGCCTGGGAACTGGGAGCTTCCTGTGGGCCAGAGATAACGGCATATGAAGGAAAGGGGCGTGTGCAAGGGTCTATTTCCCTGCATCCTGTATTTGATTGTCAGGCTTTGGGCAGGTGGGTCAACTGTTGATCCTTGGGCTCCAAAGGGCCTATGCATGGGGTGGATCACCATTCATCTCTTGGTCCTAGGTTTCTCTCTCTCCATTGTCTTGGATGGCACTATTTAAGTAGTATTTAAATAGTAAGCATTTACTAAGAAAGAGATGGCTCAGTAGAGATTGTTGAACCTTTCTGCATGCATTCAGAGTGAAAGTATCTGACCAATCCATCAAGTTACGGAGAATAAGGGGTGGGTCTTTGAGACCATTCTAAGGTGATAGGCTTCCATCAAGAATTCTGGACTTTAAAGGAACCTTTGTCTGGTCTGATCTTCAGAGACAGAAATTGTGAGACAGCTAGTTAAACAGTTTGCTTATTGGGACCTGGTGCAGGAAGTACTATAGACTGTCCCAACCACATTATTTATCCCCAGGCAGATCTATTATAATTAAAATCCTGGAGTTGGAAGGGACCTCCAGAGGCCATCCAGTTCAGCTCCCTCTTATCAGGAAGGAAGACACAATCCAAGCCTTCCTAACAGATGTATGTCCAGCCTCTGCTCAAAAACTTCCAGGAAAAGCGACTCCATCGGACTTCAAGGCTGCAGCTTATTCCACTTTTGAACTAGTTTAATAAATGTGCCCTAGTTGCTCAACTTTAGTTTCTCTCCCCCTCCTCTTACATAACAACAACTACAAGTAAACCCCTATGTGGATGAGAGGGGAGTGGGGTAAACAAACAAATTTGTTTACTTATTGAAGGGGCTTCAAAGCCGATGGCAATGTCTCCAAAGCCTGGTGGACCCTTTGCCTCCCTGTCTCCTAGAGTGCCTTTAGTTGAGCCTTCTTGCCTGGCAGGGGCTAGACTAGATGGCCTCTGGGTTCCCTTCCTCCACTCCCTCCTAAAGTACAAGGCCCTGGCAAGCCAGTGCTGCAACCACACGTTCTCCAGCCCCCTCCCTCCCCGCCAAGGCCTGGGGGGTGAAACCGCACGCCATGATGTCCGCCCTCAGCTGTCCCCTCCCCACTCAAGCCAAGAGGGTGTGTGGGGAAGAGGGGCTTGTTCCCAGAATATTGGGGCTGGGTGGTTCCTGTCCTTCAGAGCACCTTGGAGCGAGGCCACACGTTATAGCTGCCCCTTGCCCTTGTGGCAATAAGATGCCCCTCTAGTCCCTCCCTCCAAAGTAACAGCCCCCAACTCCCATTCCTTCCCTGTTAGCCCCCTCCCCAGGCAAAGGCGGTCGCCGCGGGTGAGGCTTCGCCATCCTGATGCTGTTTCGGGAAACAGACCTGACCTTTTTCTGATGTATTGCTTCTCCACTGTTTTGATAAGACTACAAGCTCTGTTCCCCATGGGGAGCATCTTAAAGAACTGGGTCTGTTTAGCCTGCATAAGAGAAGGTTGAGAGGAGATATGGATAAATATGGGAAAGGATGCCATGAGGAGGAGGGAGCAGGCTTGTCTGCTGCCCTGGAGACTAGGACTCGGAGCCATGGATTCAAATGACAGGAAAGGAGATTCCACATGAACATTAGGAAGAATTTCCTGACTGTAAGAAGAGCTGTTCAGCAGTGGAACTTTCTGCCTCGGAGTTCAGTAGAAGTTCCTTCCTTAGAAGGTTTTAAATAGAGGCTGGATGGCCATCTATCAAGGGTACTTTGATTGTGCTTTCTTGCATGACGGGGTTGGACTAGATGGCCCATGTGGTCTCTTCCAACTATATGATTCTGATTCTACAATACCCATCCTTTCCTTGCCCAACAAAACTATTTTTAAATTGCCATCCTAGCTTTTAGAACAGCAGTGATTCAGAAAATGGCATTGAATAGACCATTGGATATGGTTTACTATGAGTGAACAGATGAAGCAGTCTTATATATAGCATATTTCCGCCTCTCAAATTGGCAGGTCAGATAGACTCCGAAACTGGGCTAATACTGAAGGCCAGTAGAATCTAGGCGTTGCCTTCTGTGGAGGCTTTTAAACTTGAGTCCGAATGGCTGTCTGTCGAAAGGGGTTTGATTGTGTCTTCTCACATGACAGAATGGGATTGGACTGGATATCATCTGGGGGTCCCTTCCAAGTCTGTGATCTATAACTTTATTTATTTATTTACCATTACCATACAGTAGAGTCTTACTTATCCAAGCTAAACAGGCCGGCAGAAGCTTGGATAAGCGAATATCTTGGATAAGAAGGAGGGATTAAGGAAAAGCCTATTAAACATCAAATTAGGTTATAATTTTACAAATTAAGCACCAAAACATGTCATACAACAAATTTGACAGAAAAAGTAGTTCAATACACAGTAATGTTATGTTGCAATAACTATTTACGAATTTAGCACCAAAATATCATGATATATTGAAAACATTGACTACAAAAATGGCTTGGATAATCCAGAAGCTTGGATAAGCGAGACTTGGATAAGTGAGACTCTACTGCAGGGGTCCCCAAACTAAGGCCCGGGGGCCGGATGCGGCCCATTGAAGCCATTTATCCGGCCCCCATGGCACAAAGGCAGAAGAGGGTTGGGCTAAATGGCCCAAGGGGTCTCTTCTTCTCTTACAACCATTATTATTATTATTATTATTATTATTATTATTATTATTATTAACATTGAGGCTGGGTGGCCATCTGTCAGGGGTGCTTTGCTTGTGCTTTTGGTGCACAAAGGCAGAAGGAGTTGGACTCAATGGCCCAATGGGGTCTCTTACAACCCTCTTTTTTATTATTATTAAAATTGAGGCTGGGTGGCCATCTGTCAGGGGTGCTTTGTTTGTGCTTTTGGTGCACAAAGGCAGAAGGGGGTTGGATTCAATGGCCAAAGGGTCTCTTTCAACCCTCTTTATTATTATTAATATTAATATTAATATTGAGTCTGGGTGGCCATCTGTCAGGGGTGCTTTGCTTGTGCTTTGGGTGTACAAAGGCAGAAGGGGGCTGGACTCAGTGGTCCAAGGGGTCTCTTCCAACCCTCTTTTTTATTATTATTATTATTATTATTATTATTATTATTATTATTATTATTATTATTATTAACATCAAGGCTGTATTTGTTCCTGTTTTGTTTTGTTTTTTACTTCAAAATGAGGCATGTGCAGAGTGCATAGGAATTTGTTCATAGTTTTTTTTTTTTAACTCTAGTCCGGCCCTCCAACGGTCTGAGGGACCGTGGACTGGCCCCCTGTTTAAAAAGTTTGGGGACCCCTGCTCTACTGTATTTATATCCTTCCTTTCTCTACCCCGAGGACTCAAGGCTGGACATCAAGTTGTTCCAGAAAGTGGGGCGGGTGAAAGCACAAAATGACCAGCTAGGACCCCCCGCTCCCCATCCATCCTCATCCACAGCAACCCCTCTTCCCTTCGGAACATCCCAACCAATAAAGTTCTGTGAATGGGAACCAGAAGTGTGGGACTCTTTTGGCGGTCTACCTCCCTTTGGAGAAGGGGGCAATGAGTGGGGTCCCTTAGCCCAAATAAGAGGAGCCAGACCAGCATCATTCTTTCCATGCATTTATTAAAAAAAACCCATGCATGCTCTGTCTTTACGGAGCCCTGCGAGGAAAGTAAGTGAAACTTCTGCAGAAGCTTTGCAACATCCAGTGGGTGGTGGTGGTGGGGGTCCTTTGCCCACATCCCCACCCTCCGAGACCCCTTTTTCTGGGGTCCAGCTCAAGGGAGTGGTGTGGCCTCTGAAGGAAGGGCCCATCCAGACCAGGGGCCCCAGGCAGAGCCGGTGACGGGGTCCTGGCAGCGAACCTTGGCCCGGCGGAGGATCTGGTGGGGTCGCAGGGGCTCAGTGGTCTCCTCCAGGCGGTCCTGCAAGAAGAAATAGCCCAGGGTCAGGAGGCCGGGAGGGAGGAAGAGACACAAGGTGCATCCACACTGCAGGATGAATGCAGTCTGGCGTCACTTAGGCTGCCAGTGGTTCCAAGCACAGAATTCTGAGAGCAGGACTCCTCAAACTGGCCCAAACAGCTTGAGGCTGTGTTGTCGAAGGCTTTCATGGCCGGGATCACAGGGTTGTTGTATGTCTTTCGGGCTGTGTGGCCATGTTCCAGAAGCATTCTCTCCTGACGTTTCGCCCACATCTATGGCAGGCATCCTCAGAGGTTGTGAGGTATGGATAAACTAAGTAAGGAAAGGAAAGAATATATATATATCTGTGTAGAGTCTGGGGTGTGGCAAGAGTCCTTTGTCACTGGGAAGCCAGCATTAATGTTTCAGTTAATCACCCCAATCAGCATTGGAAATGTTTTGTCTCTTGCCTGGGGGCATCCTTTGTTCAGTCAAGCCCTCAGAGTGTTGGTTCTCATCTGTTTTGATTTTGGAGTTTTGTAATACTGGTAGCCAGATTTTCATGGTTTCTTCCTTTCTGTTGAAATTGTCCACATGCTTGTGGATTTCAATGACAACTGTCATGCCAGACTACACAGAGAAGCCATTGAAATCCACAAGCATGTGGACAACTTCAACAGAAAGGAAGAAACCATGAAAATGAACAAAATCTGGCTACCAGTATTACAAAACTCCAAAATCAAAACAGTAGATGGGAACCAAAACTCTGAGGGCTTGACTGACAAAAGGATGCCCCCAGGCAAGAGACAAAAACGTCTCCAATGCTGATTGGGGTGATTAACTGAAACATTAATGCTGGCTTCCCGGTGACAAAGGACCCTTGCCACACCCCAGACCAGGGGTCCCCAAACTAAGGCCCGGGGGCCGGACGCGGCCCTCCGAGGTCATTTACCTGGCCCCCGCCCTCAGTTTTATAATATAATATATTGTATATACATATAATGTTGATAATAATATTATAATGTAATACAATATAACACTAATAATAATACCATATAATAATATTAATTATATATTCTATATTACATATAATGTTACTAATAATATTACAGTATAGTGGTATAGTTCAATATAGTAATATATAATGCTAATATTGTGCTATGCTAATAATATAATATATTGTATGTACATATAATTTGTAAGCCACTCTGAATCCCCTTTGGGGTGAGAAGGGTGTGATACAAATGTAGTAAATAAATGCAGTAAATAAATAATAAATAAATTTTAGACTTAGGCTCACCCAAAATCTGAAATGACTTGAAGGCACACAACAACAACAACCCTAATTAACTTGACTATCTCATTGGCCAGAAGCAGGACCACACTTCCCATTGAAATCCTGATAAATATATGTTGGTTAAAATTGTTTTTATTTTTAAATATTGTATTGTTCTTTCATTGTTGTTGTTGTTGTTTTTGCACTACAAATAAGACAAATGCAGTATGCATCGGAATTTGTTTGTATTTTTTTCAAATGATAATCCGGCCCCTCAACAGTCTGAAGGATTGTGGACCGGCCCTCGGCTTAAAAAGTTTGAGGACCCCTGCCCCAGACTCTACACAGATATATATATTCTTTCCTTTCCTTACTTAGTTTATCCATACCTCACAACCTCTGAGGATGCCTGCCATAGATGTGGGCGAAACGTCAGGAGAGAATGCTTCAAGAACATGGCCACACCGCCCGAAAGACATACAACAGCTTGAGGATGCCTTCACCTTTGTGGCCTAGACTACCAACTCCCAGGCCCCGTAGCAGGAAGGCAGGACTGCCCAAGTTGAAGTCAGACTGCACCCATGCTATTGACACCAGACTACAACTCGCAGGGCTGCAGAGCATGCAGTATCGATCTGCAGTCATTCCACAGTCTGGATCTGAAAGTTAGATACTTGGGTCCTCTTTCAGCCAGCCCAAGACCCTTGACATAAAGTTAGATAAACAGGTATAACACGGGGAGTGTGGACCCACGCTGTAGAGGTCCTGGAGGAGGCCTTTGTCCAGATTGCCAAAGTATTCCAGGTGGAGGTGGAAGCGGAGCGGGAAGAAGGAGGCGGGACGGTCCCAGGACCCCGGAGGCGCCCACCTCAGCCGCACCTGCCCCGAGCGCTCTTCCTGGTGCGCCCACAGGCCTTCCGGGGCAGCGGGCTTCACTGCAAGGAAGGGAAGAATAATAACACTGTGTAACACACATTTTGTGCCTGGGTTATAAATGTCATTTCCTAATTGGTTCTATCAAAAGTATGGGGAAAATAAGCTGCAAAAATTTTGTTTCTGCAGGACGGTGCGGCCGAAAGAAAATTGAGCTTTAAACCAGTGAGCAACCTTTTTGTTTCAAAGGTTTATTAAAAACACAACTACATTTTCTACATAGAAAAGTTGGGGTCTAAACCAGGGGTCCCCAAACTAAGGCCCGGGGGCCGGATGCGGCCCTCCGAGGTCATTTACCTGGCCCCCGCCCTCAGTTTTATAATATAATATATTGTATATACATATAATATTGATAATAATATTATAATGTAATACAATATCACACTAATAATAATACCATATAATAATATTAATTATATATTCTATATTACATTCGTATAATATTACTAATAATATTACAGTATAGTGGTATAGTTCAATAAAGTAATATATAATGCTAATATTGTGCTATGCTAATAATCTATATATATAAAAGAGTGATGACATCACAGCAGCGGACAAAACAACAAAAGTAAACACCCCACAACCTCGAAAATTGACAGCACAACCCCTCATCCATGCCTCTAGGTTGATACAACAAAAAGAAAAGAAAAATAAAGTCCTAATTAGAGGGAGAGGAATAATTGTTTTTATATAATTGCTGCCAGTTAGAAGGCTAAGCTCCACTCACTTGGTCTCCTAGCAACCCACTCAGCCCAGGGGACCCTTTACCTTAACTATCACCAATTCCTCAATACTTTATTTCCCTTACCACCATACTTCGCCACAGCAACGCGTGGTCGGGCACAGCTAGTATAATATATTGTATGTACATATAATTTGTAAGCCACTCTGAGTCCCCTTTGGGGTGAGAAGGGTGTCATACAAATGTAGTAAATAAATGCAGCAAATAAATAAATAATAAATACATTTTAGACTTAGGCTCGCCCAAAGTCTGAAATGACTTGAAGGCACACAACAACAACAACAATAACACCAACCCTAATTAACTTGACTATCTCATTGGCCAGAAGCAGGAGCACACTTCCCATTGAAATCCTGATAAATGTATGTTGGTTAAAATTAATTTTATTTTTAAATATTTTATTGTTCTTTCATTGTTGTTGTTGTTCCTTTTTTTTTTGCAGTACAAATAAGACATATGCAGTGTGCATCGGAATTTATTTGTATTTTTTTTTTAAATGAAAATCCGGCCCCTCAACAGTCTGAAGGATTGTGGACCGGCCCTCGGCTTAAAAAGTTTGAGGACCCCTGGTCTAAACTAACTAACTAAATAATAATAATTCATTTCTATCCTGCTTTTCTCTAAATAGATATTTGGTATAATCTCCACCTCTGCCTTAAGTCAAACAGGAAAGACTCAAAGATGTCCCTCTGCATCCAGCTCACACAACTTAGAAGAGAGGATTAGAAGTCAGGGGAAATTAAAATAAATGCAACCTGAGAGGTATCAGTCTGTATCATTAATGAGATGGGAGGGAAGAGAGAAATGAGAGAAGGGTTCCCTAACCTAGCTTATTTTCTGCCAATCTACAGGCAGTCCCCAAGTTACAAACAATAGAGCAGGGGTCCTCAAACTTTTAAAGCAGAGGGCCGGTCCACAATCCTTCAGACTGTTGAGGGGCCGAATTATCATTTGAAAAAAAAACACGAACAAATTCCTATGCACACTGCACATATCTTATTTGTAGTGCAACACAACAACAATAACAATGAAAGACCAATACAATATTTTAAAATGAAAATAATTTTAACCAACATAAACCTATCAGGATTTCAATAGGAAGTGTGGGCCTGCTTCTGGCCAATGAGATAGTCAGGTTAATTAGGGTTGTTGTTGTGCGTCTTCAAGTCATTTCAGACTTTGGGCGAGCCTGAGTCTAAAAGTATTCCTTTATTTATTTACTACATTTATTTACTACATTTATATCCCACCCTTCTCACCCCAAAGGGGACTCAGAGCAGCTGTATGTACATACAATATATTATATTATTAGCATAGCACAATATTAGCATTATATATTACTATACATTGAACTATACCACTACACTGTAATATTATATGTAATATATAACATATAAATTTAATACTATTATATGGTACTAGCTGTGCCCGGCCACGCGTTGCTGTGGCAAAGTGGTGGTGGTATTGGTTAAAAAATGTTGTGTAACTTTTATTTGACGTTATTTGCAATTTTTTATTAATTTTATTGTAAGTTATATTTTTATTTATTATATTTTATTATTTTCTTGTATTATTTTTAGTTATTTTCTGTTATTATAGTATTTTATTGTATTAATTTTTAGTGTTTTTTATTATTTTTATTGGGTTGCTAGGAGACCAAATTGGAGGAGCTTAGCCTTCTAACTGGCAGCAATTGGATAAAAACAATTATTCCTCTCCCTCTAATTAGGACTTTATTTTTCTTTTCTTTTTGTTGTATCAACCTTGAGGCGTGGATGATGGGTTGTGTTGTCAAATTTTGAGGTTGGGGGGGCCTGTACTTTTGTTGTTTTGTGAATTGCCATGATGCCATCACTCTTTTATATATATAGATACATTGAACTATACCACTACACTGTAATATTATATGTAATATATAACATATAAATTTAATACTATTATATGGTATTATTATTAGTATTATATTGTTTAACATTATAATATTTTTATCAATATTATATGTATATATAATATATTATATTATTAAAACTGATATAAAAATATTATATTATAAAATGGAGGGAGGGGGCCAGGTAAATGACCTTGGAGGGCCGCATCTGGCCCCCGGGCCTTAGTTTGGGGACCCCTGCAATAGAGGTTCTTCAGCTGAATTTGTATGTAACTCAGAATAGGTATGTTTTGAAAGTGTAGCTCCACATTCTCTCTCTCTCTCACACACACACATACATACTTTGGACACCATATTTATTTATTTACAGTATTTATATTCCACCCTTCTCACCCTGAAGGGGACTCAAGGCGGATCACAATGTACGTATACATGGCTAACATTCAATGGCATTAGACATACAGACACAGACGAAGACACAGAGGCAATTTAACATTTTCCACCTTCCAGCCACAGGAGGAGCTGCTGCTTCCATCATCCACTGTGACACCGAGTCCTTGATGGATTATTTCCTCATTCCTTTCCACATGCAGCTGGACGATTTTTATGGAACATGGCCACACAGCCCGAAAGACATACAACATCCCCGATTTTTATGGTGTTGTAAATTAGTTAAATTAAGCCTCCCCACATAAGCTGGACCTAAATTTCCTACCTGATAGATGCAACTATCTTTCAGGTTCCTTAGGTCAACAACGAGCTGGGCTATTTTTAATGGTTGGGCCCTCAATCCGACGCGGGCCGTCTTCGAACTCATGACCTCTCGGTCAGTAGTGATTTATTGCAGCTGGCTACTAACCAGCTGTGCCACAGCCCATAGGGAAGGCTTAATGCCCCTTTGGCGTTTTGCTGTCTTTGCCCCTGTTCAGAAGATTTCGCCTCACTTTTTATCCCTGCGATCACTGGATTTTGGAAAATTTGGCTTGTGGAAACGGATCGTTGAGAAAGTGCAAGTGGAAACCCATTTCCCCCCTGATAATAACTTCCAGGAGTAAATTTCCCTTCTTAGAGGCAGATTTCTCACTTTCTGTTGTCTCAGCCCCATTCCTAACTAAGTCAAATGTCTGGCTTGGGGACTTGCCTGTATTTCCTTGATGAGGACTATAAACTTGAACAGGATGTGGTTGAAACTCCAACACTAGCCCTTTTAGAGGAGAGGGGTCTGCCATTGAGTTTTAAATTCCTAGGGAGTTTGGGTCTCCTTACCAAGGTCTCTCCAGAGGAGGCTCCTGCTCAGGCGCTGGTGCTGCCCCCCATTGCCCCCGGCCTCGACCTCCAGCTCCATGGGGGTCTCTTCTGCAGCAGAAGAACAGGCCGAGGGGCAGCTGTCCATCAGGACCCAGGAGGGGCCCCGGCCGGACCTCACTTCCCGGGAGGAGCAGTTGGCACCCAGTTCCCCCCTACAAGAGAGAGAGAGAGACCCAGTCAGCAGGGCACTCTGCACATGCACACGGGGCATATTGGAGCAGTCCTGGCTGCCTTCTACTACCCCCAGATAAGGCTATAGGATATATATTTGATACCTATACCCGAGTAGAGTGCAGCAGAGTCATGCTGGGCCCATAACCTGTTGGAAAATTAGGTTTCTATAGCAGAGTGCAGCAAAGCCAGAGGTCTAGAGGTGCAAACAGCAGCAGGAGGCCTGCAACTCAGGCTTCCTCTGTCTCCCAACTGCAACAGCAGAATGGGGAAGGGGTCCGGGGGTCCCACTCACTTTTGCCGGAGGTGGAGGCGGACAGTTGCCGGACGGAGGGCTTCCCAGGAACAGCGGAGAGAGGTGTTGTTGTAGGACAAGGCCTCGCAGGTCACGCCGGCTGTGGGGATCAAGGCCAGGGTTCAATGCAAATGGGCAAGGGACCCCACTGCCCCTCACCCTAAAGAGTTCTCCGTCCAAGGTGGGTCAAATGCCCCCCACCTCCAGGAAGACCACCTCCGCCCAAGAATGCTTCTGTCCAGCCAAAACCCTCTTCTGACCTTTGATTCCCCAAATATTATCAAGACTAGACTATGGCTGGATCTACACTGCCATATAATCCAGATGGTCTGCCTTGATCTGGGTTATATGAGTCCACACTGCCCTATAATCCATTTCAAAGCAGATAGTCTGGATTTTACATGGCAGCACAGTGGCTCTCAAGCTCTTTTCAAGATGCCATGAAGCTTGTCTCCTTGTAGGCTTAAAATCTAATGAGATACAGTAGAGTCTCGCTTATCCAACGTTCTGGATTATCCAACGCATTTTTGTAGTCAATGTTTTCAATACATCGTGATTTTTTGGTGCTAAATTCGTAAATATAGTAATTACTACATAGCATTACTGCCTATTGAACTACTTTTTCTGTCAAATTTGTTGTATAACATGATGTTTTGATGCTTAATTTGTAAAATCATAACCCAATTTGATGTTCTCCTTAATCTCTCCTTATTATCCAACATATTTGCTTATCCAACGTTCTGCCGGCCCATTTATGTTGGATAAGTGAGACTCTACTGTACCAAACAAAACTATCGACGCCCTTCTAAAGTCAAAGGCCCCATCTATACGGCCATTTAAAGTCCAGATTGTCTGCCTTGATAATCTGGATTATATTGCAGTGTAGAACGGACCCTAATAACACATTGCTTCCTACCTTTATTTGCTTTGGATGTGTGAAATCTCTAGCAATGGTCCTCCAAGAGGCCTCCATCCTAGGGCTTCTCTGAACCAGATTTCCCATTCTCTCCATTGGTTGACTTCTAAGGCTGAGAGTATGTGACTTGCCAAGGTTTTTCCTGAATCCCCCCCCCCCCCCCCACAAAATACGCTTCCCCTGTGGGACTGACCTGGGTCTCGGAAGGCGGTCCAGGCAAAGGCAGAAGAGGAGGGTCTCCCCGGGAGGAGGAGGGTCAACACCAGCAGCAGGGCTCCCAGCCCCATGGTCAGTTGTAGGTTCGGATGAGGGGTGTTTGGGGTCGCAACCAGGAAGGGGTCAGGGTCAAGGTGCTGAGCCTGCAAGAAGGGAGATGGTTGACCAGCCTGAACTATTTATGTATGTACAGTAGAGTCTCACTTATCCAACACTCGCTTATCCAATGTTCTGGATTATCCAACGCATTTTTGTAGTCAATGTTTTCAATATATCGTGATATTTTGGTGCTAAATTCATAAATACAGTAATTACTACATAGCATTACTGCGTATTGAACTACGTTTTCTGCCAAATTTGTTGTCTAACATGATGTTTTGGTGCTTCATTTGTAAAATCATAACCTAATTTGATGTTTAATAGGCTTTTCCTTAATGCCTCCTTACTATCCAACATATTCACTTATCCAACATTCTGCCGGCCCGTTTATGTTGGATAAGTGAGACTCTACTGTACTATGATATTACTGTGTTGTCAAAGGCTTTCATGGCCGGAATCACTGGGTTGCTGTGAGTTTTTCTGGACCATGTTCCAGAAGCATTCTCTCCTGACATTTCGCCCGCATCTATGACAAGTATCCTCAGAAGTGATGAGATATATTGGAAACTAGCAAGTATTATTATTATTATTATTATTACTATGATATTAATGTGCTGTCGAAGGCTTTCATGGCCGAAATCACTGGGTTGCTGTGAGCTTTCCAGACTGTATAGCCATTTCTCAGAAGCATTCTCTCCTGACGTTTCGCCCGCATCTATGGCAAGCATCCTCAGAAGTGATGAGATATATTGGAAACTAGCAAGTATTATTATTATTATTATTACTATTATATTAATGTGCTGTCGAAGGCTTTAATGGCCGAAATCACTGGGTTGCTGTGAGCTTTCCAGACTGTATAGCCATTTCTCAGAAGCATTCTCTCCTGACATTTCGCCCGCATCTATGACAAGCATCCTCAGAAGTTGTGAGATATATTGGAAACTAGAAATTATTATTATTATTACTATGATATTAATGTGCTGTCGAAGGCTTTCATGGCCAAAATCACTGGGTTGTTGTGAGCTTTCCAGGCTGTATAGCCATTTCCCAGAAGCATTCTCTCCTGACGTTTCGCCCACATCTATGGCAAGCATCCTCAGAAGTGATGAGATATATTGGAAACTAGCAAGTATTATTATTATTATTATTACTATTATATTAATGTGCTGTCGAAGGCTTTAATGGCCGAAATCACTGGGTTGCTGTGAGCTTTCCAGACTGTATAGCCATTTCTCAAAAGCATTCTCTCCTGACGTTTCGCCCGCATCTATGACAAGCATCCTCAGAAGTTGTGAGATATATTGGAAACTAGAAATTATTATTATTATTACTATGATATTAATGTGCTGTCGAAGGCTTTCATGGCCGAAATCACTGGGTTGTTGTGAGCTTTCCAGGCTGTATAGCCATTTCCCAGAAGCATTCTCTCCTGACGTTTCGCCCACATCTATGGCAAGCATCCTCAGAAGTTGTGAGATATATTGGAAACTAGCAATTATTATTATTATTACTATGATATTAATGTGCTGTCGAAGGCTTTCATGGCCAAAATCACTGGGTTGTTGTGAGCTTTCCAGGCTGTATAGCCATTTCCCAGAAGCATTCTCTCCTGACGTTTTGCCCGCATCTATGACAAGCATCCTCAGAAGTTATGAGATATATTGGAAACTAGCAAGTATTATTATTATTGTTATTATTATTACTATGATATTACTGTGTTGTCGAAGGCTTTCATGGCCAAAATCACTGGGTTGTTGTGAGCTTTCCAGGCTGTATAGCCATTTCCCAGAAGCATTCTCTCCTGACGTTTCGCCCACATCTATGGCAAGCATCCTCAGAAGTTGTGAGATATATTGGAAACTAGCAATTATTATTATTATTACTATGATATTAATGTGCTGTCGAAGGCTTTCATGGCCAAAATCACTGGGTTGCTGTGAGTTTTTCTGGACCATGTTCCAGAAGCATTTTCTCCTGATGTTTCACCCACATCTATGGCAAGCATCCTCAGAAGTGGTGAGATATACTGGAAACTATCAAGTATTATTATTATTATTATTTATTATGACACAGCAAACAAGATAGATATGCTGGATTTCATATCACAAAACCACAAGTCGAACACTTCCCAAGTGTCTAGGACTGTGTGATGTATTTTCGGATGATGCGTGCAGATCCAAGTAGGGTGGCCTTTTGCAGTTGGCAGATCGTGATTTTGTCAATATCTATTGTTTCCAAATGCCGGCTGAGATCTTTTGGCACGGCACCCAGTGTGCCCATCACCACCAGGACCACCTGCACTGGTTTCTGCCAGAGTCTTTGAAGTTCAATCTTGAGGTCCTGAGAGCGGCTGAGTTTTTCCTGTTGTTTTTCGTCAATGCGACTGTCACCTGGGATGGCAACATCAATGATCCAAACCTTGTTCTTTTCCACAACTGTGATGTCTGGTGTGTTGTGTTCCAGAACTTTGTCAGTCTGGATTCGGAAGTCCCACAGTATCTTTGTGTGCTCATTTTCCAATACTTTGGCAGGTTTGTGATCCCACCAGTTCTTTGCTGCTGGGAGGTGGTACTTGAGGCATAAGTTCCAATGGATCATTTGGGCCACACAGTTGTGCCTCTGTTTGTAGTCTGTCTGTGCAATTTTCTTACAGCAGCTGAGGAGATGATCCATGGTTTCGTCGGTTTCCTTGCACAGTCTGCATTTTGGTCGTTATTATTATTATTATTTTATTATGACACAGCAAACAAGATAGATATGCTGGATTTCATATCAAAAAATCACAAGTCAAACCCTTCCCAAGTGTCTAGGACTGTGTGATGTATTTTCGGATGATGCGCCCAGATCCCACTATTCAAGGTGGGCAACGGAGGATCCCCGTAGGATCCATGCAAGTGCGGTTTATGTATCTGTGGAATAATGCCCAGGTTGGGAGAAAAAACTCTTGTCTGCCAGATTTTTTGATGGAAAGACATAGATTGGATAATTATTTATTTATTTTATTTATTTATTTTTTCAAACGTATATCAAAATATCATGATATATTGAAAACATTGACTACAAAAATGCGTTGGATAATCCAGAACGTTGGATAAGCGAGTGTTGGATAAGTGAGACTCTACTGTAATAATAATAATAATAATAATAATAATAATAATAATAATAATAATAATACTTGCTAGTTTCCAATATATCTCATCACTTCTGAGGATGCTTGTCATAGATGCGGGCGAAACGTCAGGAGAGAATGCTTCTGGGAAATGGCTATACAGTCTGGAAAGCTCACAGCAACCCAGTGATTTTGGCCATTAAAGCCTTCGACAGCACATTAATATAATAGTAATAATAATAATAATAATAATAATAATAATACTTGCTAGTTTCCAATATATCTCACAACTTCTGAGGATGCTTGCCATAGATGCGGGCGAAACGTCAGGAGAGAATGCTTCTGAGAAATGGCTATACAGTCTGGAAAGCTCACAGCAACCCAGTGATTTCGGCCATGAAAGCCTTCGACAGCACATTAATATAATAGTAATAATACTAATAATAATAATAATAATAATACTTGCTAGTTTCCAATATATCTCATCACTTCTGAGGATGCTTGTCATAGATGCGGGCGAAACGTCAGGAGAGAATGCTTCTGAGAAATGGCTATACAGTCTGGAAAGCTCACAGCAACCCAGTGATTTCGGCCATTAAAGCCTTCGACAGCACATTAATATAGTAATAATAATAATAATAATAATAATAATACTTGCTAGTTTCCAGTATATCTCATCACTTCTGAGGATGCTTGCCATAGATGTGGGCGAAACGTCAGGAGAGAATGCTTCTGGGAAATGGCTATACAGTCTGGAAAGCTCACAGCAACCCAGTGATTTCGGCCATTAAAGCCTTCGGCAGCACATTAATATAATAGTAATAATAATAATAATAATAATAATAATAATAATAATAATACTTGCTAGTTTCCAATATATCTCACCACTTCTGGGGATGCTTGCCATAGATGTGGGCGAAATGTCAGGAGAGAATGCTTCTGGAACATGGCAAAGAAAAACTCACAGCAACCCAGTGATTCCGGCCATGAAAGCCTTCGACAACACAGTAATATCATAGTAATAATAATAATAATAAAAATACTTGCTAGTTTCCAATATATCTCATCACTTCTGAGGATGCTTGTCATAGATGCGGGCGAAACGTCAGAAGAGAATGCTTCTGAGAAATGGCTATACAGCCTGGAAAGCTCACAGCAAACCAGTGATTTTGGCCATGAAAGCCTTCAACAACACAGTAATATCATAGTAATAATAATAATACTTGCTAGTTTCCAATATATCTCACAACTTCTGAGGATGCTTGCCATAGATGCGGGTGAAACGTCAGGAGAGAATGCTTCTGGGAAATGGCTATACAGTCTGGAAAGCTCACAACAACCCAGTGATTTCGGCCATTAAAGCCTATAATAGTAATAATAATAATAATAATAATAATAATAATAATAATAATAATTAATATTAATAATATTAATATTAATAATACTAATATTAATTATTATTATTATTTAATTAATTATAATTATTGTTATTATTATTAATTATTATTATTATAAAGCATGTCTATCTTGTTTGCTGTGTCATACAACATCGTTGTGTCAATATCTCTCATCACTTCTGAGGATGCTTGTCATAGATGCGGGCGAAACGTCAGAAGAGAATGCTTCTGAGAAATGGCTATACAGCCTGGAAAGCTCACAGCAACCCAGTGATTTTGGCCATGAAAGCCTTCAACAACACAGTAATATCATAGTAATAATAATAATAATAATAATAAAAATACTTGCTAGTTTCCAATATATCTCATCACTTCTGAGGATGCTTGTCATAGATGCGGGCGAAACGTCAGAAGAGAATGCTTCTGAGAAATGGCTATACAGCCTGGAAAGCTCACAGCAACCCAGTGATTTTGGCCATGAAAGCCTTCAACAACACAGTAATATCATAGTAATAATAATAATAATAATAATAATAATAATACTTGCTAGTTTCCAATATATCTCATCACTTCTGAGGATGCTTGTCATAGATGCGGGCGAAACGTCAGGAGAGAATGCTTCTGAGAAATGGCTATACAGCCTGGAAAGCTCACAGCAACCCAGTGATTTTGGCCATGAAAGCCTTCAACAACACAGTAATATCATAGTAATAATAATAATAATAATAATAATACTTGCTAGTTTCCAATATATCTCATCACTTCTGAGGATGCTTGTCATAGATGCGGGCGAAACGTCAGGAGAGAATGCTTCTGAGAAATGGCTATACAGCCTGGAAAGCTCACAGCAACCCAGTGATTTTGGCCATGAAAGCCTTCAACAACACAGTAATATCATAGTAATAATAATAATAATTGCTAGTTTCCAATATATCTCATCACTTCTGAGGATGCTTGCCATAGATGCGGGCGAAACGTCAGGAGAGAATGCTTCTGGGAAATGGCTATACAGTCTGGAAAGCTCACAGCAACCCAGTGATTTTGGCCATGAAAGCCTTCGATAACACAGTAATATCATAGTAATAATAATAATAATTGCTAGTTTCCAATATATCTCATCACTTCTGGGGATGCTTGCCATAGATGCGGGCGAAACGTCAGGAGAGAATGCTTCTGGGAAATGGCTATACAGTCTGGAAAGCTCACAGCAACCGAGTGATTTCGGCCATTAAAGCCTATAATAGTAATAATAATAATAATAATAATAATTAATATTATTAATATTAATAATACTAATATTAATTATTATTATTATTATTTAATTAATTATAATAATAATTATTATTAATTATTATTATTATAAAGCATGTCTATCTTGTTTGCTGTGTCATACAACATCGTTGTGTCAATATATCTCATCACTTCTGAGGATGCTTGCCATAGATGCGGGCGAAACGTCAGGAGAGAATGCTTCTGGAACATGGTCCAGAAAAACTCACAGCAACCCAGTGATTCCAGCCATTAAAGCCTTCGACAGCACATTAATATCATAGTAATAATAATAATAATTTCTAGTTTCCAATATATCTCACCACTTCTGGGGATGCTTGCCATAGATGTGGGTGAAACATCAGGAGAGAATGCTTCTGGAACATGGTCCAGAAAAATTCACAGCAACCCAGTGATTCCAGCCATGAAAGCCTTCGACAGCACATTAATATCATAGTAATAATAATAATAATACTTGCTAGTTTCCAATATATCTCACAACTTCTGAGGATGCTTGCCATAGATGTGGGTGAAACATCAGGAGAGAATGCTTCTGGAACATGGTCCAGAAAAATTCACAGCAACCCAGTGATTCCAGCCATGAAAGCCTTCGACAGCACATTAATATCATAGTAATAATAATAATAATACTTGCTAGTTTCCAATATATCTCATCACTTCTGAGGATGCTTGCCATAGATGCGGGCGAAACGTCAGGAGAGAATGCTTCTGGGAAACGGCTATACAGCCTGGAAAGCTCACAGCACATTAATATAATAGTAATAATAATAATAATAATACTTGCTAGTTTCCAATATATCTCATCACTTCTGAGGATGCTTGCCATAGATGCGGGCGAAACGTCAGGAGAGAATGCTTCTGGGAAATGGCTATACAGCCTGGAAAGCTCACAGCACATTAATATAATAGTAATAATAATAATAATAATACTTGCTAGTTTCCAATATATCTCATCACTTCTGAGGATGCTTGCCATAGATGCGGGCGAAACGTCAGGAGAGAATGCTTCTGGGAAATGGCTATACAGCCTGGAAAGCTCACAGCACATTAATATAATAGTAATAATAATATAATAATAATAATACTTGCTAGTTTCCAATATATCTCATCACTTCTGAGGATGCTTGCCATAGATGCGGGCGAAACGTCAGGAGAGAATGCTTCTGGGAAATGGCTATACAGTCTGGAAAGCTCACAGCACATTAATATAATACAGTAGAGTCTCACTTATCCAACACTCGTTTATCCAACGTTCTGGATTATCCAACACGTTTTTGTAGTCAATGTTTTCAATACATCGTGATATTTTGGTGTTAAATTTGTAAATACAGTAATTACTACATAGCATTACTGCGTATTGAACTACTTTTTCCGTCAAATTTGTTGGATAACATGATGTTTTGGCGCTTAATTTGTAAAATCATAAGCTAATTTGATGTTTAGTAGGCTTTTCCTTAATCCCTCCTTATTATCCAACATATTCATTTATCCAACATTCTGCCGGCCCGTTTATGTTGGATAAGTGAGACTCTACTGTAGTAATAATAATAATAATAATACTTGCTAGTTTCCAATATATCTCACAACTTCTGAGGATGCTTGCCATAGATGCGGGCGAAACGTCAGGAGAGAATGCTTCTGGGAAACGGCTATACAGCCTGGAAAGCTCACAGCACATTAATATAATAGTAATAATAATAATAATAATACTTGCTAGTTTCCAATATATCTCATCACTTCTGAGGATGCTTGCCATAGATGCGGGCGAAACGTCAGGAGAGAATGCTTCTGGGAAATGGCTATACAGCCTGGAAAGCTCACAGCACATTAATATAATAGTAATAATAATAATAATAATACTTGCTAGTTTCCAATATATCTCATCACTTCTGAGGATGCTTGCCATAGATGCGGGCCAAACGTCAGGAGAGAATGCTTCTGGGAAATGGCTATACAGCCTGGAAAGCTCACAGCACATTAATATAATAGTAATAATAATATAATAAAATAATAATAATAATACTTGCCTGATTGTTGATCTCAGTTCTGTCTCCCTCTGGCTCTGGATGCGTGTCTGAAAGGGGAAGGTTGGAGGGTCGCCCTATATGTCCCTGTGGGGCGGAGGAAGGGGGACCTCCCACTCACACTCTGACTACAACCCCTCTTACTCATCATTAGACACATCCCGAAGTAGCGATGATGGGAGTCGGGGTGCAGCCAGCCACACCTGGGAAGCGGCAATTCTGTTCAATGGGGAGAATGGGCTTTGGTTTGAGATGCAACAGGCATGGTCCAACTTGGGTCTTCTTTCCAGGTGTTTGGGACTGCAACTCCCACCATTCCTAACAGCCTCAGGCCCTTTCCTTTTCATATATATATATATGGAAGATAAATATATGATGGATAAATATATGGAAGATAAATATATGATGGATAAATATATGGAAGATAAATATATGATGGATAAATATATGGAAGATAAATATATGATGGATAAATATATGGAAGATAAATATATGATGGATAAATATATGGAAGATAAATATATGATGGATAAATATATGGAAGATAAATATGTGATGGATAAATATATGGAAGATAAATATATGATGGATAAATATATGGAAGATAAATATGTGATGGATAAATATATGAAAGATAAATATGTGATGGATAAATATATGGAAGATAAATATATGATGGATAAATATATGGAAGATAAATATGTGATGGATAAATATATGGAAGATAAATATGTGATGGATAAATATATGGAAGATAAATATGTGATGGATAAATATATGGAAGATAAATATATGATGGATAAATATATGATGGATAAATATATGGAAGATAAATATATGATGGATAAATATGTGATGGATAAATATATGGAAGATAAATATATGATGGATAAATATGTGATGGATAAATATATGGAAGATAAATATATGATGGATAAATATATGATGGATAAATATATGGAAGATAAATATATGATGGATAAATATATGGAAGATAAATATGTGATGGATAAATATATGGAAGATAAATATGTGATGGATAAATATATGGAAGATAAATATGTGATGGATAAATATATGGAAGATAAATATATGATGGATAAATATTCACATTCCAGCTTGGAGTCAACGTCTCCCTTCACTTCACTTCGGCAGAAAAAATGGAAATCAAAGATACAGAATGGGGGACGCCTGGCTTGACAGCAGTGTGTGCGAAAAAGACCTTGGAGTCCTCGTGGGGAGGAAGGTGAACATGAGCCAGGAATGTGATGCAGCAGCTAAAAAAGCCAATGGGATTCTGGCCTGCATCAATAGGGGAATAGCGTCTAGATCCAGGGAAGTCCTGCTCCCCCTCTTTCTATTCTGCCTTGGTCAGACCACACCTGGAATCACACTGTGTCCAATTTTGGGCACCACAGTTGAAGGGAGATGTTGACAAGCTGGAAAGCGTCCAGAGGAGGGCAACTAAAATGATTAAGGGTCTGGAGAACAAGCCCTATGAGGAGCGGCTTAAAGAGCTGGGCATGTTTAGCCTGCAGAAGAGAAGGCTAAGAGGAGACATGATAGCCATGTACAAATAAGTGAAGGGAAGTCCTAGGGAGGAGGGAGGGAGCTTGTTTTCTGCTGCCCTGAAGACTAGGACACAAGGGAACAAGGGCTTCAAACTACAGGAAAGGAGATTCCACCTGAACCTCAGGAAGAACTTCCTCACTGTGAGAAGGGCTGTTCAGCAGTGGAACTCTCTCCCCCGGGCCGTGGTGGAGGCTCCTTCCTTGGAAGCTTTTAAGCAGAGGCTGGATGGCCATCTGTCGGGGGTGCTTTGAAGGCGATTTCCTGCTTCTTGGCAGAATGGGGTTGGACTGGATGGCCCATGAGGTCTCTTCCAACTCTACGATTCTATGATTCTATGATTCTATAATTGTTGCTGGAAGGGTTTTTTGCACCACAAATAAGGCATGTGCAGTGTGCATAGGAATTTGTTCATTTTTTTTCTTCAAATGATACTTCGGCCCCTCAACAATCTGAGGAACCATGAAACGGCCCTCCACGTAAAAAGTTTGAGGACCCCTGCTTTAGAGTGAGTCCCACTTCCCCCCTGACTCAGGAGGAGAACTCCAAAAGGACCCCCCCCCCCACAAACACACATTTCAGGGGGGAAACCTTGAGTTCAGGGGAAGGGTGGGGTGCGCCCACTTCCTCCTTGCCTTCCTTCCCCGCTGTGCTTTCCACAAGATGACTGGCTGATGGGCTTCCTAAGTAAGAGTCAGCATCAATGGATGATGCGCCTTGACTCAGGCAGGGAGGGGACCGGGCATTCCTGGCCCCCGCCCTCATTTATAATATAATATTTTTATATCAGTTTTAATAATATAATATATTGTATATACATATGATATTGATAAAAATATTGTAATATTATACAATATAATACTAATAATAATACCATATAATAATATTAATTATATGTTATATATTACATATAATATTACAGTATAGTGATATAGTTCAATATAGTAACATATAATGCTAATATTGTGCTATGCTAATAATATAATATATTGTATGTACATACAGCTGCTCTGAGTTCCCTTTGGGGTGAGAAGGGTGGGATATAAATGTAGTAAATAAATGTAGTAAATGAATAAATAAATAGGGTTGTTGTATGTCTTTCGGGCTGTGTGGCCATGTTCCAGAAGCATTCTCTCCTGACGTTTCGCCCACATCTATGGCAGGAGAGAATGCTTCTGGAACATGGCCACACAGCCCGAAAGACATACAACAACCCTGTGATCCCGGCCATGAAAGCCTTCGACAACACATTGAATAAATAAATAATTTTGGACTTAGGCTCGCCCAGAGTCTGAAATGACTTGAAGGCACACAACAACAACAATCCTAATTAACCTGACTATCTCATTGGCCAGAAGCAGGCTCACACTTCCTATTGAAATCCTGATAGGTTTGGGTTGGTTAAAATTATTTTCATTTTTAAATATTGTATTGGTCTTTCATTGTTATTGTTGTTGTTTTGCACTACAGATAAGATATGTGCAGTGTGCATAGGAATTTGTTCGGTTTTTTAAAAAAATGATAATTTGGCCCCTCAACAGTCTGAAGGATTGTGGACCGGCCCTCGGCTTTGAAAGTTTGAGGACCCCTGATGTAGACTCTGCAGAAGATGCTTCAAGCTGTACTCCAGAAAAAAAAGGAAAATTATGCTGTTTAGCAAATTTTGCAAAGGCTGGTTTGTCATGAGTCAATGTTTTTATACCTATTTCACATACTTTTATGCCTGGGATCACATACCAATGTCTTGGGCCAAAAGGGTCACAAATGGAAGAGGTTTAAGAAGCCCTGGTGTAGCCCACCCCCTGAGTGATGGACCAAAGTAACCAGAGCCACAGCACCATCAAACTGTTGCATTAACAGTATGATGAATGGTAGTTACATTCACAACGGAGTAAACTTTCTTGTTTACTTTCTTGTTTCTTCACAAAAGATGCGTAGACTCACGAGTTAATGCTACGCACTGCACTCTTCAAGGTGCTGGAAGAGGTGTAAATACGGGACTATTATTGGAAATGCAACAGGTCAGACTTACTGGATCAATGTGTTGTCAAAGGCTTTCATGGCCGGGATCACAGGGTTGTTGTATGTCTTTCGGGCTGTGTGGCCATGTTCCAGAAGCATTCTCTCCTGACGTTTCGCCCACATCTATGGCAGGCATCCTCAGAGGTTGTGAGGTATGGATAAACTAAGTAAGGAAAGGAAGGAATATATATCTGTGTAGAGTCCAGGGTGTGGCAAGAGTCCTTTGTCACTGGGAAGCCAGCATTAATGTTTCAGTTAATCACCCTAATTAGCATTGGAAAGGTTTTGTCTCTTGCCTGGGAGCATCCTTTGTTCAGTCATTAGCTGCCCTCAGAGTGTTGGTTCCCATCTACTGTTTTGATTTTGGAGTTTTGTAATACTGGTAGCCAGATTTTGTGCATTTTCGTGGTTTCTTCCTTTCTGTTGAAATTGTCCACATGCTTGTGGATTTCAATGGCTTCTCTGTGTAGTCTGACATGATAGTTGTCATTGAAATCCACAAGCATGTGGACAACTTCAACAGAAAGGAAGAAACCATGAAAATGAACAAAATCTGGCTACCAGTATTACAAAACTCCAAAATCAAAACAGTAAATAAAAAGCAATACTCTGAAAACAGAGGATTTCCAGACATGAATCAACCAAGGGCAGTTAACGATTCTAAACAAAGGATGCCCCAGAGGCAGGAAGAAGACAGCAGATAAGCTTTTCAATGCTAATTAAAGTGATTAACTACACAACATTCACACTGACCTCTCTCACCCTAGACTTTCCACAGATATATATTAACCTCTTTGCTTAGTTTTCTCCATACCTCACAACCTCTGAGGATGCCTGCCATAGATGTGGGCGAAACGTCAGGAGAGAATGCTTCTGGAACATGGCCACACAGCCCGAAAGACATACAACAACCCTGTGATCCCGGCCATGAAAGCCTTCGACAACACTTCTCTCTCACACAGTCAGGAAGTTCTTGTTGGGAATGGAAGAGCCGGCCCGGGCTGTGGCGCAGGCTGGAGAGCAGCCAGTTGCAACCAGCTGCAATGAATCACTCTGACCAGGAGGTCATGAGTTCGAGGCCCACTCGGAGCCTATGTTTGTCTTGTCTTTGTTCCATGTTAAAGGCATTGAATGTTTGCCTATATGTGTAATGTGATCCACCCTGAGTCCCCCTCGGGGTGAGAAGGGTGGAATATAAATGCTGTAAATAAATAAATAAGCTCTAATCACCCTCTTTTATGAGGCAAATTCCCATTAAAATAGCAGAGTAAAGAATTGCACCTGCGTGAGACTTACACGGTGTGAGTTTTGGAAGGCCTCTGTGTATTCAGGAAGGCAAAAGGATGCAAACTTAGCTTTAATGTTTAAAAGCATTTATTGAGGTAAAAAGAAATCCATTGATGGATAGAAAAGGTTCAGACCTAACTAGCTAATCTATCCTGTTCTAATACACATAGATGGATTAAAATAACAAAGCTCTATAGATAACTACATCTTGACTAATAGAGGACAGAGGTGCGTCCTCTCTGGAACAAAGCAGGAAGCTAGAATGACGACCAAGCCTTGTGGGTCGCTTCTTCTCTAGGGCCATAAACATTCCAAAGGACCAAATTGGGGAAGTTATGTCAGAGCCCTAGGAGAGATTACATTTCTAGGAACATCAAAGGGTGGGCTGACTTAAATAGGACGGGAAGCAGGAAACAATGGTGAATCCTATCTAGGCATGCTTTGGAAACGGGGAAAGGATTCCCTCAATCTATCATCTATCTGACTACATTTAGACTTGAGTAGTCCAGGATGATGAATCCCAACAGTTCTTCCTCATGTTCAGGTGGAATCTCCTTTCTTTCCTGTATTGCCAAGCAATTTGTTCCATTGCGTCCTAGTCTCCAGGGCAGCAGAAAACAAGCTTGCTCCCTTCTCCTTAGGACTTCCCCATACATCTTGATCTCTAGCCCTCATCCTGTCTCCTCTCTCTCAGCCTTCTCTTCTGCAGGCTAAACATGCCCAGCTCTTTCAGCCACTCCTCATAGGGCTTGTTCTCCAGACCCTTGATCATTGCCCTCCTCTGGACACATTCCAGCTTAGAGTCAACATCTCCCTTCAACTGTGGTGCCCAGAATGGGACAGAGTGGGATTCCAGGTAAAGTGGTCTGGCCAAGGCAGAATAGAAGAAAGGAGGAGCAGGACTTCCCTGGATCTAGACCAGGGGTCCTCAAACTTTTAAAGCAGAGGGCCGGTCCACAATCCTTCAGACTGTTGAGGGGCCGAATGATCATTTGAAGAAAAAAAATGAACAAATTCCTATGCACGCTGCATATGTCTTATTTGTAGTACAAAAACAACAACAACAACAATGAAAGAAAAATACAATATTTAAAAAGAAAAACAATTTTAACCAACTCAAACCGATCAGGATTTCAATGGGAAGTGTGGACATGCTTCTGGCCAACAAGATAGTCAAGTTAATTAGATTATTGTTGTTGTGTGCCTTCAATTCATTTCAGATTTTGGGCGAGCCTAAGTCAAAAATTTATTTATTTATTTATTATTTATTTACTACATTTATATCCTGTCCTTCTCACCCCGAAGGGAACTCAGAGCGGCTTACAATTTATATCTATATACAGTAGAGTCTCACTTATTATTTATTTATTTATTTATTTATTACAATATTTATATCCCGCCCTTCTCACCCAACAGGGGACTCAGGGCGGCTTACAATAAAACAGACATATAAAAACAGTACAATACACTATAAATTAGTTAAAAAATTAACTTACATATAACATTCATAAAATGCATTTATAAAATATAGATAGGCGTGTACAAGTTTAAAAGACTGGGTCTGTCAATTGAGTTCCAGTATACATAATAGTAATTAATGCTGCTGATTCTTATTCGAAAGCCTGGCCCCACAACCAAGTTTTTACCTTCCTACGGAAGGATAGGAGGGAGGGAGCCTGCCTGACTTCAATGGGGAGGGCGTTCCATAGGCGGGGAGCCACTACTGAAAAGGCCCTGTCTCTCGTCCCCGCCAGACGCACCTGTGAGGCTGACTGGACTGCGAGCAGGGCCTCATCCGACGATCTTAAGCTTCGAGGTGGGTCATAGCGGGAGACACGTTCGGACAGATAAGCTGGGCCGGAACCGTTTAGAGCTTTATAGGCTAAAGCCAGCACCTTGAATTGTGCTCGGTAGCTAATCGGCAGCCAGTGGAGCTGACGTAACAGAGGAGTAGTACGCTCCCTGAACGCCGCTCCAGTTATTAACCTGGCAGCTTCCCGTTGGACTAATTGAAGCTTCCGAACAGTCTTCAAAGGCAGCCCCACGTAGAGTGCGTTGCAGTAGTCTAAACGGGATGTAACAAGGGCGTGGACCACCGTGGCCAAGTCTGGCTTCCCAAGGTACGGTCGCAGCTGGCACACAAGTTTTAATTGTGCGAAGGCTCCCCTAGCCACCGCTGAGACCTGGGGCTCCAGGCTCAACGATGAGTCCAGGAGAAGAACCCCCAGACTGCGCACCTGCGCCTTCAGGAGGAGTGTGACCCCATCCAGCACAGGCTGTAACCCTATACCCTGTTCGGCCTTCCGACTGACCAGGAGGACCTCTGTCTTGTCTGGATTCAATTTCAATTTGTTGGCCCTCATCCAGTCCGACACAGCGGCCAAGCACCGGTTCAGGACCTGAACAGCCTCCTTAGTGACAGGTGGGAAGGAGTGACAGAGCTGGACATCATCTGCGTACAGATGACACCGGACCCCGAAACTCCTGATGATCTCTCCCAGCGGCTTCATGTAGATGTTAAACAACATGGGAGACAGTACAGAACCCTGCGGGACCCCACAAGTCAACGGTTGTGGGGCCGAGCAGGCGTCCCCCAGTGACACCATCTGGGACCGACCCTCCAGGAAGGACCGGAGCCACTGCAGGACAGTACCTCCAAGTCCCATTCCTGCGAGGCGTCCCAGAAGGATACCGTGATCGACGGTATCGAAGGCCGCTGAGAGGTCCAGCAGAACCAGCAGGGACACACTCCCCATCCAGTTCCCGGCGAAGATCATCGACTAAGGCGACCAAGGCTGTCTCAGTACCATGCCCCGGCCTAAAGCCAGACTGTGCCGGATCCAGAAAATCAGTGTCAACCAAGAAACCCTGGAGCTGCGAAGCACTTATCCAACATTAACGGGCCGGCAGAACGTTGGATAAGCAAATATGTTGGATAATAAGGAGGAATTAAGGAAAAGCCTATTAATCATCAAAGTAGGTTATGATTTTACAAATTAACCACCAAAACATCATGCTTTACAACAAATTTGATAGAAAAAGTAGTTCAATACGAAATAATGCTATGTAGTAATTACTGTGTTTACAAATTTAGCACCAAAATATCACGATTTATTGAAAACATTGACTACAAAAATGCGTTGGATAATCCAGAACGTTGGATAAACGAGTGTTGGATAAGTGAGACTCTACTGTACAACATATTATATTATTAACATAGAACAATATTAGCATTATATATTACTATATTAAATTATACCACTATATTGTAATATTATCAGTAATAGTACATGTAATATATAATATATAATTAATATTATCATATGGTATTATTATTAGTATTACATTGTATTACATTATAATATTTCTATCAATATTATATGTATATACAATATTATATTATTTAAAATGATATATAAAAATATATTATAAAACTGAGGGTGGGGGACAGGTAAATGACCTTGGAGGGCCGCATCCGGCCCCCAGGCCTTAGTTTGGGGACCCCTGATCTAGACACTAGACCAGGGGTCCCCAAACTAAGGCCCGGGGGCCGGATGCGGCCCATCGAAGCTATTTATCCGGCCCCCATGGTACAAGGGCTGAAGGGGGTTGGGCTAAATGACCTAAGGGGTCTCTTCTTCTCTTACAACCCTTATTATTATTGTTATTATTATTATATTGTATGACACAGCAAACAAGATAGATATGCTGGATTTCGTATCACAAAATCACATTATTATTATTATTATTATTATTATTATTATTATTATTAACATTGAGGCTGGGTGGCCATCTGTCAGGGGTGCTTTGCGTGTGCTTTTGGTGCACAAAGGCAGAAGGGGGTTGGACTCAATAGCCCAAGGGGTTTCTTCCAACCCTCTTTATTATTATTATTATTGTTATTATTACAGTAGAGTCTCACTTATCCAACACTCGCTTATCCAACGTTCTGGATTATCCGATGCATTTTTGGAGTCAATGTTTTCAATATATCGTGATATTTTGGTGCTAAATTCATAAATACAGTAATTATTAACATTGAGGCTGGGTGGCCATCTTTCAGGTGTGCTTCGCATCTGCTTTTGGTGCACAAAGGCAGAAGGGGATTGGACTCAATGGCCCAAAGGGTCTCTTCCAACCCTCTTTATTATTATTATTATTATTATTATTATTATTATTATTATTATTATTATTATTAACATTAAGGCTGTGTGGCCATCTGTCAGGGGTGCTTTGCTTGTGTTTTCGGTGCACAAAGGCAGAAGGGGGTTGGACTCAATGGCCCAAAGGGTCTCTTCCAACCCTCTTTATTATTATTATTATTATTATTATTATTATTATTATTATTATTATTATTAACATTAAGGCTGTGTGGCCATCTGTCAGGGGTGCTTTGCTTGTGTTTTCGGTGCACAAAGGCAGAAGGGGGTTGGACTCAATGGCCCAAGGGGTCTCTTCCAACCCTCTTTATTATTATTATTATTATTATTATTATTATTATTAACATTAAGGCTGTGTGGCCATCTGTCAGGGGTGCTTTGCTTGTGTTTTCGGTGCACAAAGGCAGAAGAGGGTTGGACTCAATGGCCCAAGGGGTCTCTTCCAACCCTCTTTATTATTATTATTATTATTATTATTATTATTATTAACATTAAGGCTGTGTGGCCATCTGTCAGGGGTGCTTTGCTTGTGTTTTCGGTGCATAAAGGCAGAAGGGGATTGGACTCAATGGCCCAAAGGGTCTCTTCCAACCCTCTTTATTATTATTATTATTATTATTATTATTATTATTATTATTATTATTATTAACATTAAGGCTGTGTGGCCATCTGTCAGGGGTGCTTTGCTTGTGTTTTCGGTGCACAAAGGCAGAAGGGGGTTGGACTCAATGGCCCAAAGGGTCTCTTCCAACCCTCTTTATTATTATTATTATTATTATTATTATTATTATTATTATTATTATTAACATTAAGGCTGTGTGGCCATCTGTCAGGGGTGCTTTGCTTGTGTTTTCGGTGCACAAAGGCAGAAGGGGATTGGACTCAATGGCCCAAAGGGTCTCTTCCAACCCTCTTTATTATTATTATTATTATTATTATTATTATTACTATTAACATTAAGGCTGTGTGGCCATCTGTCAGGGGTGCTTTGCTTGTGTTTTCGGTGCACAAAGGCAGAAGGGGGTTGGACTCAATGGCCCAAAGGGTCTCTTCCAACCCTCTTTATTATTATTATTATTATTATTATTATTATTATTATTATTATTATTATTAACATTAAGGCTGTGTGGCCATCTGTCAGGGGTGCTTTGCTTGTGTTTTCGGTGCACAAAGGCAGAAGGGGGTTGGACTCAATGGCCCAAAGGGTCTCTTCCAACCCTCTTTATTATTATTATTATTATTATTATTATTATTATTATTATTAACATTAAGGCTGTGTGGCCATCTGTCAGGGGTGCTTTGCTTGTGTTTTCGGTGCACAAAGGCAGAAGGGGGTTGGACTCAATGGCCCAAAGGGTCTCTTCCAACCCTCTTTATTATTATTATTATTATTATTATTATTATTATTATTATTAACATTAAGGCTGTGTGGCCATCTGTCAGGGGTGCTTTGCTTGTGTTTTCGGTGCACAAAGGCAGAAGGGGATTGGACTCAATGGCCCAAAGGGTCTCTTCCAACCCTCTTTATTATTATTATTATTATTATTATTATTATTACTATTAACATTAAGGCTGTGTGGCCATCTGTCAGGGGTGCTTTGCTTGTGTTTTCGGTGCACAAAGGCAGAAGGGGGTTGGACTCAATGGCCCAAAGGGTCTCTTCCAACCCTCTTTATTATTATTATTATTATTATTATTATTATTATTATTATTATTATTATTATTAACATTAAGGCTGTGTGGCCATCTGTCAGGGGTGCTTTGCTTGTGTTTTCGGTGCACAAAGGCAGAAGGGGATTGGACTCAATGGCCCAAAGGGTCTCTTCCAACCCTCTTTATTATTATTATTATTATTATTATTATTATTATTATTATTATTATTAACATTAAGGCTGGGTGGCCATCTGTCAGGGGTGCTTTGCTTGTGTTTTCGGTGCACAAAGGCAGAAGGGGATTGGACTCAATGGCCCAAAGGGTCTCTTCCAACCCTCTTTATTATTATTATTATTATTATTATTATTATTATTATTATTATTATTATTAACATTAAGGCTGGGTGGCCATCTGTCAGGGGTGCTTTGCTTGTGTTTTCGGTGCACAAAGGCAGAAGGGGATTGGACTCAATGGCCCAAAGGGTCTCTTCCAACCCTCTTTATTATTATTATTATTATTATTATTATTATTATTATTATTATTAACATTAAGGCTGTGTGGCCATCTGTCAGGGGTGCTTTGCTTGTGTTTTCGGTGCACAAAGGCAGAAGGGGATTGGACTCAATGGCCCAAAGGGTCTCTTCCAACCCTCTTTATTATTATTATTATTATTATTATTATTATTATTATTATTATTATTATTATTATTAACATTAAGGCTGTGTGGCCATCTGTCAGGGGTGCTTTGCTTGTGTTTTCGGTGCACAAAGGCAGAAGGGGATTGGACTCAATGGCCCAAAGGGTCTCTTCCAACCCTCTTTTTTATTATTATTGCTGTTATTATTATTATTTATTGCTCAGTGGCCAACTATAGTCCGGCCCTCTAACGGTCCGAAGGATCGTGAACTGGCCCCCTGTTTAAAAAGTTTGGGGACCCCTGCGTTAGACCCTTATTTATGCAGCAAGACCAGAATGATGTTAAGGAAGGCCTGGTTCACTCTCCCCGTTTCATTTTTCCTCAGTGGATGTCCTCATCCTTTATGGAAGCCCATTTTTTCATAGTGACCAGAGTGAGAAGGCAGGAGTGGCCCAAAGGGACCAGCAAAATGTGGCATTGGGTCCGTTTCCAGATTCTGGCCGGTCCTTTGCCCACTTCTTATGACCGGCAAGGATTTGGGTTTGATGCGCCTCCTGCCCTGGTTTTAACGACCAGGCCTGCAGATTGCCTCACCTCCTCCTCAGCTACACAACTCTTGCCTTGCCCATTCTGCAATATATTCCTTTTAAGCAGTGGGTCCCAACCTTTTTTTGGCCAGGGACCACTTTGACCAGGGACTCTGACTAGGGACCGCTTGGCCGGAGACCACTTGACCAGGAACCATTCTCCAACATTAGTACCAAAAGGGTTAGAAATCCGTTTCTGGTAAGCTTGAGATTCGGTTTGGTTCTTTGGGGTGCTGATTCAGAACACTGCATTGGAGAGACCACATCAGCTCTAGTTTCTGATACAGGACAGATGCCACCCAGCAGTCGCCATCTGCTCGCCCACAGAAAACCATATTTCATCATGTAGAGCTGATGTGGTCTAGCCAACACAAATTTCTGAATCGGCACCCCAAATAACCCCAGGAACAGGCCCTGGCGCCAATTTTCCCTCCATTTATTTATTTACAGTATTTATATTTCGCTCTTCTTTCTCACCCCGAAGGGGACCCAGGGCGGATCCCATTGCCCACATAAAGGCAAACATTCAATGCCTTGACATAGAACAGAGACAAAGACAAACACAGGCACGGGCTGGCCTCGAACTCATGACCTTATTTTAGGTTTCGTGGCCCGCACACAGATTGGGAACTACATTGTTTTGGGGATTCAAAACTGCACCAGACACGTTCGGGAGTTTAAAAAGCTTTATTGATCTCTTGATTTATTTATTTCGTGTTTCCGAAAGGAGTCACACAGTAAGCCCTTAGAGCGGAGGGCAGCCAGATTGCGATTGTGTCCTTTACGATCAGCCCACAAAGACTATTGTGCACAATCCCCCCCCCCCCCATGAGATTCCCATGAGCAAGCCACACACGCACACCCCACGCCCACCCTCTTCCCTTGTGGAAAAATCCCCCGCCTGGGGCTTCGTGCCCCACAGAAGGCCAAAGGGATGCAGGCCAAGACGTCCAAGTCAAGGGCGAGCAGGACCCCCAAAGGAAAGGGCCCCCCATGCTGTTTCCTTAGTGAAGGGCCTTCTTCTCACCCCCGACCCGCACGAGGGGTCTCCTGCCCCAGGAATGACTGGCGGCAACTCAGGCGACCACTGACCCGCTACAGGAGGATTGAGACTTGTCCAACCGTTCAGGGCAGATAGGAGCTTTATGGTCCTCCGTGGGTTGAGCACTGCCACGCACCGGGAACAAAGGCTCCGGGGAGACGTTCCCAGGTGTCCCAGGTGCAGGGAGGGTGCAGCCAACCCCCATCAGCAGAAGCACAGGGCACGAGTTCCACGTTGCAAGTAGCCCCGTCACCCCATCTAACCCTGTCCTACCTGGCTTCTTACCTGGCCTCCAGGTGCCTGGGGGCAGGTGGGAGTCACTCCGCAAAGCGTCCACATCAAGGGAAACATGGCCCTGAGTCCCTGCTCTTCCCAGAAAGCACCCATTCTTGCACCCCCAGGCACCCCCAAGGCCCCTCCGAAGCCCAGGGTACCACGTGCCGCCCCAGAGGATGCCAATGACGCAGGCCTGAGGCCCTCCTCCTCCTCCTTTCCCCAGTGATTTCCCCTCCTGGGCAGGTATAGGCCTAGCCTTGCTCTGTCCTCACTGCACCACACAGACGTCTTCTCTGCCCTCAGAGGCGGTGGCGGCCTTGGTGGCGTTTGGCCCCTCGTCTTGTGGTGAGGAGGCCACTTTCGCCGGGGACACTCCCTCCTCCTCCTCCTCCTCCTCTTCGCCCGAAAGCTTCTCTCGCAGCTCCAGCAGCAGGTCCCGGCTCTCGCTGGGCGGCAGATTGCTCAGGTAGTACTGGGGGGCCTGTTGGGCCAACCTGCAGGAAGGGAAGCCAACGTAAACACCTTTCCGAATGCCGTTACTAAGCTCAAACAAAGCAAAAGCTCAAACACAGCCCGGGGCTGTGGCGCAAACGGGAGAGCAATGAGTCACTGACGAGGAGGTCATAAGTTCGAGGCCCGCTCGGAGCTATGTTGTTCGTCTTTGTCCTGTGTTAAAAAGGCATTGAATGTTTGCCTAATATGTGTAATGTGATCCGCCCTGAGTCCCCTTCGGGGTAAGAAGGGCGGAATATAAATGATGTAAATAAATAAATAAATAAATAAATAAAAGGCACAAACCAAAGTGGGTTGGAAATAGCAACCTCCCAAGCCTTTCACTATTCATTTGTTAATGTGTATATTTGATAACCTGTATTCTATGTGTATGTTGATTTGCCAGTTTGACTGGTGTGGGAGGGACTATAGACCTGTGATTGTAACTGAGCATGTTCAGACTCAGGACTCCATTTTGTAGTCAGTTTGCATCACACCTCGGTGGAGGTGTGTGATTATACACTTCAATGTGTTAAGTGTACTTTACATCTCAGTGGAGGTGGATGCATGTTGCCGTTTTGGACTTCAGTAGACGAGTATGACTTATGGACTTCAGTGAGTACAATTATACTTAAAGACTATGGACTATTGAGTAAGAATAATACCCTGTGTACTCAACACATGGAGAGAACTACATCCTACCTATAAATGAACTTTAATAAGAAATGTGCCTGGATGGTGAATTAATACAATAGGTTTATGAGGAAACAAGGTACAGTAGAGTCTCACTTATCCAACATAAACGGGCCAGCAGAACGCTGGATAAGCGAATATGTTGGATAATAAGGAGAGATTAAGGAGAAGCCTATTAAAAATCAAATTAGGTTATGATTTTACAAATTAAGTACCAAAACATCATGTTATACAACAAATCTGACAGAAAAAGTAGTTCAATAGGCAGTAATGCTACGTAGTAATTACTGTATTTACGAATTTAGCACCAAAATATCACAATGTATTGAAAACATTGACTACAAAAATGTGTTGGATAATCCAGAATGTTGGATAAGCGAATGTTGGATAAGTGGGACTCTACTGTATATTAATTTTCAAAGAAGACTTTTTTTTGTCTCTGAGGACATATTTTAAAGTAAGAGGTTTCAAGGGAGTGTATACCTTTTTAGGCAACTACAACTGTAACTGCAATTTCAACTTCAAAGAAACAACAATCCTCTGTTAACCCAAAATATTTTTGTAGTGGCATGTCTTTGTTCTTGGCAGTTCAAAGACATGGTTCTCCAGTCTAACAGCCAAGTTCCCTGTGTGCCATTACATGAATGCTTCTAAATATCACTTCTAACAAGGTTGTGCTTTTCTTGACTAGTGGTTTTCAAAAGGTGGTCTCCACATACATGTTCATGGAGATTCACATTTGTCAAGCAGATATGGCATCATTTTTACCTTTTCAGTAAGGTTATGATTGCCATTTATTTCCAAAGGGATATGTGCCCAGAGATTGGGTGCAGTCATTTCCAACAGACACAGCTATGGGAGACAGGCATGGACTTGCATGACTCCCACCCCCATTCCCCCCCCCCCCCCTGATGCTCACATCTCTGGCTGGATTTCGGAGACGACACTCAGGCAATTGTCCTGGGAGATGGTGAACTCGTGGTAGAGCAGCCAGGGAGGAGGCCGTGGGGGAGGTCGGCGCAGGCGATAGCAGCAGCTGGGGGGCAGCTGGGCCAGGTGCTTGTGGGTCAGCAGCAGGTAGTTGCCAGAGCCATCGATGTCCCGGGCCACCTGTGGGGAAGAAGCATTGGAATTCAACCTCACACCACTCAAGTCTGTAGTCCTCCATGAGAATGATAAATAGACTTAAGCTAGGCTGTGGGAATCCCATAATTTTCCCTCACTCCTGAATGTGTTGTTTTTGTGTCTGTTCTCTCTCTCTCTACCTTTTGTGTTCTCAAAGGCTTTCATGACCAGAATCACTCGCTTTGAGTTTTTTTGGACTGTTTGGCTATGTTCCAGTAACATTCTCTCCTGATGTTTCACCTCCATCTGTACTGGCATCCTCAGAGGATCTGTTGGCAATGAAGTAAGTGGTATGTATGTGTATGTGGGTGTGTATACACACACACATACGAGGGTTATCCAGAAAGTAGATTACGTTTTGGAATTAAAAGTGAACAAAGTATAAGAGAAAACATTTACTATATGCAGTTGAAAGTCACACCCAAATACCACTTCTTAATATAGTCGCCATTCAAATCTAGGCACTTACCATAGCGATGAATGAGCTTGGCAATTCCTTTCCCACAAAACTCTGCCGCTTGCGTCCTCAGACTGGCTGGTTGAGGACGCAAGCGGCAGAGTTTTGTGGGGAAGGAGTTGCCAAGCTCATTCATTGCTATGGTAAGTGCCTAGATTTGAATGGCGACTATATTAAGAAGTGGTATTTGGGTGTGGCTTTCAACTGCATATGGGAAATGTTTTCTCCTATACTTTGTTCACTTTTAATTCCAAAATGTAATCTACTTTCTGGATAACCCTCGTATATATCTGTGGAAAGTCCAGAGTGGAAAAAAACCCTTTGTCTTTTTAAAGCAAGTGTGAATATTGCACTTAGTAAGCTTGAATAGCATTGAGTAGCCATGAAGCTGCAAAATCAGATACATATACACTTCACTTGCCTCACCTCCAGCAGCTACAGATGCAGGCAAAACATCAGGAGAAAATGTTACTGGAACATGGCCATACAGCCTGAAAAACTCACAGCAACCCAGTCTCTATCCTTTCTCTTCCCATCTTAGTTGATGACGTAGACTTCAACTTCTACAGGATGCATGTTCCTTTCATCATCATCATCATCATCATCATCATCATCATCATCATCATCATCATCATTTAATTATTTATTAATCGCCCTCCATCCACGATGCTCTAGGCGATTTACAAGATAAAATTGTAAAGGATAAAAATACATACATACAAATATTGATAAAATTAAATTTTTAAGTCCTCATGGTCATTCCTTCATTCACCTTCTTTTCATTCTGAGTCTTTCTTTAAGTTGTGTGTGCATGGGAATATGCAGTCTTTAGAGGTTTTTCCTTTCGTTTGAACTTAGAAGTAACAGAGAGAAAGCTTAGAGCCAATTATTTTCTATCAAGAAATATTGTTCTTATGTTTTAATAAACGTTTTGAAACTTTTAAGATGGAACTCTGCATCTCACTTCCTTTAGCTCAAGAATTCTTTATAGCCAACGCTATATGGCTTACACTTGTTGATTGGGGACTAGCAAGGGCCTGTTAAAGTTTGACAAGAAAATTGGAACCTGGAGAAATGGCATTATGTAGGAGGCAAAGATTAGATTAACTGGCGATGTGAAAAGTGCTGATGAAGCAAACTGCTGCTGAACTTTTGACACAACTGATCTGGGAACTTGTACCAGGAAAAAAATCATTCCTAAGACATCTGGCTGGCAGCATGGGTAACTGAAGGGTTAATATCACCCAGTGTCTGGAGAGGCCAGACCAGGAATGTCATATCCGGCTGGGGGTGGCAACAGAGATGAACTGATAAGCTGTGATTTATAAACAGTGACCATGTGGTTGATCTGTCTCTTCTGTCTCTCTTCTGCCGTGACTGTCTGAGTGTAAGTAGCTGTAAATCAGTTTGGAACAATAATAAACAGTGTGCTGCCGAGGGTTCTCTTGGCTGAAAGACAGTGATCCAGTGTGCTTGATTGAAGAAGCACAGAGGCAGGGGAAGAGCAGAGAGGCACAGCAGAAGAGAGTATGTCACATATATCGCTCATGTCTGTAACTGCAAATCCAGGGAACCTAAGTGCCTGCTTTTTGGGGGACCCCTGACAGTTAAGATTGGACCCCCCCCCCAGCCTTGCTTGCCCAGGTCCTGTGGACTCACCTTCAGGAAGAATCCCGAGAGCAGGGCTTGCTTGAGGTGGAGGACGTTGCTGTCCGAGCCGAAGGCCGGCGGGGAGACCGGGAGCTCGATCCGCTGCATGACCTCCAGGAGCTCTGCCCGCACGGCCCCCGCCAGCCGCAGTGCCCCCTCGCTCACCCCGTGCTTCCGGCACCAGCTCTCCGGGTCGCTCTCTGAAGGAGGCAAGGAAGGAAGAAAGGTGGTGGGAGTGGGCAAGCTGGCCAACTGGGCTTCTCCTGTGGCCCCAGCACCCTTCCACTCCCCAGAGGCCTCACTCACGCTGGTGGAAAGCATTGAAGATGTTGATGAGGGTGAAGTGGTCTCCCGCCGGGTGCAGCAGGGTTCGTTGCCGGGCGGCCACCGCTTCCTCCCAGCGGGTCTGGGGAGTCAGGAAGCAGGGCCAGGCTGGGGCAGGAGGAAGAGACGGAATGAAAATTCAGGCAGAAACACAGAAAGAGGATGTCCCCCCATGACAACCCCCCCCCCACTGCTCTGTATTGGAAAATAACTGCACCCATTCTCTAGACCAGGGGTCCCCAAACTAAGGCCCGGGGGCCGGATGCGGCCCATCGAAGCCATTTATCCGGCCCCCACAGCACAAGGGCAGAAGGGGGTTGGGCTAAATGACCCAAGAGGTCTCTTCTTCTCTTACAACCATTATTATTATTATTATTATTAGTATTATTATTATTATTAACATTGAGGCTGGGTGGACATCTGTCAGGGGCAATACTAATGGCTTTTGGTGCACAAAGGCAGAAGGGGATAGGACTAAATGGCCCAAGGGGTCTCTTCCAACCCTCTTTATTATTATTATTATTATTATTATTATTATTATTATTATCATCATCATCATCATCATTATTAACATTGAGGCTGGGTAGCCATCTGTCAGGGATGCTTTGCTTGTGCTTTCGGTGCACAAAGGCAGAAAGGGATTGGACTCAATAGCCCAAGGGGTCTCTTCCGACCCTCTTTATTATTATTATTATTATTATTATTAACATTGAGATTGGGTGGCCATCTGTCAGGGATGCTTTGCTTGTGCTTTTGGTGCACAAAGGCAGAAGGGAATTGGACTCAATGGCCCAAAGGGTCTCTTCCAACCCTCTTTTTTGTTATTATTATTGTTGTTGTTGTTGTTGTTATTTATTATTATTGCTCGGTGGCCAACTATAGTCCGGCCCTCCACCGGTCCAAAGGATCGTGAACTGGCCCCCTCTTTAAAAAGTTTGGGGACCCCTGCTCTAGACACATATCCTTTTGGCAAATGTGAATCTCCATAAATATGTGGAGATCACTTTTTTGAAAACCACTTGTTAAGAAAAGCATGACCTTGTTAGAAGTCAACCCTCTGAACAAGTGATATTCAGAAGCATTCATGTAATGGCACACAGGGAACTCAGCGGTAAGATTGAAGAACCATGTCTTTGAACTGCCAAGGACAAAGACATGCCACTACAAAAATATATTGGGTTAGCAGAGGATGGCTGTTTCTTTGAAGTTGACATTGTAGTTGAAGTTGCCCAAAACACTCTCTTAAAACCTTTTGGTTTAAATATGCACTCAGAGATAAAAAAAACAAATTGTTCTTTGAAAAATAATGTATCTTGTTTACTCATAAACATCTTGTATTAATTCAACATACAGGCCTATTTCTTATTAAATTTCAATTATGGATAGGATGTAGTTTCTCTGTGTTGAGTACACAGGGTATGATTTTAATCAATAGTCCATAGTCTTTAAGTATAGTTGTACTCACTGAAGTCCATTAGCAAACATGCATCTACCTCCACTGAGGTCATAGAATACAGGTTAGCAAATATATACATTAACAAATAAATGGTGAAAGGATTGGGAGGTTGCTATTTCCAACACTCTGGAAGCCACCAGAGGATGTTGTATGGCAGTCGGGGTTTGGGGAATGTCTCTCTTGACTAGCACTGCAACATGTATCCAATATTTATTTATTTATTTATTACAGTACTTGTATCCCGTCCTTCTCACCCAATAGGGAACTCAGGGCGGCTTACAATAAAACACACATATAAAAATAATACAAAACATCCAATCAATTAAAATTAAATACATTAGACATTCATAAAAAAATATTCCAAATTATCCTTATTCAGAACCCAGAGGCAATGTGTTAAGAACTGAATAAATGGATGCTGGAAATGATGTAAAAACTGCTCTCAAGTGGATATAAACCTGTGTATGCATGCATTCATAACAAACCCTAAAATCTTCCTAAGCTGCCTGGACATTTCCCAATGTTAAATGCCTGAGATTCCAAGAGTTAGGAGCGCTTAGCTGGAGAGGTGAAGCCAACAGCTGTCTGTTTGGACACTACTGTTAAAGGCAAGGAGAGGGTCCTCAAAGTAGTACAGTAGAGTCTCACTTATCCAACATAACCGGGCCAGCAGAACATTGGATAAGCGAAAATGTTGGATAATAAGGAGGGATTAAGGAAAAACCTATTAAATGTTGAATTACGTTATGATTTTACAAATTAAGCACCAAAAACATCATGTTTTACAACAAATTGACATAAAAACCAGTTCAATACGCAGTAACATTATGTAGTAAAATGTAATTACTGTATTTATGAATTTAGCACCAAAACATTGCAATAAAGTGAAAATATTGCCTAAAAAAATTGGCTACTAACAAATGGACTAAAAATAAAGATTTATTTATTTATTTATTTATTTATTTATTACAGTACTTGTATCCCGTCCTTCTCACCCAATAGGGAACTCAGGGCGGCTTACAATAAAACACATATATAATAATAATACAAAACATCCAATCAATTAAAATTAAATACATTAAACATTCATAAAAAATATTCCAAATTATCCTTATTCAGAACCCAGAGGCAATGTGTTAATGTTATGGTTGAGACTTCGGGCTCCGGTAATGAACTGAATAATGTATAAAATGCATAAAATGAACTTACAATAGCAACATTGTCGGAAATTAAATCCATAAAAAGTTCAATCTTTTCTGTCTACAGAAATACCTGTGGATTGGGGCGGGAGGCAAACTGCGTTGGATAATCCAGAATGTTGAGACTCTATTGTATGTATCAGCTATCAAGTGGGAAAGAATTCTCCTTCCAAAGAGCAAGGGGTGGGGAACCGTGTGTGCTTCACTGACCTTGCTCTGGCCCAGGCATGGGCAAACTTTGGCCCTCCAGGTGTTTTGGACTTCAACTCCCACAATTCCTAACAGCCGAGTTGAAGTCCAAGACATCTGGGGGCCAAAGTTTGCCCATGCCTGCTCTGACCTCAGAGAAGAGATGGGGGGGGGGATGAGAGTCCAGCAGGGAGGGGCCAGACACTGCAACATAACCTGGCTAGAGCCAGTGCACATACCTGTCAGCATAGCAGCCAAGGTGAGCATCTCATCAACACAGTCGAACTCACAGGCGGCCAGGAGGGCCTTGGCAAGCTGGGGGTCGAGGGGGAACTCGGACATAATGATGCCCACCTCGGAGAGGTTCCCGTCATCGTCAAGGGCAGCCAGGTAGTCCAGGTCTTCCAGGGCCTGCATGAGAGACTCGGGGCCTGGACAGGGAAGGGGGAGCAGGCTGGTCAGGCCACAGAGGGGTGGAACGCCCAGCCCTCCATCCCTTTCCCACCTCCCGTCCCTGAGCCCCACACCTGGCCGGTCAAGGAAGTCGCACTGCCCCATGTCGGCGATGTCCAGGCGCTTCAGCAGCAGGACCAGGCGGCTGAGGTTGGCTTCGGTGATGCCGGCTGGAGGGAAGTCTGGCAGCTGCTGCGCGTAGGCGGACTCTGCGTAGAGGCGCAGGCAGGACCCTGCAAGGAGCAGAGAAGGAGCCGTGGGTGACGTGTGGGGCAGGCTGATTGACCCCCTCTCCCAGGGCACCCAACCCGAAGGAGGGCTCACCTGGGGGGCTCCCAGCTGCCCTCAGCCTCCTTGCCTCGGCCTGCTTCTTGCTTATGGGGCGCAGGACCTGAGACTCAGCCCGGATCTGTGGGTTGTAAACCTGTGTGTCCAGGAGGAGAGGCAGAGTGTAAGATGGATCAATGGATGGCCTTGTGAGTACAGATGAAGGGGGTTAAGGCGTTTGTTGCCACATGGAGGGGGGGGGGATGCTGCTCCCAAAAAAGGCCATGTAAGTATTGGAGGAATTAGAGAAGCTTGTTTGGTTATATGGTTGGGTACCTGCCAAAACTCAGCTTTCAACTCTATTCCTCCCAGGCTTTAGTGGGGACTTTTGTTTTTGTTTTCAGATTTTATTTATTTTTATTTATTTTGTGGAGACTTCTCTTAATTTTCTCACTAGCTTGTATTTCTCATAGATGACTGAGCTTAGTGAAATATACTGTTTAATTGATGAGTCTCCACAACAATTGTAATGGGGTTTAAATATGTTTAATGCTTAATATTTATTTATATCTTATTTCCGGACATTATTATTACGCTTTGTGTGATTTTTGTCTTGTATTTTATGCTAAATGTGCTTTGATTTGTATTGTATCCAATTTATAGACTGTGTTTTTGCAATGTGGCTCTGAAGTGGCCAAACTGTAAGCCGCTTTGAGGTGAGAAGAGTGGGATGTAGAAATATAATAAATAACTAAATAACTAGATACCTTCTGGCCAGAGGGGCCTAGACCTTTTAATCAAAAAGGCAGTTGTACTGTTGGTGGGGTCCCCTGAGGGAAGAACCGAGGCACACTGTGGGCATGACCCATTCAGTGAGTGACACTTCCCCTTCTCCTACCCATAGTCTGTGGGGCACTCTGCAGGAAAGCCCAAACCAATGGCCAATTGGCTTATTTATTTATTCATTCATTCATTCATTTATTTACCATATTTATACGCGCCCCTCCACCCTTCTCAACCCCGAAGGGGACTCAAGGCGGTTTTACACATAGGCAACTATTTGTTGTTTTTTGGGCTTAGTAAGCCACCCCGAGTCCCTTCGGGAAGATGGTGGCAGGATATAAAAATAAAGTTATTATTATTATCATAACTATTTGGTGCATTAAAACAATGTACACATTAAAGGTAAAAAGGTAAAGGTTTTCCCCTGACGTTAAGTCTAGTCATGTCTGACTCTGGGGGTTGGTGCTCATCTCCATTTCTAAGCTGAAGAGCCGGCATTGTCCGTAGACACTTCCAAGGTCATGTGGCCGGCATGACTGCATGGAGCGCCGTTACCTTCCCATCGGAGCGGTACCTATTGATCTACTCACATTGGCATGTTTTCGAACTGCTAGGTTGGCAGGAGCTGGAGCTAACAGTGGGCGCTCACGCCACTCCCGGGGTTTGAACCTGGGACCTTTCGGTCTCCAGCTCAATGCTTTAACGCACTTCGCCACCGGGGCTCCACACATTAAAACAAACATTTAAATTGAATTTAAAACAATACATTAAAACATTTACAAACATAATAATAATAATAATAACAACTTTATTTGTATATCCCGCTCCCATCTCCCCAGAGTGGACTCAGGGCGGCTCACATGGGGACAAGCCCAGTTTCAACATACAATAAACATAACATTCCACAGCCCGGGCTGTGGCGCAGGCTGGAGAGCAAGCCAGCTGCAACCAGCTGCAATGAATCACTCTGACCAGGAGGTCATGAGTTCGAGGCCCGCTCGGAGCCTGTGTTTGTTTTGTCTTTGTTCTATGTTAAAAAGGCATTGAATGTTTGCCTATATGTGTAATGTGATCCGCCCTGAGTCCCCTTCGGGGTGAGAAAGAAGGGAGGAATATAAATGCTGTAAATAAATAAATAATTCACTATTAAAACCATGCTGCTCTTGAAACATCCTTCCTTGTTTGGCAACCAGAATAAGGAGGTGGGTGGGTTGCAAGTCCAGGATGGGCGAAATCACAGCAAAATGATCCCGGTTGCCCCCCGCCACGAAGGCAAGGTGGCCACCATGCATGCTTGGCCTTGGAGGGGTCAACTGAGCTCACCTTCCAAAAAGTCTGGACAACTCCCTCCATCCCATGCCACCAGCCAGATTTCACTGGAGAGGTCATTCAAATCACCCAAGGGCTCCACCGTGTTGAATGCTAGTATGAGTAATAGCCCTATCAATATCCACAACGGACATGCTTCAGGCCCCTGGGCTCTAGAATAGAGACACAGGGCCCGTGCAAGTACTCACACTGCGCAGCTCGAGGCCGGAGTCAATGACATGCCTGACGCTCCCCATGGAGAAGGCTGCGTCCGCCATCCAGTGGGAGACGATGATCCGGCGCATCCGGTCCCCGTCTGTTGCCTCATACACCCGCTGGACCTCTCGCCCCACAGCTGGGTGGAGGGGCAGCACTAGCAGCGGGCCCAGCGCAGGGTCCAGGGTGGCAGCCTCCAGGCGGATGGCCTCACAACACTCGCTGACTTCCTGCAGAGGGAGGATCATGATCATGGGTCAAAGAGCAATAGAAAATGCAGAAGGCTAAGGACCCAAATGGGCACTTAGGGGTCACCTCTGCAGCCAGAAGTGTGTGCAGCAAGCAGTGGAGATGCTTTCTCAGCAAGGAACTTCTGCTCTCCCCACAAGCTGCGATTGTGCACAACCCGGAGGCAGCCATCCTTGACCAGGTGAAGCCTTCAGGCACTTTGCAAAGGTGACTGCAACCAGGACCCCAGACAGGCCTGTAGCGAGGGGTGGGTTTTAGGGGTTCAACCCCCCCCCCCCCGAAATTTTTCAGGTTATAAAAAAACCTGGTTTACTCATGAATTTTAACTGGTTAACCAAATCCCCATGCTAAGTCTATGAGATGCAAAACATTAAGAGTCCCTCCAGGCACTATCTCAAGCAGATATTGACAGGTTTGTAGCGGGGAGGGGTGTGTGCTAGGGGTTAAACCCCCCCCCCCCCGAAATTTTCAAAACCCCTCCCGAATTTTTTTTCTGGCTACGGCCCTGACCCCAGATTAGCAGAAACGATGGCCATCTCGCCCACCCAACCTTCCTCTAGAAATGTACATGCAGCAATGTATATGCAGGACATCCCCACGCTGGCAGTCAGGGCCCACTGTGGCTCTCATGTCCTATTCTGCAGGGTGCGCGGTCCCCACAGAGACCCCTCTGTCACAGGGCCCACCTGTTCGCTGGCCAGGAAGAGCATCACATCTCCAGGCTCCTTCTGCCGATGGAGCTCCAGGGCGGCCTGGGAGGCAGCCGAGACACGCTCCCCCAGTGGGGTCTCCCGGTGGGTAAGGCGGGGCGCTGGGCCGGACCCCGGGACCCTCACCAGGGGAACCTCTGGGAAAAAGTGGCCCAGGGACTGCTCCATGGGCGGCTCCGTCACCACCACCAGGCGCAGCTCCGGCCGCTGGCGCTGGACGTCCTTCAGGAGGCCCAGCAGGAGGTCAGTGGGTACTGTGCGGGCCTGGGTCTCGTCCAGGACCACCGCCCCGTACTGGCGCAGCAGAGGGTCCGAGGTCATCTCCCGCAGAAGCACCTCATCGGAGCAGAACCTGCAACCCACACAAGGCATCTTGAGGGATACTGTGGGGTCTCCACTTTCCTCCTTCCTCCCAAGTTCTACAGGAGCAGGAAATAGAGGCCTGCAGACAGGGCACCAACAGAAGAGCTGGGGAAGGAGAGGCAGTCCCTTCATCCCTGGCCAGCCTCCCCATCTAGCTACATATGGGACACAATTGCACACCTGCAGCCCCCAAGAAATGAGGGGGGGGGAGGTATGTAGGTAGGTGGCCCATCCAGCATCTTGATCAGTAACTTTGGAAGGTGTAAGACACCTGAAAGGGGCAAGTTTTGGCCCTGCCATGCCCTAACTAGCACCCCCCAGGTCCCAAGAAGCCCCCTTGTTCCAATTAGCCCCCTTGTTCCAAGAAGCCCCCTCCCCAGGTCCCAAGAGGAGGACCCCACCTGAGGAGAGTTTCGGAGGTGCAGCAGTCGTCGTAGGGGACGCAGTAGCCCACCTCGTGGCCCACGTTGAGGTCCATCTCGTCGGCCACACGGAGGGCCAGGCTGAGGGCGGCCAGGGTGTGAGGCTGGGTGCAGACCACCTGGCCGTGGGCGAACTGCAGCGAGAGGGCATGCTCCGCACACCACTGGGGCACCTGAGGAAAAGGGTGTGTGTGTGTGTGTGAATGGAGACAGGATCTTCTATCCTTTGCTGCTCTGTTGTCCAACCCTCCCCACAATATGGAGTGGCCGACTCAAGAGTGCAGCATCAGACTACGTTCTGGCGCACAAAGGACTCCCTTGAGAACAGCAGAAGTTTTAGCCCAGGCAGTCCATGAGGAAAGGCCATTCAGGGCCAATGCACACAGAAGCTGTGGGTTCAGGTAGGCCACATTTAATTCCATGCTGGCCACTAGACAGACCCTGTGGCTGCTTTGGCCTGCACTAGAGAGAAAAGCTCAAGCAAGGGCGGGAAAGGGGTTTTCCTACCACATGTTGGTCCTTGACTCCATATGTGATCCCCTTTGCTCAACATTGGGGTCATGAAAAAAATTGACCACAATAAAAGGATTCTGAATACCACCTATTTACATTGATCTGTTAGCAACAATATGCAGTGTTTATATTGGACTCTGCAGAAAATGCTTCCACTGTACTCCAGAAAAAAAGAAAAACAAGGCTGTTTAGCAAGCCTTCCAAATGCTGGTTTGTTATCAGCAAATGTTTGATATACAGGCAGTCCCTGGATTACAAACATCTGACATACGAACGACACATAGATACATGCAAACGGGGTTGAGACAAGGAAGTGAGAGAAATCTTCCCCTTGGAAGAGAGGGAAATCCAATCCTGAAAGAGCTATTATAATGGGGAAAAGGTGTCTCCGCTACAGTTTTATCACCAATCCTTGTTTTCACAACAAGCCATTTTTTTTTCAAAATCCAATGATCACAGGGATAGAAAGTGGGGAAAATATTCTGGGAGTGTGGCGAGATGGGTGTGTTGTTTTTGTGATATGCGCTGGGGAAGGCATTTAGTTTCGTTGTACAATGTACAATGACATTATTCTGTTCTATTCTCCAGCGCCGGACAGATGCTGTTGCTCCTCTTTGCTTAGAGATTGTTGCCTAAAGCTACAAGGAAGGGCCCCACCCAGCCAAAGTCCGCTTCCTTCTCAGCCTCCCGCAGGCAGAAGGCCTGGCCTTGCTCTGTGGCCAAGACAACAGCTGCGACCAAACCAAACCGGAAGATGAGGTGGTAGTCTCAGCACCTTGGGGAGGAAGGCCAAGCCCTTCTTGAGAATAGGAATTGCAACAGAGTTCTAGCCACCAAGCTCCAGAAGGCAGAAAAGGGCCATGTCTGACTCGGACCATTGGCAGGGATCCCCAACTCTGGCCTCAAGGCTGGCAAAGGAAGGGCAGAAATCCCTTTCCTGCTGTTTCTTCCACCATTCCTTTGTGATACAACCCAGAATAGCAAGAAGGGGAATCCCAAAAGGAGGCCTGGCGGAAAATAAGAGTGTGGAATGACCTGCTGGAAGAAGTCTGACAACTAAATGAGCGGTCAGAATTTAAAACCCATCTAAAGACCTAACTGTTCCAGTGGGGCTACCCACCCAGTTTTAAGCATACATTTTAAACTTGTGTCCTGTGTTTTAATCTCTATCCTGTGTATTTAAAAGGTATTTTACAGAAATACGTTTTAATATGTATTTATTTATTTCCATCATTTCTATCCTGCCCTTCTTACCCGAAGGGACTCAGGGCGGCTCACAATCTGGCAAAATTCAATGCCAATATACAATACAAAAAGATAAAACATAAGCAATTAAAACAATTAGATAATTTAACAAAATACAATAAATAGATTTAAAACCATACATTATAAAATACTTGAGTATCTTGTATAGAAAGAAAAATATTTTAATATGTGTGTTTATGGAACGTTTGCACTGTTTGTGCGTTTTAACCATGCTGTGACCCACCTTGAGCAGCAAGAAGAGGCGAATAAGAAATAAATTATAATTACACAGGGAGCGGTGCACATATACAACCCCATAGGACCCCAAGAGGGCATCCTGTTGCCCCACACTTTGGATCATTCTGGCCAGGACAAGGGCTGTGAATGTCTTGGCATGTTGGTGAAGGGATGCCAGGCCCTACACTGAGGAGAACAGGGGCTGTAGCCACACTTTACTCAGTAGCCACAAAGCCCCAGATGGCGGTGAGGGCCACATTTGGCTCAGACCCCAGCTCAGACCCCAGCAGGGGCCCCTGACTCTGACCCCCAGGCTGGCAAAGGAGGAGCAAAGGCTCCCTCCACATGGTTTCTTCTTCTTTCCCCCCTCCATGCCAGACTCCACCCAGAAGAGACAGGAGGGATCTCCAAATAATAATAATAATAATAATAATAATAATAATAATAATAATTTATTTTTCTATCCCGCCTCCATTCCCCGAAGGGACTTGGGGTGGCTAACATGGGGCCAGGCACAAAAACAAAAAATGAACAAAGTTAAAACATATATAAATAACTAAATAAACACTATCAACATAACAGATCGAATAAATTAATACACTAATACAATATAACACCATAATAACCAGCTGGAAAGATAAAATGATAAAGCAAACATCACCACTAATGGATAAAATGGGGGCAGTCAAGTCAGCAAATGCAAGAAAATATAAAAATGCAGTGCAATAATGTATGTTTAATATGTAAAATGAGCTCAGAGTGGCTTTAGACCACAATTTTTTGGATGGCGTGATTTTTAACTCTTGTAATGTTTAAATTTTAATGTTTTAAATTTTAAATATTTAATATTTTAAGTTTTAATTTTATATGTGTTTTGGGGCATCGAACTGTGCCTTGTGTAAGCCGCCTTGAGTCCCCTTCGGGGTGAGAAAGGCGGGGTGTAAATGGGGCAAATAAATAAATAAATAAATAAAATAGTTACAAGACCTTTTAATAAAGTGCCTGGACAAAATGTCGAAGAGTTATCTGGGAGAATTTGGGGTAGGATAGGGTAGGAAGACAAGCTCTCTCCAATACCGGGGCAAAATAAAGTGCAGAAAAGCAGTACAGTAGAGTCTCACTTATCCAAGACTCGCTTATCCAAGGTTCTGGATTATCCAAGGCATTTTTGTAGTCAATGTTTTCAATATATCGTGATATTTTGGTGCTAAATTCGTAAATACAGTAATTACAGCATAACATTACTGCGTATTGAACTACTTTTTCTGTCAAATTTGTTGTATAACATGATGTTTTGGTGCTTAATTTGTAAAATCATAACCTAATTTGATGTTTAATAGGCTTTTCCTTAATCCCTCCTTATTATCCAAGATACAGTAGAGTCTCACTTATCCAAGCCTCGCTTATCCAAGTATCTGGATTATCCAAAGCATTTTTGCAGTCAATGTTTTCAATATATCATGATATTTTGGTGCTAAATTCGTAAATACAGTAATTACAGCATCACATTACTGAGTATTGAACTACCTTTTCTGTCAAATGTGTTGTATAACATGATGTTTTGGTGCTTAATTTGTAAAATCATAACCTAATTTGATGTTTAATAGGCTTTTCCTTAATCCTTATTATCCAACGTATTTGCTTATCCAACATTCTGCCAGCCCGCTTATGTTGGATAAGTGAGACTCTACTGTACTGTATTTACAAGTACTGTACTGTATTATCCAAGGTTCTGCCGGCCCGTTTAGCTTGGATAAGTGAGACTCTACTGTATTCGCTTATCCAAGATTCTGCCGGCCCATTTAGCTTGGATAAGTGAGACTCTACTGTATGTCTATAAAGAGGGGTCTGTCATGTGGTTAATTATTCAAATGCACACTGGAAAAGCCTTGTTTTCAGCTGTTTAGTAAAAGCAGACAGGGTTGGGGCCAGTCTAATCTCCTCCCAAAGGGAGGCTGGGCACAATCCACTCACCTGGGTGCTCTTCCCGGTGCCCGGTTCCCCAGAGACCAGGATGACGCCCCCGGCCTCCCCCTCCAGCAGCTCCATGAAGGCGAACCTGGCCCCCCAGATGGGCAGGGCCCGGCGCTGGCGCAGCAGCTGGTAGTAGCGGGAGGAGAAGGGCAGCCCGTCAAAGGGGTTCACCTCCAGGTCGGCCCCGATGCCCAGCGACAGCTCCTCTGCCAGGGGGGCCTCTTCCTCTGGGACCCCCTCCCCATCTTCTAGGGGAGGCTCCTGCCCCTCTGATGAAGACGACGCCATGAGAAGGAAGGAAGGGAGTCCAGGAGACCTGTGGAAAGGAGAGAGAGAGATGGGAAGGGGCTCTGAGGGTCTGCCCCAAGGATATTCTCTTTGGCCAAGGAGCAAGGAGAAGGAGAAGGGGAGGAAAAAGAGGATGCAGCAGGATGGGGGCCTTAGATGGAGGAAGTAGAAGAGGATGTAGAAGAAGGGGAAGGAAAACAAGATGAAGATGAGGAGGAAGAAGGAGGGAAAAGAGGAGGAGGAGGAAGGAGAAGCAGGAGGAGGAGAGAAAAAAGAAAAATCTGATGGGATTCAGGGAAGTGGGGCAAGGAGGAGGAGAAAGTAAAGGAATAAGAGAAAGGGGAAGAAAATCAAGAAGACATGAAGGAAGAACAAGGGAAAGGAGGAGGAGGTGGAAGATGGGGAAGAAGAAGGGGAGGAAAAGAAGAAATGAGGAGGAGGAAGAGAAGGAAGGGAAGAGAAGGAAGAAAAACTTGAGGGGATTCAGGGAGGTGTGGTAAGAAGGAGGGAAGGAAGAAGGCGGTGAAGAAGGGGAGGAAAAAGAAGAAACAGGAGGAGGGGAGAGAGAAAGTAGAGGAGGAGGAAAAGGAGGGGATGGAAGGAAAACTTGCAGGTGGGGGGCTAGAAGGAGGAGAGGGAGGGAATAGAGGAAGAGGAAAATGAGGAAAGAAGACGAAGAGGAAGAAAGGAAAGGGAGAAGGAGAGAGAGAAAGAAGGAAGAAAGAAGGGGAAGATAAAGAAGGGGAAGAGAAGAAAGAAAAACCTGTAGGGATGCAGAGAAACAGGCCCTAGAAGGAGGAGGAGAGAAGGAGGGGGAAAGAAGAAACAGGAGGAGGGGAGAGAGAAAGAAGATAAAGGAGGAGGAAGGGAAAAAAAGAAACTTAAGGGGATGCTGGGATAAGAGGGCTAGATGGAGGAGGAAGTAGAGGAAGATGAGAAAGAAAGGGAAGAGAAAAAAAGAGGACGAGGAGGAAAAAGAGGAGAAATGAGGAGGAGGAAGAAGTAGGATGAAAGAGAAGAAGATAAAGGAGGAGGAAGGGAACAGAAGGAAGGAAAACTTGAGGGGATGCTGGGAAGGAGGCCTTAGAAGGAGAAGGAAAAGAAGTGGGAGAAAGAAGGGAAGGAAGAAGAAGAAACAGGAGGAGGAGGGGAGAGAGAAAGAAGATAAAAGGAGGAGGGAGATGCGGGAAAATGGGCTAGGAGGAGGAGGAATTTGAGGAAGAGGAAGAAAAACAAGATGACAATGAGGAGGAAGAAGGAAAAGGAGGAGGAGGAGGAAAGGGAAGAAGGGGAAGAAGAAAGGGAAGAAAATAAAGGAGGAGGAGGAGGGAGATGCGAACAAGGGGGCTGGAATAATAATAATAATCTTTACTTATATCCCACCACCATATCCCCGAAGGGACTTTCAAAGGCTTGTGCAGCATCTCTATATATAAAAGGGTAATGAAATTTCGGCCTAGGACAAAACAACAAAACTACACATCCCAGAAACACTAATCTTGGCAGCACAGCCCCTCATCCATGCCTCTACGTTCACACAATAAACAGCTCCAGCTACTCCAGAAAACGGCCAGGCTTTGAGGCTGCAAGTCTATTCACTGCTATTCCACCTGGCCAACAAAGGATTCCCATTAAGCCACAGCAACGCACAGCTAGTATAATATAAAACGGTACATGAATATATAACGATATCATATAAAAATTATAACAACAATCACAACCAACACATATGACATAAAATCAAAATTGCACCATTTTGAAAACACAGAAAACCTGAAGAGAAAACTAGCTGCCAAGAAGGAGGAGGAGGAATTGGAGGAAGAGGCAGAAGATCAAGGGAGTGATTAGGAGGAAGGAGGAGGGAGAGAGAGGAGGAGGAGGAAGGGAATGAAGAAGCAGGAAGAAGAGGGAGAGAAAGAAGGAAGGAAGGAAGGAGGAGGAGATAAAGGAGGAGGAAGGGACGAGAAGGAAGGGAAACTCGAGGGAATGCTGGGAGTGGGGCCTCAGAAGGAGGAGGAATTAGAGGAAGAAGGGGAAGAAAAACAAGAAGGCGATGAGGAAGAAGGGAAAGGAAGAGGAAAGAAGTAGAAGGGGAGGGAAGAGAAGAAACAGGAGGAGAAGGAGAAGGAAAGAAAGGTGACAAAGGAGGACAAGGAAAGGAAGCGGAGGAGAAAGGAGGAGAAAAACAAGGAGGAGGAGGAAGGGAATGAAGAAGCAGGAGGAAGTGGGAGAGAAAGAAGGAAATAGGAGGAGGAAGAGAGGAAGGAAAAGAAGACAATGAGGAGGAAGAGGAAAGGGAAAAGGAAGAGGAGAGGAAGAAAGAGAAGGAAGAGATGAAGGAGGAAGTGCAGAGGAAGAAGAATAAGGGGAGAGGAAAAAGAAGGGAAAGGAAGAAGGAAGAGATAAAGGAGGAAATGGGGAGGAAGAAGAAGGGGAGAGGAAAAAGAAGGGAAAAGGAAGAAGGAAGAGATAAAGGAGGAAGTGCGGAGAAAGAAGGGGAGAGGAGGAAGAAGGGGAAAGGAAGCAGGAAGAGATAAAGGAGGAAGTGGGGAGGAAGAAGAAGGGGAGAGGAAAAAGAAGGGAAAAGGAAGAAGGAAGAGATAAAGGAGGAAGTGGGGAGGAAGAAGAAGGGGAGAGGAAAAAGAAGGGAAAAGGAAGCAGGAAGAGATAAAGGAGGAAATGGGAAGGAAGAAGGGGAGAGGAGGAAGAAGGGGAAAGGAAGAAGGAAGAGATAAGAGGAAGTGCAGAGGAAGAAGAAAAGGGGAGATGAAGGAAGAGATAAAGGAGGAAGTGGAGAGGAAGAAGAAGGAAGAGATGAAGGAAGTGGGGAGGAAGAAGAAGGGGAGAGGAAGAAGAATCAAAAGGAGGGGCTGGGAAGGAAGAGGAGGAAGGGGGATGCAGACGGAGGCGGAAACGCAGTCGCTTCCCGTGCCCGTGCTTCCGGCCCTTTCCCCCAGGTGAGACCCACACCTGCTGCCCTTCCTTCCGGTGGGTCTCCGCTTCCGCCTTCTCCGTGAGGCGCCTTGGCCCCGCCCCTTCTCGTGACGCAGCCCCCCTTCTTTCCCCCTTGGCCAATAGCAGAAGGGGAAAGCCGCCCCGCTTCCGGCCTGGCGCCCCACCCACCCCGTGAAGTCACTCACACCTGGCTCGAGGCGGGAGCGTTCGCTGTAGCGCGAAGCCCCGCCCCTTTTCCAGCCAGCCAATCGCCTCGCTTTGTCCGCGAAGAATCTTAGAGCGGGCAGTTCTGTTTCTGAGGGAGCCGTGTTGGGCGCCATTTTGACACCGTGGAGGTTTATTTACATTGATTTTCCTCACAAGGGCTGAGGCTTTTCCGATCAGCCTGCAAGCCTGGGCCAACCTGGGCCTCCCTTCCAAGGGGTTTGGACTTCAACTCCCACCATTCCTAACAGCCTCAGGCCCTTTCCTTTTCTCCCTCAGCCGCTTAAGCCGCTTCCTTTTTCCTTCTCTTTTCCCCAGCATCGTGATCTTTCCCAAGCTTTCCTGCCTCCTCATGATGTGGCCAAAATACTTCATCTTTGCCTCTAGCATCCTTCCCTCCAGTCAGCAGCCATTGGGCATTTTATCCTGGAGGATGGACTGGTTGTATCTTCTTGCAAAGGTCCAAGGCACTCTTAGGATCTTCGCACCTATATATTTTATATTGTGTTTTATTTTATGCTTTGTTTTTAGGCACTTTTGTGCTGTGTAAAACTGCCCTGAGTCCCTTCAGGGAGATGGTGGCGAGATACAAGAATAAAGTTGTTGTTATTAAAGAGATATTGACTCTAACCTGTAAGATGTCCAGAGGAAAACGGTGACTAAAAGGATCAAAGGTCCGTAGACCAAGAAGAATCCCTCTGAGGAGTGTCTTAGCCTGCAGAAGAGAAGGTTGAGAGGAGATAGGATAGCGATGTATAAATATCTGAAATGGTGCCATAATGAAGAGGGAGCAGGCTTGTTTTCTGCTGCCTTTGAAACTAGAACTAAGAGCCATGGGTTCAAATCCCAGGAAAGGAGATTTCACCTAAACATTAGGAAAAACTTCCTGACTGTAAGAAGAGCAGTTCAGCAGTGGAACTCCCTGCCTCCTCAGAGTGTGGTGGATGCTTCCTCTTTGGAGGCTTTTAACAGAGGTTGGATGGGCATCTGTTAGGTGGCTTTGATTGTGCTTTTCCTGCATGGTGGGGTTGGACTAGATAGCTTATGTGTTCCCTTCCAACTGTTATTCTATGGGTTGTTGTGTGTCTTTCGGGCTGTGTGGCCATGTTCCAGAAGCATTCTCTCCTGACGTTTCGCCCACATCTATGGCAGGCATCCTCAGAGGTTGTGAGGTATGGAGAAAACTAAGCAAAGAGGTAAATATATATCTGTGGAAAGTCTAGGGTGAGAGAGGTCAGTGTGAATGTGTGTAGTTAATCACTTTAATTAGCATTGAAAAGCTTATCTGCTGTCTTCTTCCTGCCTCTGGGGCATCCTTTGTTTAGAGTCGTTAACTGCCCTAGGTTGATTCATGTCTGGAAATCCTCTGTTTTTAGAGTATTGCTTTTTATTTACTGTTCTGATTCTTGAGTTTTTTAATACTGGTAGCCAGATTTTGATCATTTTCATGGTTTCTTCCTTTCTGTTGAAGTTGTCCACATGCTTGTGGATTTCAATGGCTTCTCTGTGTAGTCTGACATGATAGTTGTTAGAATGGTCCAGCATTTTTGTGTTCTCAAATAGTATTCTGTGACCAGGCTGGTTCATCAAATGCTCTGCTATGGCTGATTTCTCTGGTTGAATTAGTCTGCAGTGCCTTTCATGTTCTTTGACTCTTGTTTGGGCGCTGCGTTTGGTGGTCCCTATGTAGACTTGTCCACAGCTGCATGGTATCCGGCCACACAGCCCGAAAGACACACAACAACCCTGTGATCCTGGCCATGAAAGCCTTCGACAACACATTGTTATTCTATGTTTCTAAAGGTGGTTCTTATCCCTGTCATGGTTATCAGCATTGCTTCTGGTTGCTGCTACCTTTGAAGCCTCTAGCAGGAAGGAAGATCTGACCTAAATATTAGGAAGAACTTCCTGACATAAGAGCTGTTCGGCAGTGGAAAATGAACTGTCAGACCACGGTGAAGGTTTGTAAGCGGAGGCTAGATGACCATCTGTTGTGAGGGCTTGGATGGTGTTCTCCTGCCTGGCAGAAAGGGGGTTGGATTGAATAACGCTTGCTGTTTTTCCAACTCTTATGATTTCTAACACTTCTGCTGTAACATCATGATGTTAGGAATTGCGGGAGTTGAAGTCCAAAACGCTTGGAGGGTCAAATTTGCTTATTCCTGGGCAAAAGGGTCAAAGCCCAACAGGGCTAGCAAAGACCCAGAAGGTTGGCAAAGCCTGGGTGAAGAGAAAGAATGACTTTTTTTTGGCAGGAATGACTTTTTGAAGATCAAGTGGGAACAGCAGCTCCACAAATCAGTACAAGCAATGCACACCAAGTTTGAGCAGACACCAGAGGCCATTCAAATGGATTGTGGTAAGTACTTCTCATATCACACTCCAACTTTTCCTATCGCACTCCAACTTTTGCACTGGAGAGGCATTCCCGATGTTATAGTCCAATAAGACATTCAGAAACCCAAACAACAACAAAAAGTAAGTCACTCCATCACCCATGTATGTATTCACCCTGCACTATGATTTATCCTCCAAGAACCCGATAGGCAAAGAATGCAAGCTCAAACAGCAAATGTATACTAATCAAAACATCTATCCTTTTAACATAATATGGTATGATTGGACAAATGTAATATTTATAATGAACATAACAAATGTGCACACAGGTATCAAAAAGTGGCAGAATAAGAAAGGCATATAAATCCCATTATGCAAAAGGAGTAAAATTGTGTATGTAAATGATGCCCTTTTCACCCAGATATTGTGCTTCTTCTACACTTCTGGCAGCGCCTTTGTTTTTATGCGATTTTTCTTACCGGTTCTTGAGAAAGGAATTAGAATTTTATCTAAAATGTATACTTTTCTCTTTGGTCCTTTGTTCTAAGAAGCTGCTGCCTCTCTGTTTCCTGACCTTGATTGTCTCAAAGAACATAGTGCACAATATGCCTTTCTTTGTGTTCCCTAAAGCTTTACTGAACAAAAAGGGAACCCAAGGGACATCTAGCCCAGCCTCTTTCTTCCAAGCAGAAATGCAGTCTACAGAGCTTTCACTTACACTCTTCAGAACAATGGGATTGCTGATAAGAAGCTGAGCTCTCTTCTAGAGATAATTAAAGGAATGATGGAATGCTAACCATCTCTACAAATATGTTATCTCAGAGTCTTGTGGAATCTGGAGATTTTTATGCCGAGGCTGGATGGCCATCTGTTGGGAGGGCTTCGATTGGGTCTTCCTGCCTGGCTGAAGGGGGTTGGGCTGGGTAGCCCTTGGGGTCTCTTCCAAAGATGCAGAACGGGTGACGCCTGGCTCGACAACATGTGAAAAAGATCTTGGAGTCTTCATGGAGAATAAGTTTAACACGAGCCAAGGGAGTGATGCAGCAGCTAAAAAAGACAATGGGATTTTGGGCTGCATTAGAAAGAGCCCAGTGTCCAGATCAAGGGGAGTTGTGCTGCTCCTCTCTTCTGCTTTGGTCAGATCCTTTTACTTAGAATCCAGTTCTGGCCATCACAGTTTAAGAGAGAGATTGACTCTCTTATTGACTGGAAGGTGTCCAGAGGAAGAGGATGACTAAAATGATTAAAGGTCTGGAGACCATAAATAAACCCCCTGAGGAACATCTCAGATGGGTTTGTTTAGCCTGCAGAAGAGAAGACTGAGAGGAACCCTGAGAGCCATGTATAAACATGTGAAAGCGTGTCATAAGGAAGAGGGAGCAGGCTTCCTTCTGCTACCCTGGAGACCAGGACTCAATGGAGCCATGGTTTCAAATGACACAAAAGGAGATTTCACCTGAACATGAGGAAGAACTTTCTGTTCAGCAGTGGAACTCTCTGCCTTGGTGTCCAGTGGAAGCTCCTTCCTTGGAGGCTGGGTGGCCATCTGCCAGAGCTGCTTTGATTGTGTTTTTCCTGCATAGTACGGTATTGGACTAGATGGTCCATGTGCTCTCTTCCAACTCTGTGGTTCTATGATTCTATATCTCTTGTGGAGCCTTTTCTACACTGATCATTTAATGCAGTTCAAAGCTAGCTTCAGATTGCAGCAGCCAGACAAAAAACAGTCACAAAAGCACACTAAAGAGAGCCCTTTATGTGCATCAGTGCTCTGTGGCTTGTGTCATCACCTGCAGGCCTCAAACTGGTTCCAGGATTCCGTATGGAATCACCTGCACAGTGAAACCACTTTCTTCAATACCAGTTAGAAACTGCATTAAATGGTCAGATCACTGGTGCATATTAGGATTTTTTTTGTGGCCCTTTGAGGGTGTTCGTTGTCTGGCTGCTGCTAGTTCAAGTGGAGACAAACTGCATTTATTCTGTATGTTGGGACATATTCATGTGTTGGCTGCACTGTTGAGTGCAATGATAGAAATCTTGGAAATATAATATAATTGAATGTTTTTCATAATAAATGTTGTCTCCCCACACATTTATGTGTCTGTATCTCTTTTTAGGGACTGGTTTAAACTCTGGCTTGGTAATAAAACTAAGTTACAAACATCTGACTTAGAAAGTGCTTCTATACTTTGGAATGAATGCAGTTTGCGCCCACTTGAACCACCATGGCCCAATGCTATGCAATCCTGGAAGCTGCATTTGGCCACTTTTGGGCAGAGGCAGCTGAGGACTGGGTAAAACTACTTCTCCAAAGATTCCTTAGCATCGAGCCACAGCAGTTCAAGTGGGGTCAAACTGCATTAATTTTGCAGTGAAATCATCCTCATCTTAGGCAATGCCTCCTGGCCCATGAGTCTGACTGTCTTCCAAGGGTAGAGGCTTGGTGGTGAGTCCTTAAACGACCTTGGAAATCTCTTCTGGATCTACACTCCAGTCATAGAATTATAGAGTTGGAAGAGACCACATGAGCCATCTAGTCCGATCCCCTGCCATGCAGGAAAACACAATCAAAGCACACCAACAGATGGCCATCCAGCCTCTGTTTAAAAGCCTCCAAAGAAGGAGCCTCCACAAGACTCCAAGGCAAAGAGTTCCACTGCTGAACAACTCTTACAGTCAATTTTTTTCCTGATGTTTAGGTTGAGTCTCCTTTCCTGACATTTGAACCCAGTCCATCTTTCGCAGTGAGAACATAGGTTTCAAGATGAAAGGTGGTTATGAAGGGTTTACTTGAGGTTTACTTGAGGTTTGCTTGAGGACCCTTCTTCCTCTTGGCACGTTCCTCCCTTTTGTTGGAAATAGTAGCCTCCCAAGCCTTTCACTATTTATTTGTTTATGTATATATTTGCTAACCTGTGTTCTATGTGTATGTTAATTTGTCAGTTTGACTGTACCTCTTTGGTGCAGGAGGGGTTATAGATATGTGATTGTACTGAGCATGTTCAGACTCGACTCCATTTTATTTATTTATTTATTTACATCATTTATATTCCGTCCTTCTCACCCCGAAGGGGACTCAGGGCGGATCACATTACACATATTAGGCAAACATTCAATGCCTTTTTAACACAGGACAAAGACAAACAAACATAGCTCCGAGCGGGCCTCGAACTTATGACCTCCTGGTCAGTGACTCATTGCTCTCCCGTCTGCGCCACAGCCCCGGGCCAGTATCTGTAGTCAGTATCTGCTATCCACCTCAGTGGAGGTGGATGTGTGTCTGTTTTACACCTCAATGGAGGCGGGTGCATGTTTGCATCATACCTCAGTGAAGGTAGATCCATATTTGATCAGACCTCAGTGGAGGTGGATGCATGTTGCTGTTTTGGATTTCAGTAGAGAAGTATGACATGGACTTTAGGGAGTACAACAATACCTCAAGACTATGGACTATTGATTAAGAATGATACCCTGTGTACTCAACACACAGAGAACTACATCCTATCTATAACTGAACTTTAATAAGAAATGTGCCTGTATGGTGAAAGATATGAAATAATAATAATAATATATAATACTTTATATTTATACCCCGCCTCCATTTCCCCGAAGGGACTCGGGGCGACTTACATGGGGGCAAGCCCAGATAAAACAATAAAACATAGAGAAACATCAAAATGCAACACAGTTATTAAAATCAACATTCTAAAACAAAAGACATAATCATGTTAAAAGCCTATTAAAACGTGGATTTGGCACCCAAGTAAAAGGATAAAAACGAGCTGGGTAAAGTGCAGTGTCAGCTCACCACAGCCGCTCCTGAATGAACACACGAGACTCTCTGTGGTATCACCAGGAACTTTTACTGTAGGAAACATGAACATCAGAAAAGCCAAGAATGGGAGGCTCCGGCCAACCCTCCTTTATATACCCTCCCCCTCATTTGAACAGTCTCTTCCCGCTCAGTAAAACCCCGCGCAAATTCCCCGCCAAGTCCATCAGCCGTTTCTCCTCCGAGTCCTGGGACGCAGGTGTCTTATCACTGTCAGTGACCCTGAAACTCAGAGCCACATCCAGGCTCTAGTAGCAGGGTTCTGACAGTGCAGTGTGTAAATATTGAGTCACGAGGTAGTTGAATGAATACAGTTGAATGAATAATGTTAATTTTCAAAGAAGACTTTGTTTTTTATCTCTTGAGTGCATATTTCAAACTAGGAAGTTTCAAGGGAGTGCCTGTCTTTTGGGCAACTGCAATTTCAACTTCAACAAAACAACAATCTTCTACAAACTAAATATATTTTTGTAGTGGCCTGTCTTTGTCCTGGGCAGTTCAAAGACATGGTTGTTCAGTCTAACATCTGAGTTCCCTGTGTGCCATTATATTTCTAATGTTGACTTCCTACAAGGTCATGCTTTTCTTGACCAGTGGTTTTCAAAAGGTGGTTCATGGAGATTCACATTTGCCAAACGGATAGGACACTATTTTTTTCCTTTCCAATGAGGTTATGATTGCTTGCCATTTATTTCCAAAGGGATATATATGTGCCTAGAGACTGGGGGCAGTTATTTCCAATACTTTTCGCCCTCCTTAAAATCCATGGCACCCAAGTTGGTAACAGCTGACCTCCAGGCGCAACGCTCCAGCCAGGGCTGCTTCCCAAGTCTGTCTGTGTTGATGCCACATTTTTGAAGGTTGGCTTTCAGCCCATCTGTCAACCCCCGACATTGCATTTTCTTCTCAACTGGGGCGTGTAGATGCAGCCAAAGGAAGGCTGGGGTCCCTCCTCCGCTCTCTCCCCCTCCCTTCGCAGGCCCCGCCCCCTCCGGCCCCGCCCACGCCCCCTCCGCTCGCTTCCCGCCACAGACACGCGAGTCTCCCTTCCCACGCGGCTTCGCTTCGGAATCCCGGCTGAAGGAGCGGCGGCGGCGGCGGCGGCGGCGGCGGCGGCGGCAGAACTTCGCTCCGGAGAGTGAGCGCGTTTCGCGTGGGTTTCCGTGGGAAGGGAGGGGGCTTCCTTCTTTTGTGCGGGGAGGGGGTCTCCGTCCCCTCGAACCCTGGGAGCAGCTAAGGCTGAAGGAAGGCGGCAGGAGGACCAGGTTGGGATGTCGGAAAGGATGCCCGTTGAGGAAGAGGAGGAGGGGAAAGGGGAAAGCCTGGCTTCTGCTGACCAGGGACTGGGGCACAATGGAGCCATGGGTTCAAGTTGCAGGGAAAGAGATCCCACCTAAACATTAGGAAGAACTTCCCGAGGATAAGAGCTGTTCCACAGTGGGATCCTCGGGATTCCCCGTCTCTGGGATTTTGAAGCAGAGGCTGGGTGGAGGGCTTGGATGGTGTCTTCCTGCCTGGCAGGAAGAAGGGGGCTGGGCTAGATGACCCCTGGGGTCCCTCCCTCCCTCTTCTAGGATTCTATGTGCTCCCTGCCTTCCCAACCCACTCCCCACCCAAGGAGAAGGGCTTCCCTCAGGGGAAATCTCCCCTCTCCAGCCTTTGGGATTGGTTCAGTCAGTCTTGCCCCAAAGTAGAATATGCAGCCTCCAACTCTGGGTATTTTCAATCTGAGGTTAATGTACATCTGCCCAGATGGCTTGGATTGTGACTTCCTGCCTGTGCAAGGGGATTGGAAATGGCTGGCCCTTGGAGTCTCTTCCAATTCTGGGATTCCATAAGTCGGATTGTTGTTAACTGCTGGCAAGTTGCTTTCGATCTACAGTAGAGTCTCACTTATCCAACATTCGCTTATCCAATGTTCTGGATTATCCAACGCAGTCTGCCTCCCACCCATATCCATAGCTGTTTCTCTAGGCAGCAAAGATTGAACTTTTTATGGATTTAATTTCTGACAGTGTTGCTACTGTAAGTTCATTTTATGCAATTCTATCTTTATTTGTAGCCAATTGTTAGTAGCCAGTTTTTTTTACCCAATGTTTTCAAATTACAGGGTGTAATTAATATACAGGGTGTAATTAGTATACATTAAAACTAGGGAGTTCTTTTTCAAACATCCTGTATTGTGATGTTTTGGTGGTAAATTGATAAATACAGTATTTACTACATAACATTACTATGGACTGCTTTTTCTGTTGATTTGTTGTAAAACATGTTTTTGGTGCTTAATTTGTAAAATCATAACGTAATTTGGCATTTAAAAGGCTTTTCCTTAATCCCTCTGTATTATCCAACATTTTCGCTTATCCAATGTTCTGCTGACCAGTTTATGTTGGATACGTGAGACTCTACTGTATTGAGACCCCATGAATGAGATCCTCAGCAATCCTTGGTGTGGGATTCTGAGCATTGCTTCCTTCTGTAGAAGTGGATTGCTATGATCCTAAGGATATTGTACTCCCTGGTGGGTAGGAATGTATACCCAGCGTTTGTTTCCATCTGCGGGCCGTTGCATTGCTTTCCCTGCTTTTGTGAGTCACGGACTGGCTAAAGCAGGCATGGGCATACTTCAGCCCTCCAGGTGTTTTGGACTTCGACTCCCAATTGTGAGAGTTGAAGTCCAAAACACCTGAAGGGAAGTCTGAAATTGTAACTTACTCACAGGTGGCTCAGGAGGGAGTCCCTGTGTGGCCCACCCAATTATCTAGCATGTTCGGGCCAAAAGCATCCTCATCCAGCTCTTAAAGGATCCCATCAAACAGAGACATTTGATGGTCAAATGGAGCACTTAATAAAAAAGAGATGGGCCCGGGACTGGTCTACTTGCAAAGAATTGACCTGGCAGCTCAAGGCAGGCGGTGGTGGCACGTGGCAACCAGGCAGAAGGCAAAGGCCATGTTCGCAAGGAAAGAACAGCTGAGGAGGGGGTAAGGGTCTCTTCAGGCCTGTCTCCCCCTCCCCACTGAGCTGCCTTTGCCCCCCTGAAGGCCATGCAGTGGTGGGGGCGGCAGCGGCTGCTAAGCTGCTATTCTTAGCGTTTGCTTCCGCTTGGCTGGCATTGCGACTCATCCCCTGTTTATGCTGAAGGGGCTGCTTTTCCAGTTGCCTTTTTTTTTCTTTGCAGAGATCAAAGCGGGTCTCTTTCTGTTTTGTAATCTTGTTCCAGTGTCTTTTAAAGGGATAGCTGTGCTCAACCCAGGGCGGTGTGTTGAGGTGGAGGGTGCCGGACCCTTCTGCTGACCCACCACCTACAGCACAGCCCTCCAGGAAGCCAGGCAGGCAGGCAGCAGCGGGGTTTTTGGCGGCAGGATTGCTGTGTTTTTGAGGCTGCCTTGTGCTGCTTTAAGCTAGGAGGGCTTTGCTAGACCTGGGCTCCTGGTTCGCTTCCAGCTGACAAGAGGCCTCTCCAAAGTTAAAACAGTGCCTGGTTTTGGAGGGGAATGTGGTGAAGTGAGATTGGTCTGTGGCCTGAATTTTATGTCATTTGGGAAATTACAGGATTGTTCCTCTAAAGGGCCATTGTGGTGGTTTAGGGAACCTTAGTTACACAGTGGCTTCTCTTCTCTGCAGGTACAACTTCTGATGGCAGCGGTCATAGGCCTGCAGTGACCTCTCAGTCGGACTCTTCCCTGCCCTATGAGTGACCAAAGCCCCCCTGAGAAAGATGCCCGCCCCTGCCTCCCATCCTTTCCAGTGTCCACTAGAAAGCTTTCTCTCAACCAGCGATGGCCAGCCTTTTAGGCCCTGAGGAAGCGGCCAGGGCCTGGGGCTGACCATGGGGCTGCAACAGGGCCCTCACCAGCGATGACCCTCCAGGCTCCCACCCACAACCTCCATCCTCTGGTCAAGACCCTGGTCATTGCTGCTCTCCAGCCAAGAGATGCCTTGCGTCCCCGACTTACCTCATTCCCATCTCCGAGCGGAAGGGCAAAAGGTCATGGGCCGTGGCAGGCCTTGACCAGTGAGCTGGCGGGGCCGGGGGCACCATGGTCAGCAAGGAGGAAGCAGGCCCCAGTCTGGGCTCCCCGAGCACGGCCCCCAAGGAGAAAGCCATGACGGTGCGGTCGGTGCTGCTGCGACGTGACTCGCCGGATACTGAGGGACGCGCACAACGCCGCCAGCAGCGGCCAGCTCAGCAGGTGCGCTTCAAGGACCTGGAGGAGAGCATCAGCGCCGCCAAGGAGCCCCCCACCCAGAACACCCCTCGTGCCTCTGCCGCCCCCAAGCGGCGGGGGGCCAGCTCTGCCCGGAGGAGTTGGCCCCAGGCCCAGCCACCCCTGCAGCCCCCTCTCCGCAAGGCCTGCGCCAGCACCGCCATCCAGACCTCACCCGGCCTGCGCAGACCCTCTTGGGCAGCCCCTCTCCGCAGCGGGAGCGCCTCTGAGGTTGCCTGCCTCTCTGCACAGAGCCAGCCCCCCACCCCCTCCGCCGCCCAGCTGTGCCCTCAAACTGGAACCACTCTGTGCCCATTGCGGCCGCCACCACCGTACCCGGGCCAAGGGCCGGGCCTCTCGCTCAGCTCTGCTTCCCAATGCAAGCCATGTACCCCCTGCCCACAGCGGGGCAGCCCTCCCCCTTATCCTCTTGCTCAGGGCCCCCTCCAGAGAGATCCCCATCTCTGGGACTCCTGCCCCCAGAAGGCAGCCCCCCAGGTCCCCCATGAAAGCCCCTCTCCTCCTGCCACATCAGGGAAACCACCTTCCCCAGCCTCCCCCATGTGCCTTGGGGCCCAGCCGGCTGCTTGTCTGCCTCCCCAGAGCCGAGAGCCCTCTCCTGCCATGGGGCCCAAGAGCCTCCTGCCATCCAGGATCCCGTGCCGGAGCCTCTCCCCGATGCCAGCCGGGGCGCTGTGCCAGGTGCACAACCTGCTGCAGCTGGTGCCCATCGGCAAGAGGCCAGAAGAGCAAGAGGAGGAGGAAACGCGCTCGTCGGCATCACAGGGCGACATCCGCTCCCGGCTGCGGTCCCTGGAGGGGGTGCTGGAGACCAGCCAGCAGACCATCCGGGTGCTCCTGGGGGTCATCCAGGACCTGGAGAGGAAGGAGGCCCAGCGGGACGGGTGAGAAGAGAGTAGAATATCATAGAATAACTTTATTGTCAAATGCACACCTCTGGTCCCCTTCAAAAGGGGCAGAGGAGCACTGGAAGGGATTCTGGGAGGGCACTGTTTTCCTTCCACCGGGGATCGGGTCCAGAGGTTCCCCCTTCCTCAACTCTTGCACTTGTGTTCTGGGGACAATGGCCTGGGTACTAGATGCCACAGGATGCAAGGATGGGGAGCAAGTGCATCCAAGCTGCCGACCCCTTGTGTATCCTTTGCCTTTCTTGCAGGCGCTGTTCCTACCAGACAGGGCAAGATGTTGCCAACTGCGGCACATGCCGGGACTGCGCTTGCGTCATTTACAGGTGGGGCCTTGGGGACAGAAAGATGGGGGGAGTAGACTTGAGGGCGGGGGTGCAGAGGGAGTAGCCAGGAAGGTTAAAAAGAGGTTCTGTGTCCAGCAGGACTCTGTTTTGGCTTTGTCTCCATGATCAGGGCCACAGGTTTGTCTGCCTATAACCCAAGCATGTTGCCTCATCACACTAGAGCATGAATTCATTTTAAATCTGGGTTCTGCCTCCTGCAGAATTCTGGGGTTTGTAGTTTGGTGAAGCCCAGCACCTGTCTGGCTAGCTGTTTGAAGACCCCTCCCTCAAGTGGATTTAAAGTCCATGTGATGGGGTTCATGGGCAAATTGTGGCCCTAAAGGTGTTTTGGACTCTAACTCCCACAGAATCCTAGAATCCTAGAGTTGGAAGAGACCTGGAGGGCCATCCAGTCCAGCTCCGTTCTGCCAAGAAGCAGGAAAATCGCCTTCAAACCCCCTTTGACAGATAACCATACAGCCTTTGCTTAAGAGTCTCCAAAGAAGGAGCCTCCACCACACTCCGGGGCAGGGAGTTCCACTGCTGAACAGTGCAGAAGTTCTTCCTCATGTTCAGGTGGAATCTCCTTTCTTTCCTGTAGTTTGAAGCCGTTGTTCCATCCTAGTCTCCAGGGCAGCAGAAAGGAAGCTTGCTCCCTCCTCCCTATGACTTCCTTCCCCTCCCCCTTGATCCCTGGCCCTCATCATGTCTCCTCTCAGCCTTCTCTTCTGCAGGCTAAACATTCTTAGTTCTTTAAGCCGCTCCTCATAGGGCTTGTTCTCTAGACCCTTGATCATTTTAGTCACCCTCCTGTGGACACATTCCAGTTTCTCCCTTCCATTGCGGTGCCCAGAATTGGACACAGTATTCCAAGTCGGTAGGTTGTTAGGAATTGTGGGAGGTGAACTCCAAAACACCTAAAGGGCCACAGTTTGCTCATGCTTGCCATAACTCTTGTGGACTTATTGCTTGCTATAACTGTGGAGACACTCCCTTTGTCAAGAGACCCACTGTTTGGCCCTTTCCTGGCCTTGTTAGCCCCCCATCAATGTCTCTGGACCCCCTCTTTGTCCCCCAGGGGCCCTACTGACAGCAGAGGGCAAAGCCCTTGCCTAGTTGGGGAGGGGGCTTCTCCCTCCTGCTTGGGGGAGCCTGGGGTCTGCAGCAAGAGCCCCCTCCCTACTCCGCTCAACCCTGCTGCTCTTCCACCTAGCTTGACCTTCCCCACCATGTGCCTCCCTCGCTCTGCCTGCCTCTCTCTCTCTCTCTGCAAGGACCGGCCCCCTCCCCGCACGCAGCGCAGAGGAGACCTCAGCCTTAATTGGGACTGACGGGTGTCCCTGCGTGCTGCTGAGGTGCCGGGTGAGACGTGCCCGCGTGGCAGAGGCAGCGGCAGACACGGGTGGCTGCATCACGCGCTTGCTTTCTCTTTCACATACATACACAAGCACAAGCATTTCCCTGGTCCCCCGAAGCATGGGACTCTCCCCCCCCCCTTTGGCCTGGGCTCAATCATCTTTCTGTGCTTTCCTGTCTGTTCCCCAAGGTCTCCCCCACCCAAAGGCTTGAGAGCGCCAAGGGGTCTTTGGGGAAAAGTGAGAGTGCTCGCAGGCAGCAGCCACTGCTGCAAAAGGGAACAAGCAGGCCTTAGGTGGGAAGGAAGGGGCTTGAGAGGATGAGGGCAGCCCCCAGGGGCTGTGAAGCTGGGATGGAGGGGGCTTCTGTCTTTAGGATGGGACCCTAGCCCTTCTCCAACCCAAAATGGCCCTCAGGAAGAGGTGGGTTCCAGCCAAACCCACCAGCAATGGAGCCTGGGTCACAAAACAGCCCCTTCAGTGGTCCTTCGGCCCCTTAAGCATCAGCCCATGGAACAGGCCTGGAGGGAGCCCATGGCGGTAGTCTAGCCGTGGCAAGAAATGCCTGAGCATCAGCAGCCACAAGGGAGGCAGAAGGGATTTATCCTTCCTTCCCCCTTCTCTCCCTCTCTCTGTCCCTCCATCTCTCCCTCCCTTCCTTCTTTCCTTCCTTTTTTTCCTTTTTTATTTCCTTCCTTCCTTCTGTCCATCTGTCATGCTCCCCCTCTATTCTGCCTTGGTCAGACCACTTTACCTGGAATCACACTGTGTCCCATTCTGGGCACGCAACTGAAGAGAGATGTTGACTCTTAAGCTGGGATGTGTCCAGAGGAAGAGGGTGACTCAAAGGATCCAGGGCCTGGAGAACAAGCCCCATGAGGAGCGGCTGAAAGAGCTGGGCATGTTTAGCCTGCAGAAGAGAAGGCTGAAACTCCATGATAAGGGCCATGGATCAAGATGTGAAGGGAAGTCATAGGAAGGAGGGAGCAAGCTTGTTTTCTGCTATCCTGGAGACTAAGACGCAATGGAACAAGGGCTTCAAACTACAGGAAAGAAAGAATATTCCAACTGAATCTTAGAACTTCATCACTGTGTGAGAGAGGGCGCTGTTCAGCAGTGGAACTCTCTCTGCCCCGGAGTGTGGTGGAAGCTCCTCCTTTGGAGGCTTTGAAAGAGAGGCTGGATGGCCGTCTGTTAGGGATGCTTTGAATGCAATTTTCATGCTTCCTGGCAGAAAGGGGCTGCACTGGATGGCCCACGAGGTCTCTTCCAACTCTGGGATTCTGTGATTCTGTCCCAACAGGAATGCATCTGTTGGGAGTGCTTTGAATGCAATTTTCCAGCTTCTTGTCAGAATAGGTTCAGACTAGATGCCCCACCAGGTCTCTTCCCAGGCTCCCTGATGCATTCATTGGCTGAATACCCCTCCTCCCTTGCCCCCCACCTTGTTAGGATTCTCCTGCTGAGTGGAGGGGGCACTGTGTCTAAATGACCAGCATGCAGTGGCGGGGGGATCTTAGATAAAGTAAAAGTAAAGGTTTCCCCCTGACATTAAGTCCAGTCGTGTCCAACTCTGGGGGTTGGTGCTCATCTACATTTCTAAGCTGAAGAGCCAGCGTTGTCCGTAGACACCTCCAAGGTCATGTGGACGGCATGACTGCACAGAGCACCGTTACCTTCCCGCCAGAGCAGTACCTATTGATCTATTCACATTTGCATGCAATTTGTAGCCTTCCTGGAAGAATACCTCATCCCAAATAGTTGAGCATCTGCTCCTGTGCAGGGAGGCCCCTTCTGTTGTCTCCCCTTTCAAAACCCTCTTGGGTTCCCCAAAAGTGGGGGCTCTGGGAAGCTGACCCCCCACCCTGTTGGGAATGGAAGAGCCGTTAAGCTCTAACCACCCTCCTTTATGAGGTAAATTCCAATTAAAATAGCAGAGTAAAGAATTGCAGCAGCATGAGACTTACGTGGTGTGAGTTTTGGAAGGCCTCTGTGTATTCAGGAAGGCAAAAGGATGCAAAGTTAGCTTTAAAGTTTAAAAGCATTTATTGAGGTAAAAAGAAATCCATTGATGGATGGAAAAGGTTTGGAACTAACTGGCTAATCTATACACATAGACGGATTAAAATTACAAAGCTCTATAGATAACTACATCTTGACTAATAGAGGACAGAGGTGCGTCCTCTCTGGAACAAAGCAGGAAGCTGGAATAGCGGTCAGCCTCGTGGGTCGCTTCTTCTCTAGGGCCATAAACATTCCAAAGGACCAAATTGGGGAAGTTATGTCAGAGCCCTAGGAGAGATTACATTTCTAGGAACATCAAAGGGTGGGCTGACCTAAATAGGACGGGAAGCAGGAAACAATGGTGAATCCTATCTAGGCATGTTTTGGAAACGGGGAAAGGATTCCCTCAATCTAACTCTATCATTTATCTGACTACATTTAGACTTGAGTAGTCCAGGATGAATCCCAACACACCCGACCTCTTCCTCTTTCTCAGCCTCTTTCTTGCTTTCCTTCCTTCCTTCTTTCTCTCCTTCCTTGCCTCCAGTGTGGAGCATGACTTCCGGCAGCAGGAGGGCCGCCTCCAGCGAGTGCTGAGCACCGTCAAGGTCGAGCTAGGCCCGAGCAGCCCCCCAGCTTCCCCCGCGATGGGCCCTCCGAGCCCCCCATGCCAGCCCTTGCCGGTTGCCCGACTGTCCACCAAAGGAGAGGCCAGGAAGGCCTGGCGGAAGTGCTTCTGGTTCCTGTGAAGAGGGCTCTTTTGGGGGGGGGTTACAGCAGAGTCAGGACCCCCCCCCCTCAATGAGGAAGAGGGAAGTGACATCCTCCCCCTCTCTGCCAGCAGATGCCCCTTCTTTGCAATACAGTACAATTACCAACCATTTAAGTGGAGGAAGCATATAACTTCGGTACCTGAAGAAGCCCCAATAAAGCCCCAGGAGATGCCTGTTTTCATTCTGGTTCTCATTATTGTTGTTGTTGTTATTGGGTTGCTGTGAGGGTTCTGGGCTGTCTGACCATGTTCCAGCAGCATTCTCTCCTGATGCTTCTCCCACATCTATGGCAGGCATCCTCTGAGGTTGTGAGGTCTGTTGGAAACAAAGCAAGTGGGTTGTTGTATGTTTTTTGGGCTGTATATGGCCATGTTCCAGAAGTGTCAGAACCCTGCTACTAGAGCCTGGATGTGGCTCTGAGTTTCAGGGTCACTGACATTGATAAGACACCTGCGGCTCAGGACTTGGAGAAGAAACGGCTGCTGGACTTGGCGGGGAATTTGCGCGGGGTTTTACTGAGCGGGAAGAGACTGTTCAAATGAGGGGGAGGGTATATAAAGGAGGGTTGGCCGTAGTATCCCATTCTTGGCTTTTCTGATGTTCATGTTTCCTACAGTAAAAGTTTCTGGTGATATCACAGAGAGTCTTGTGTGTTCATTCAGGAGCGGCTGTGGTGAGCTGACACTAAGCCAAGAATTACGGACACCATCCCGCTGTAGCGGTGAGGTGTAACATGCAAGTGGAGGATGAAGAGCTCTTGGGCGCAGGAGGAGGAAGGTCGGAAAGGGCCACTCCCGAGTCGGACGCTGAGTTCCACCAGCTGGCGGCCCTGGCGTCCTCCACCGCTTATGCCCAGCCAAATGGGGTAACCCAGAGGCGTGGAGTGGTGCGGGGAGATAGCACCGGAGGAGAGGAAGGTTCACCTTCCCCAGGCCCACAAAGGATGGTGTTTCTGGAGGAGAGGATGTCGGCGATGGAGACCACCCTGGCAGTGATGTCGAGGGCGATGGAGCGCCTGGCGGTTTTGGCGGAGCCGGAGAGAGGAAGGGAACTTCGGGCTAGCTCAATGTGGGACGTGAGCGTGGGAAGCAGCCAGGGCTTTGCAGACCTCCCAGCACCGAAGGGAAGGGAAATGCGAAAGGAGCCCGGTGCCCGGCCCAAGATCCAAACAAGCCTGACGCGGGTGGAGGAGAGTGACGACGAAGGGGAAAAGCCTCCGAGAATCCCGGCTACGCTCCCAACTGAGACCCTGGTGCCCCTGGCGAATGCCGGGCGTGGCACAGGGCCAAGAGAAGCAGCAGCGGGGCCCACTGGTCCGCAAGGGGGCTTGCGACGGGCGGAGAATTGGGGATTGCCACCACAGGGACCCCTACCGAGACGAGAGGAACTAAGGATCGAGTTTGGGGGAGAGTCCTCTGAACTGGATTTTTTCCTGACCACGGTGAGGGGCTATATGGAGGACAATGCTCACACTTTTAGAACGGAATCCAGCCGGGTACGGGCCATTGGTGCAGTGTTGAAGAGGGGAGCGGCCAGCTGGTACGTTCAACTGCACGCGCGGCGCGACCCATGTCTGGGGTCACTCCGACGCTTTATGGGGGCCCTGGAGACCCGTTTCCGAGATCCACTGGAGCAGATCCGGGCGAGGGAGAAGTTGAAGACCGTCTCCCAGGGGCAGAGGTCAGTATCTGAGTATGCGGAGGAGTTCCAATGCCTCGCTGAAAAGGTGCCGGAATGGTCTGCAGTAACAAAGATAGAACTATTCAAAGAGGGTCTCAGGCGGGAGATCCTCTCCTGGGCGGTGCATCGTGATGAGCCTGACACACTGCGCGGATGGATTCAGCTGGCGGGGCGCATCGAGACATCGCTGGCCCAGGCGAGGAGGCACCGAGGAGGGCTACAGCAGCGGCCGCAGATGAAAGAGGGGAGCCGGAAGGAGGGATCAACCCCAGCCGGGAGGAGAACGGAGCCGACAGGGAACGTGAGCACCAGCAGGAGGGGCTGCTTCGTGTGCGGCCGTTTGGGCCACAGGGCTGCCGAGTGCTGGCAGAGAAAAGGGGAAGGCGGAGGCCCGCCCAAACCAAGAGCCGTGGCAGGGAAACGCGCCGAGGAAGAACCACCGATGAGGCACCACTCGGGGGGGTTGGTAAGTCAGGACAAAGCCATGATAGTGGTCCCCATTCAGCTTGAAAGTGGCAGCAAACAAGCAACCTGCAAAGCATTTGTGGATTGTGGATGTTCCAGGAACATCATCTCCCCTGAATTAGCCGAGGGATTGGGATGCGAAAGAACGAACCTAGAATCCCCAATAGCTTTTTCGCAGTTGGACGGATCCACAGCATCGGGATCATTAGCTAAGTACAGTGCCGAAGATGTAAAGTGTAAGATAGGGAGTTGGGAAGGAAAGGTGTCATTTGTGATATCACAAATAGCCAGCTATAATGTTATACTAGGCATGCCGTGGCTGGGGCAGGCCAACCCGCAAATCAACTGGGAGGATAAGAGCATGATCTTCAGGATGAATTTGGAAGAAGGGAGCCAGGAAGGGGAGAGGGAGCCAGGGAAAAGGGGGGAGGAAGACTCTATCAGAATAGCAGAACTGGCAGATAAATTACCCCCAGAGTATCGGGATTTTGTGGACGTGTTTGATGAGAAGGAAGCAGACAGTTTCCCACCGAAGCGGAGAGTTGAAGTGAAGATAGAGCTAGTCCCAGGAGCAGAGCTTCCCAAGGCAAAAATATACCCAATGTCGGCTAGGGAAAAGGAGGAACTGAGAAAATACATTGATAAAAACCTAGCGAGGGGTTTCATAGAGCCTTCAAATTCCCCTCTAGGGGCGCCTGTGTTGTTCAGGCGGAAAAAGGACCAAACGCTGAGGCTCTGCATTGACTACAGGGGCCTGAATGCAATCAGTTCTGTAAATAAATACCCCCTACCCTTAGTGAAGGACTTGATCGCCCAGTTATCGGAGGGACAGATATTCACTAAATTGGACTTAATTGAAGCGTACCATAAATTGCAGATCAAACCAGAGGACAGGTGGAAGACGGCCTTCTCCTGTGCATTCGGATTATTCAATTATCGTGTGCTCCCCTTCGGTTTGTGCGGCGGAGGTGCCGCGTTCATGCAATTAATCAACGAAGTGTTGCATCCATTGTTGTACAAGGGGGTCTTTGTTTTTTTAGATGTCATATTGATAATATCTCGGACTAAGGAGCAACACATAGAACTAGTCAGGGAAGTCCTGCAAAAGTTGAGAGAAGCAAAACTGTATGCGAAGCTTGCCAAGTGCGAGTTCAATAAAGACCAGATAGACTTTCTGGGGTATAGGATTTCCTCCCAGGGAGTGGCGATGGACCCTGCGAAGGTAGAAGACGTGAGGGGGTGGGAAGCCCCCAAAACACGGAAGCAGCTGCAATCCTTCCTAGGGTTCGCAAACTTCTATAGAACATTTATCAAGGACTTTGCGCGCCTCACTTTGCCATTAACGGATTTGTTAAAGACTAAAGGCAGGGGAGAAACAGCCAAAGTGAAGGCCCCAGGGGCCAAACTGACATGGACAATAGAATGCCAGGAAGCTTTCGAAGCCCTTAAAAAGCGTTTTACTGAGGAGCCTGTCCTACAGCACCCTGATATGTCTAAAGCCTTTGTATTACATTGCGATGCATCAGACCGGGCATATGGGGCAGTTCTGCTACAGAAAGACGAGGGGGGGAACCTGAAGCCATGTGGCTATCTGTCAAAAAAGTTTAGCGATACAGAAAAAAACTGGCCAATTTGGGAGAGAGAAGCCTTAGCTATTCTAAAAGCACTAGAGTGCTGGAGACACTTTCTGGAAGGAAGTGGAACACCGTTTGAGGTGTGGACTGATCATAGAAATTTACAGTATCTAAGATCCCCTCGTAAACTATCAGCGAAGCAAATTAGATGGGCCCAATATTTCAGCCGTTTTGATTTCAGACTCAGATTCTTCCAGGGGAAACATAACATACTCGCTGACGCTCTCTCTCGGATGCCTCAGCACGGGGGAGGAATTCAGGAATCTGAAGGGAGCCTATTCCTAGATAAGCAATGGGGCCTGGCAGTACTAACTCGAGCACAAGCGGCCAAAGAAAACAAACGTACTGCCATTTCCACGGGGGGAGGAGAAATATGGGAGGAAGAGTTGAAGCGAGCGTATGGAATGGACAAATGGTTACAAACTAACAAAGAAAAGGGAGAATTGTGTGGGGATTTGGTGTTTGTAAATAAGAAATTGTATATCCCTGAATGTTTAAGACGAGAAATGTTAAGGAAGTACCATGATAACAAAGGTGCGGGTCATCTAGGCCCCACCAGGACTATTAAACTGTTGGCCAGACAATGCTGGTGGCCCGGAATGAGGAAAGACGCCAGGGGGTACGTCACGCAGTGTGAATTATGTGCAGAGGGAAAAACACCACCGGGGAAGCCCCAGGGGCTATTGCAGAAGGTGGTGGAGCCCATGAGGCCATGGGAATGCGTAGCCATGGATTTTGTAGGCGAACTACCCCCCAGCAGAGGCCACAGATACATTTGGACAATATTGGACCTATTCTCAAAACAGGCACACTTTGTGGCCCTGCCAAAACTCCCTTCAGCTGAAAAACTTGCTGATTTGTATGTGAAGCATGTATATCGCCTACATGGGTGTCCCGACAAAATAATTAGCGACCGGGGAGTCCAATTTACTGCAAAATTTTGGGGAAAATTCTTACAGCTGTTAGGAGCAGAAAGGAACCTGAGCTCGGCCTTTCATCCCGCGACCAACGGGGGGGTCGAACGTACCCAACAGACACTGTGCCAATTTTTAAGGATGTACACCAATTATAGACAGGATGATTGGGCGGACCTTCTACCGTTTGCTGAGATGGCTTTTAACGGGGCCGTACATTCGGCCACAGGTCGTGCCCCATTCGAAATAGTATACGGACAGGAGGTGGCACCTTTCCCCAGGCTACCCGAGTGGAAGGAAGGGGAGGGCCAGACCGACGAGGAATGGCCGGCCAAAATCAAGCAAGGGTGGCAAACCGTGGTAGAGGCATTGCGGGAAACACAAAAGAAGTACAAGCTCTTTGCGGATCGTAGGCGCCGAGAGGGGGACAAATTGGGCGAAGGAGATCTGGTTTGGCTGAGCACAAAAAACCTAAAATTGGGATTCCCATCCAAGAAATTGGCTCCACGCTATATAGGACCATTCAGGGTAGCAAAAAGAATAAACGAAGTGACCTATGAGCTGAGGCTACCCAAGGACCTAGGAAAGATACACCCGGTATTCCATTGCAGCCTGTTAAAAAAGTATAAAGGAACTCTGGACGGCGGAGAACAATAGTTGTGTTTAATCTTTTCCTTCCAGGATGAAGGGGAGGAGGACGCCATGTCAGAACCCTGCTACTAGAGCCTGGATGTGGCTCTGAGTTTCAGGGTCACTGACATTGATAAGACACCTGCGGCTCAGGACTTGGAGAAGAAACGGCTGCTGGACTTGGCGGGGAATTTGCGCGGGGTTTTACTGAGCGGGAAGAGACTGTTCAAATGAGGGGGAGGGTATATAAAGGAGGGTTGGCCGTAGTATCCCATTCTTGGCTTTTCTGATGTTCATGTTTCCTACAGTAAAAGTTTCTGGTGATATCACAGAGAGTCTTGTGTGTTCATTCAGGAGCGGCTGTGGTGAGCTGACACAGAAGTATTCTCTCCTGACGTTTCGCCCACATCTATGGCAGGCATCCTCAGAGGTTGTGGGGTTTATGCCAGGAGGTTAATTAGCTCCGAACCACCCTGATTTATTGGTGAGTCAGGCCTCTCACCAATCCAATAGGCTTGACCTATTGGCTAGGCAGGCTATCACTCAAGATGGCCTGCCATTAACCCGTGTGCTGCTGGAAAGCATGCCGGAATACACAGTTGCAAAACTCCAACAGCAAAACACTTGATTCAACATTTCCCACATACACCAAAATACACCAACAGTTTATATATATATATGTGGAATGTTCAAGGTGGGAAATAGAACTCTTGTCTGCCTGAGGCAAGTGTGAATGTTGTAGTTGACCACCTTGATTACCATTGAATGGCCTTTCCAGCTTTATGGCCTGGCTTCTTTCTGCCGGGCGGAATCCTTTTTTGGGAGGTGTTCACTGGCCCTGATTGTTTCTTATCTGGAATCCCACTGTTTTTGAGTGTTGTTCTTTATTTACTGTCCTGATTTTAGAGTTTTTTTTATAATACTGGTAGCCATATTTTGTTCATTTTCATGGTTTCCTCCTTTCTGTTGAAATTGTCCACATGCTTGTGGATTTCAGTGGCTTCTCTGTGTAGCCTGACATGGTGCTTGTGAGAATGGTCCAGCATTACTGTGTTCTCAGATAATATTCTGTGTCCAGGTTGGTTTGTCAAGTGCTCTGCTATGGCTGACTTCTCTGGCTGAATTAGCCTGCCGTGCCTTTCATGTTCCTTGATGTGTGTCTGCATGTGGTGGTCCCTATGTTTACTTGTCCACAGCTGCATGGTATAGGGTAGACAACTGCAGAGGTGAGAGGATCCCTCTTGTCCTTTGCTGAATGTAGCATTTGTTGGATTTTCTTGGTGGGTCTGTAGCAGTGATTCCCAAAGTGGGTGCTATCGCCCCCTGGTGGGCGCTGCAGCGATCCAGGGGGGGCGGTGATGGCACCTATTAGGACACGGGGGCGGGGCCAGGGGAGGGGCTTGGCTTCTTCCCAAGAGCCCGAGACAGGGCTGAGAATCTATACCTCTCCTGAGGTGCTTGCTGGGACACAGAGGGCGGAGCTAGGGAAGGGGGTGGGGCCTCCTTCCAAGAGCCCGAGACAGGGCTAAGACTCTATACCTCTCCTGAGGGGCCTTTTAGGACTAAAGGGCGGAGCTAGGGAAGTGGGCGGGGCCTCTTCCCAAGAGCACGAGACAGGGCTGAGACTCTATACTTCTCCTGAGGGGCCTTTTAGGACTTAAGGGCAGGGCTAGGGGTGGGGGCGGGGCCTCTTCCCAAGAGCACGAGACAGGGCTGAGACTCTATACCTCTCCTGAGGTGCTTGCTGGGACACAGAGGGCGGAGCTAGGGAAGGGGGTGAGGCCTCCTTCCAAGAGCCCGAGACAGGGCTGAGCCTCTATACCTCTCCTGAGAGACCTTTTAGGACTAAAGGGCGGAACTAGGGAAGGGGGCGGGGCCTCTTCCCAAGAGCATGAGACAGGGCTGAGCCTCTGTATACCACCCCTGAGGCGCTTGTTAGAACACGGAGGCGGAGTATAGAGGTTCAGCCCCGTCGGGCACTTGGGAAGAGGCCCCGCCCCCTCCTCTAGCCCCGCCCCATGTGTCCTCGCAGGCATCGCAGGACAGGGATAGAAGCTCAGCCCTGCCTCAGAGCTCGTAACTCCGCCCATCCCAGTCCTGGCCGCCCATTTGTGGCCCCTCCCACCTCCCCCTCCCAGCCCTGCATCTTGGACTAAGGGAGAGGCTCAGCCCCGCCTTCTTGAGCAGGAGCCACGCCCACTTTTCAAGGAGCACTGAGTAATATTTTTTCTGGAAAGGGGGCAGCAGGCCAAATAGTTTGGGAACCACTGGTCTGTAGATAGTTTGTAGGTTGTGTTTCTTCACCAGCTTCCCTCTGCAGTCATAAGATGCTTTAATATGATAAGAACATAGCCATGCAGCCTGGAAAACTCACAGCAAGCCAGCTATTCCGGCCATGAAAGCCTTTGACAACATATTATTGTTACTATTATGATGATGTTTATTTATACCCCACTTTGTATTCCTTCCTCCCGCAAAGGTCTATGAGACCCCCAAAGGAGAGGGCAGAGGACAACTTCCCAGGATGCAATTCTGGGCAAGAAGGGATTGTCCATTGGCTATTGATAACCCCCTGTTCTGTCTGTACTAATGGAAAAGCACAGTTTCCCCAATTTAAGGCTTTTTTTGGGTGGGCGAGTGTCAAGTAAATGCAACAGGGCTCCGTAGTTGCAATTTGTGTCACATCCCAGCTCTTAACGCCTCTCATGGGATCTCCCTTTTGCAGACAGGGCCCCGAGACCCACATTACCCCCCTCCAAGCTCCCCAATTCCACCAAGTGCTCACAAAGGGAAGTGTGCTGTTTCCCCAAAAATAAGACAAGGTCTTGTATTAATTGAAGGTGATGGATACCTGCCAGTCTGTCTTGAAGTTGCTCAGATGATTCCTTCTGGTTCAGCATTGGAGATCGTGGCTCTCTCGCGCTATCTGCTGGTGGTCGCAGGAACTGCAGGGCTTCCCAGTAGAGAATTTTGGACCCCCATTATCACCCACCTCTTCCCAAGCCCCATCCCCCTTAATAGTCTCAAGCATTGTCACGGAATTTGGAGTGTTTATTTGGAGGAAACAGCTGAGGGGGGGCCACAATCCCCCCTTCCATCCCCTTGCTTGGGGGCAGGGGGTTCTTCTTTCCACACATGAATGGGGGGAGGGACATTGGGGGCATCACACCAGGAAGCTCTTTAGTTTGCCCCTTCCTTTGATGCCAAAGGAGATGGTACACCTCGAGCATGTGCAGAGGGCCATTCCCACCATGGACAGTCCAGAGGTCACCGAGCCCTTCTCCCAGTCTTTGCCTCTGTAGCAGGATCCCCACCTGTGTGTGTGTGTTTATGCGTGCATGTCGCATAATATACATGTGTGCATAGACACACATTTATATATATGTGTGTGTGTGTGTGTATGTATGTGTGTGTGTGTGTATATATATATATATACACACACGCATATCTATAGGATGTGCCAAAGGTCATAAAAGGGGAGCTCTGTACGTGTGTGTGTCTATAAACATATATATGTATATATATGCACATATATACACACAGAGACACATTTATATACATATATAGATGCATATATATAGGATGGGCCAAAGGTCACAAAAGGGCCCCTCTGTTGTGTATGTGTGTACACACGCACACATATATGTATATATATGCACCCACACATTTATATACATGTGTGTGTATGTGTGTATATATACACACACACATGCATAGGATAGGCCAAAGACCACAAAAGGGGCCCTCTGTGCATGTGTGTACACACATATACATATATGTATATATATGTGCATATATATATATATATACACACACACACACATTTATATACATGTGTGTATATATACACACACACACACACATGCATACATATAGGATGGGCCAAAGGTCACAAAAGGGGCTCTGTGTGTGTGTGTGTATACATATACACATATACACCCACACAGTTTATGATGCTATGGTACTGGGTGCTATTCAAAAGATTTTGAGCTTCCACTCATAATGTAGATTTATTTCCTACCCGTATTGCACACAATTACGTGGCATTGTGAAGTAAAAAATAAAAGAGGATTTATTACAATATTGAACCCTCTTTGTGACATTTGGCCTCCCTGTATGCTTGTGTGTGTGTGTGTGTATACACACACACACATATATACACATACATACATACACATACACACACACACACACTTATGTTCATAGCAGGTCTTTCCTGTCCAGGTTTGCATCTCTGCTCTCCTGCAAATTAGCCAAACCACCACCACTGCATCTTGTAGCGGAGAGTTCCTCAGGTTTCAGGAAAAACCATTTCTCACAGGAGGGTCCTAGACGAAGCTGGAAAGGCTCCCCCCCCCACCTCAATATGCACTCTGCTCAAGGGACCCTGACCCATTCACTTTGTAGGAACCTCTTTCCCCCTGGTGTCTACTGCTGCGTATGGGGAGGGGGCTTTCTGGCCAGAACCCCCCCCCTTCTTCCTAGGTAAGGATCTCCATGAGAGGGGTTTCCAACCCCCCCCCCTTAGTGAATCACAAGCTGAACATGAGTCAACTGTGACCTGCGTCAGCTCAACGGCCCACGTTCTCTTCTGTGTCAGCCAGACCTCGCCTGGAACAACCCTGTGTCCAATCCAGTTTTAATCTGCTGGCAAAGATGAGTCAAGAGTGTGATGCGGCAGCTAACAAGGCTAATGCATTTCCAGGCTGCATTTGGAAACCAAGGGCAAGCCATAGCCTGGCTCTATTCTGCATTCTTCCTCTCATTGCTTTGGGAGGTGGGCTCACTTGCTACCCCCCCCCCCCCCAAGAGGGTGTTTACTGTGACCTGCATTCACCTTTTTATGGGAACAGATGGGGGAGGGGGCTTGCATGCATGTTCACTTTGAGGGAGAGGGGTAACGGGGGAGATGTGCCTCCCAAATAGTTGGTGATGTTCTGTCCAAACTGCCCCCTCCCCTTATAGGCACCATAGGTGGGGGCGGGGGCTGACTGATTGAGAGGGGGGGGTCCAGGTATGTTTGTGTGTGTAGAGACCCCCCTTTGCCAGAACGCAACTCCCCCCTCCCCAATTACACAACGCAGCCCCACACAGCCCTGGGAAGGAGGGTCTTCTCAGTCAATTTGGGGAGGGGTCCATGGGGTGAGGAGCGGCAGATAAGTCCTGGAATTAGGGGAGGGGGCTCCTCGCTGGAGAGCGGACAAAAAGGGTGGGGGGTCCGGTCACAGGGCGCTGGAGGACGAGGTGGCCAGGCGCTTCCCAATGCAGATGCTGGAGGGAGAAAGTGGGGAGAGGGTTGTCAGGCAGAGCCCCCTCCCGAGGCCTTGCTTGACCAAATAGGACCCCCAGAGGCCAGCCAAAAGAGCCCACACCCCAATATCAAAGCAGGACAGGGGGTCCTTTCTGTGTTGGGCTCATCGTGGCTTCTGCAAACAAACTCACCCCAGGCCCAGGGCCAAGACGTGGCTGAGCATCAGGGAGGGGACCACCAGCAGCATCAGCGGGGGGTCCTGCAGCCCCTCTTTCCGGCTCAGGGCCGGGCTGAGGAGGGGTCCACAGGCCAGGTCCCTGAAGGGAGAGAGAGAGAGAGAGAGAGCAAGAGTTGGGGGTGCTGCAAAGCCAGAGAAGGCTCAAAGAGGATGCCGGTGTGGGGGGGGGGGGACACTCCTTACGTGGGGGGCAGGGTCTCCGGGGGGCCAGGCCACGTCCAGGGCAGGGTCTCGCAGAGAGGCGTCCTCTCGGGGTCTTCCCTCTGCAAAGACGGAAATTGAGGGCGTTACTGGGAACCCCACTATTGGGAGAGCAACCAGGCCTTGTGTTCATTCAGCAAAAAAGCAAAACAACAAGTAGTCAACTGTTATACACAATAGTGTTATAAAGTACATACCGTATATACTCGAGTATAAGCCGACCCGAATATAAGCCGAGGCACCTAATTTTACCACAAAAAACTGGGACAACTTATTGACTCGAGTATAAGCCGAGGGTGGAAAATGAAGCAGTTACGGGTAAATTTCGAAATAAAAATAGATACCAATAAAAGGCATCAGTAGGTTAAATGTTTTTGAATATTTACTGTATTTCAAAGAAAAATAATAAACTAGCTCTATAAGTGGAAAAGCAGGAGCAACAAAAAAATATGGTATCAACAATAACCTAATAATAATAATAATAATAATAATAATAATAATAATAATAATAATAATAACGATAATAATAATGGGCATACTGGTGCCGTTCCAAAAGATCTCAGCCGGCATTTGGAAACAATAGACATTGACAAAATTACCATCTGCCAACTGCAAAAGGCCACCTACTGGGATCTGCGCGCATCATCCGAAAATACATCACACAGTCCTAGACACTTGGGAAGTGTTCGACTTGTGATTTTGTGATATGAAATCCAGCATATCTATCTTGTTTGCTGTGTCATAATAAAATAATAATAATAAAAAAACTTCATTTGGATCCCACCCTATCTCCCCTTGGGGACTCAGGCCAGCTTCCAACATAGTAACAGGCAAAATTCAATGCTTATATAAACAATGCAGAGCTAAATATAGATCTATAGTTATAGATACTAATTTCCCCCTGAAACATTTGCAAATCCCTCTGTATGTGTGTGTGTGCATTTCCCCTACAATATTTGCAAACCATATCCATATATATATATATATACACACACACAGTAGAGTCTCACTTATCCAACGTTCTGGATTATCCAACGCATTTTTGTAGTAAATGTTTTCAATACATCGTGATATTTTGGTGCTAAATTCGTAAATACAGTAATTACTACATAGCATTACTGCGCATGGAACTACTTTTTCTGTCAATTTCGTTGTATAACATGATGTTTTGATGTTTAATTTGTAAAATCATAACCTAATTTGATGTTTAATAGGCTTTTCCTTAATCCCTCCTTATTATCCAACATATTCGCTTATCCAACGTCCGTTTATGTTGGATGAGACTCTACTGTGTGTGTATATATATATATACTGTATATATAGACTTGTCTATATATATTCGTGTGTTCATTTCCCCCCTGTAATATTTGCAAGCCCTATATATAGGTAGGTAAGAATATATTCATATCTATCCAGACATCTCTCTTTATATAGATATTTGCAGAGACTTGCAAACATATGAGGGTAAATTCATATATAAAAATAATGTATATGTATGGCTACAGATACACAGGTACATGGAACTATATGTATAAAGGATTTGCAAAGACCTGCAAACATATGAGGGGAAATTCATATATAAAATTAATGTATATAGATAGATACACATATAAAGGTAGATAGAGACTGCAAGTTTGCAAGTTATAGGTTAATGCCTATATATTTGTAGGAGAGTTTAACAAATATTTCAGGGGAAAATGCTTTCATAAGATTAATGAATATATATTTTTCTTCTTCCTGACTTGCAAAGGTGTCTTTCTCTTTTCAAAACATTCCCTTGATTAAGAGCGAGGGAGGCTTTGCAAAAGCAAACACACTGATAAGGGAGGAGAAGAAATAGATCACATATTGCAAGTAACAGCCTGCAGGCTCCATTGCCGGCCTTGACCTTGACCCGATTATAAGCGGGGGAAGGTTTTTTCAGCTCATCAATAAGGGCTGAAAAACTCGGCTTATCTTTGAGTATATATGGTAAGACAATTTAATCTAGAAGTGAATAGCTGAACAAGGATATACAATGATACAATATCCAATAGTGCAGGTTTTTTTAACAGAGATTATATATATAGTCAGAGATTTATCTTCACTCCTATATACAGTATTTAAGTCCCGTTAGTAATTTTATATATTCCTGGTGGAGGTATTTCAAACTGTCAAGAGTTGTATCTTCACCCTTCTGTATTGTCTTATAGTTGGTAAACAATGGGGAAAAAACTGCACTATTGGATATTGTATCATTGTATATCCTTGTTCAGCTATTCACTTCTAGATTAAATTGTCTTACATACTTTATAACACTATTGTGTATAACAGTTGACTACTTGTTGTTTTGCTTTTTGGTATTTGTTATAGATATCTGTGCCTCTTGGATGTTGTATGCATTCAGGCCTGGCCAACTTCGGCACTCCCTCCAGGTGTTTTGGACTTCAACTCCCACAATTCCTAACAGCCTACCGGCTGTTAGGATTTGTGGAAGTTGAAGTCCAAAACACCTGGAGGGAAGGCCGAAGTTGGCCCAGGCCTGCCCTAGATGCTCCAGCTCACCTTCCCAGGTGGGCTTCCGTCGTCGTCGTCCTCTTTCTTCAAGGCCCTAGAAGCACAAGGAGATTGGTTATACTCCATTCTTGGCCTACACTTGACCCTCTCTAGGCCAGGTGTTTTGGACTTCAACTCCCATAATTCCCAACTCTCCTCCTTCTCCTTCCTCCTTACCCTTCGCAGCCCTTCTCCATCTGGGCTTCTCTCAGGATGGCCTCCAGCTCACCTTCCTCCTCCTCCTCTTCCTCCTCCTCCAGGGAGGAGGGCCATTCAGGGGCTCCCAGAGGGGCCACTTCCACCCAGGAGCCTACACGGAAGCAAGCACAATCTCAACCACATTTGGATGATTCACACTATCATTACCTACCTTTCTGCCAATTTACATTGCAAGAGCAGCCATAGATGACAGAGTGGAATCTGCCAAAATGTGGAAAAGTCTAAGGCAGGGGTCCCCAAACTAAGGCCCATGGGCCAGATGTGGCCCTCCAAGGTCATTGACCTGGCCCCTGTCCTAAACTACCTGGTCTACCTGGTCTTTGGAGGTCTCCTTGCTTACTTATGGCCTTATGAGATCATCTAGATCAGGGGTCCCCAAACTTTTTAAGTGGAGGGCCGATTCACAGTCCCTCAGACTGTTAGGGGGCCGGACTAGGATGAAATAGTCCAAAATTAAGATTGTTGTTGTTGTGTGCCTTCAAGTCATTGCAGACTTAGGTCAACCCTAAGTCTAAAGTTTAGGACAGAGGCCAGGTCAATCACCTTGGAAGCCCATGGGCCTTAGTTTGGGGACCCCTGATCTAGATGATCATAAAATCATAGGTAAGGAAAGGGGCCCCCAAAGGCCATCTAGATAATCTCATAAAACCATAGGTAGGTAAGGAAAAGGACCCTGAAAGGCCATCTAGATGGTCTCATAGGACCATAGGTAAGGAAAGTGACCTCTAAAAGCTATCTAGATGGTTTCATAAGGCCATAGCTAAGCAAAGAGACCTTCAAAGACCATCTAGACGATCTCATAAGACCATAGGTAAGCAAAAAGACCTCCAAAGACCAGGTAGACTTAGGTCAACCCTAAGTCTAAGGTTTAGAGTAGGGGCCAGGTCAATGACCTTGGAGGGCCGCATCCGGCCCCTGGGCCTTAGTTTGGGGACCCCTGATCTAGATGGTCTTTGAAGGTCTCTGCTTAGCTACGGCCTTATGAGACCCTCTAGATGGCTTTTGGAGGTCTCTTTCCTTGCCTATGGTCTTATGAGACCATCTAGATGGTCTTTGGAGGTCTCTTTGCTTACTTATGGCCTTATGAGATCGTCTAGATGGTCTTTGAAGGTCTCTTTGCTTAGCTACGGCATTATGAGACTATCTAGATGGCTTTTGGAGGTCACTTTCCTTACCTATGGACTTATAAAAACATCTAGATGATCTTTGAAGTCCCTTTCCTTATCTATGGTCTTCTGATGGCCTGGTGAGATCCTCTAGATGGCCTTTGAGGGTCCCTTTCCTTACCTATGGTTTTATGAGATTGTCTAGATGGCCTTTGAGGGTCCTTTTCCTTACCAATGGTTTTATGAGACCATCTAGATGGTCTTTGAGGTCCCTTTCCTTATCTAGGGTCTTCTGATGGCCTTATGAGATCAACTAGATGGCCTTTGAGGGTCCCTTTCCTTATCTATGGTCTTCTGATGGCCTGATATCATCTAGATGGCCTTTGAGGGTCCCTTTCCTTACCGATGGTCTTATGAAACCATCTAGATGGCCTTTGAGGGTCCCTTTCCTTATCTATGTTCTTCTGATGGCCTGATGAGATCATCTAGAGATGGCCTTTGAGGGTCCCTTTCCTTACCTATGGTCTTATGAAACCATCTAGATGGTCTTTGAGTTCCCTTTCCTTATCTATGGTCTTCTGATGGCCTGATGAGATCATCTAGATGGCCTTTGAGGGTCCCTTTCCTTATCTATGCACTTCTGATGGCCTGATGAGACCATCTAGATGGCCTTTGAGGGTCCCTTTCCTTACCTATGGTCTTATGAAACCATCTAGATGGCCTTTGAGCATCCCTTTCCTTATCTATGGTCTTCTGATGGCCTGATGAGATCATCTAGATGGTCTTTGAGTTCCCTTTCCTTATCTATGGTCTTCTGATGGCTTGATGTGATCATCTAGATGTTCTTTGAGGGTCCCTTTCCTTATCTATGGTCTTCTGATGGCCTGATGAGATCATCTAGATGGTCTTTGAGGGTCCCTTTCCTTATCTGTGGTCTTCTGATGGCCTGATGAGATCATCTAGATAGTCTTTGAGGGTCCCTTTCCTTATCTATGGTCTTCTGATGGCCTGATGAGATCATCTAGATGGCCTTTGAGGGTCCCTTTCCTTATCTATGCTCTTCTGATGGCCTGATGAGACCATCTAGATGGTCTTTGGAGGTTTCTTTGCTTACCTATGATCTTATGAGATCGTCTAGATCAGGGGTCCCCAAATTAAGGCCCATGGGCCGGATGTGGCCCTCCAAGGTCATTGACCCAGCCCTTGTCCTAAACTTTAGACTTAGGGTTGACTTAAGTCTGCAATGACTTGAAGGCACACAACAACAACAATCCTAATTTTGGACTATTTCATCATAGTCCGGCCCCCCAGCAGTCCGAGGGACTGTGAATTGGCCCTCCACTTAAAAAGTTTGAGGACCCCTGTTCTAGAGTGTGGGACAGGGGAATGGGGGGGTTGACCTGGATTGCAGGTGGAAACTGCGGAAACTGGTCCATCTAATCCAGTGGTTCACAATCTTTTTTTGACCAGGACCCCTGTGACCAGGGACGACTCTCCAACATTAGTCCCAAAAGGGTTACGAATCAGTCTTTGGTCAACTTTAGGTTCGGTTTGTTTATTTGAAGTGCCAATTCAGAACATTGCACTGGATAGACCACATCAAGTCTAGTTTCCGATACAGAACATGTGCCACCCAGTGGTCGCCATCTGCTCGCCCACAGAAAACCATATTTAATCATCTAGAGCTGGAATGGTCGATCCAATGCCATTTTCTGAATCAGCACCCCAAATAACCCCAAGAATAGGCTCTGGTACCAATTTTCCCCACATGTCTTGTGGACTTTATTTGGACTGTGGCCCACAGATTGGGAACCACTGATCTGATCTAAGTCCTGCCAAGGAAACAATGGAAGAGTGTTGAGGCTAGGGTCCCTTTTGAGCCTCAGAAACCTGTTTCCCCAATAATGGATTCTGAGGAGAAAAGATGAGTACGAACAAATGATTATTTTGCAAAACATGCAAAATGTTTTGCAGCATGGAGGGCGAGAATGCCACACGGGATGCAACCTCCGTTAGGTTTTTATACATTTTCCAGGGAAATTTCACACCTGTTTTGCTGTTCTCAACCCTTTGTCCTTTTATCTGGTCTTTTTTTCATGCATGGCGGTTTTGATGAAATGTTTATCAAAACAGTTCAAGACAAATGTCCGGTTATAACTGATATTATCAATATACCACCTGGGCCCTTTGAAGCCTCAATGTGGCCCAATCGATTAAAATCAAACTACATCAAAATGACATTTCCAATCCTTACATCTCCATTTGCACCTCTAAGGAAGTGATGGTCTGTTTATTGCTGTCATTTGGTGCTAGTGGAAAACCCTTTGTTCAACTGCTGTTTGTGTTACATACTTTCAAAGACACTAAAGGTATCTCCAGTTGATTTCTAAGACACTAAAGCTATTTTATAATAATAATAATAATAATAATAATAATAATAATAATAATAATAATAATAATGATTTCATTTTTGTACCCCGCCCCATCTCCCCGGCTTACATGGGGCCAAGCCTGGTCAACAACAATAAAATAACACCATAAAACAGATTAAAAACAGTAAAAACATGTCATAAGAAATCACATATTTGGACAAAAGATAAAATCTTAGATAAAATCAGGAAAAAAACCTGGGCCAAAGTGCTAGTTATGTCGGAATCATCAAGAAGGTGTGGATTGTCCAAATTGTTGTCACCTTCAAGGTGCTGGAAGAGGTGTAATTACGGGACTATTATTGGAAAAGCAAGATTCCTGATCAATCTATTGCTATTTATTAATCGAATTGAATCACATTAAATCAGGAGGAGCAAAGAGAAGAAGCTGTGCCATTGGACTTATAACAAGACAGTTTCTGATGATGAAGTGAAAGCTCATTGAGTGCCCAATCCACAGACTCCATGGCCAGGAGATGTCTTTCCTGTGGATAAGAAGAGGCATCTAAGATTTCGACCCAAATGGTTCAGCAGATTTCCCTGGTTAGCCTACTTGTTTCATCTAGAGTATGGTATGGTGTTTGGAAGAGAAGGTGGGGTTTAGAAGAGAAGTGGTCATCAGAAGCTTGGTGCATTGGATGCTAAACTATTGGTGGGATGGAAAGATGCAAGAGATGTCTTCAATAGACACCCCAAAACAGAGTCCCATCAGAACAACTTGTGCTTGGTTGCAACCTTCTTGCTCATTCACAGTGGAGAGCGTCTGGATGAGAAAGGACATCAGAAGAAGACGGGAAGAAACTCCTGCCGCCAATGGTGGAAACTATTGCCTTTTGTGGTCGAGAAGACCACCAAGTTACTTGAGAAGAACCTTTGCAGAATGTTGGTCATCGCAGGGCTTTGTTGAGATCTCCTCCCAGATCAGGAGACACTGGACTCAAAAGCCACCTCGGTGGGCAAAGTCTCAGCCCCTCCCGAGTGAAGACCCCTCCCCTCCCTCCCTCCTCGCCCCCCCCCCCCCCCCCCCCCGCTCACCGCGCAGCAGCATCAGGGGGTCCTCCTCCTCCTCCTCCTCCCGAGGGGGGGTCTCCATCATCTCCATCCTCCTCCGTCGGCGACCCCTCCTCGCCCTCTTCTTCCTCCTCCTCCTCCTCCTCTTCTTCTTCTTCCAGGGAATCACTGGCTCTGAGCCCCTGCCCACCCGCCCGACGCCTTGTAAACACACGCGCTGCCTCCTTAAAAGGGCGACGCCGCTCCACAAGTGGGGCCTCCCTCAGCTAGGGGCCCCAACAAAGCAATGGCTCACCTGGGCATCCTCCCCTGCCCTTCCTAAAGAACGGCACCTGCAAAGGGGGAAACAGCAGCCCCCCTCCCCAGCCCAGAGCAGTGTCTCTCTCCTCCACAAAGAGACCTATCCTGACATTCCTCCAAGACTTGCCAAAGGGGGAGGGCGAGGGATGCCTCAGGGGCTAGTTTGGGAGATTCAGGAGCACATACACTGACCATAGACCAGGGGTCCCCAAACTAAGGCCCGGGGGCCGGATGCGGCCCATCAAAGCCATTTATCCGGCCCCCATGGCACAAGGGCAGAAGGGGGTTGGGCTAAATGACCCAAGGGGTCTCTTCTTCTTTTACAACCATTATTATTATTATTATTATTATTATTATTATTATTATTATTATTATTATTATTATTATTATTAGAAATACAACAAGATGAGTCCACAGCAGATACTCTGCTGGCTGTTGTACTGGATCACATGTCGAACACTTCCCAAGTTGTCTAGGACTGTGTGATGCATCGGCGAATAATGCGCGCAGATCCCAGTAAGGTGGCCTTCTGCAGCTGGTAGGTGGGGATTGTGTCAGCGCCGATTGTGTTTAAGTGCAGGCCAAGGCCTTTAGGCACTGCACCCAGTGTGCCAATCACCACTGGGACCACCTTGCCTGGTTTGTGCCAGAGTCTTTGTAATTCAATCTTTAAATCCTCATACATGTCAGCTTTTCCAGTTGTTTCTCCTCAGTCCTGATGTCACCTGGGATTGCAACGTCGACAATCCATACTTTGTTTTTAACCCAATTGTGAGGTCAGGAGTATTGTGTTCCAAAACCCTGTATTACTACTACTACTACTACTACTACTATTATTATTAACATTGAGGCTGGGTGGCCATCTGTTAGGGGTGCTGTGCTTGTGCTTTTGGTGCACAAAGGCAGAAAGGGATTGGACTCAATGGCCCAAAGGGTCTCTGCCAATCCTCTTTTTAATTATTATTATTATTATTATTATTATTATTATTAATTGCTCGGTGGCCAACTATAGTCCGGCCCTCCAACAGTCAAAAGGATTGTGAACTGGCCCCCCGTTTAAAAAGTTTGGGGACCCCTGCCATAGACAATCGATTTCCCCACTAAGGGTGACTGGCGACATCCTCCTCCCCGCCTCCAGTGCCACCCCCAGGACAATGACCAATGGCCACAGCTGGGCCAGGCAAAGTCCCACCAGAAGCCCACTGGCCAGACCCAACAGTGAGGACTCAGAAAGCTAAGCTTCCCAGTGGTTCCACTTCATCCTGGAAAGAAGGGACTATTTGGGGGAAAGAAGGGACTATTGGGCAGCAATCCCTTCTCCTCGGCCTCTTGATTCTGACATCAGGAGGGGGCTCTGTCCAAAACCCCCGTCATTGCACCCAAAGCCATGTCATTCCTCAACTGGGTGCCATCCCCCCAACCTTGACCAAGAACGGCACCAGCCCAGAGCTGTTTCTCTCTCCCTCTCTGCAAAGAGCCAGGTCATGACATTCCTCCAAGACTTGCAAGAAGGAGGAGGAGGAGGGCGAGGGATGCATCAGGGGCTGGTTTTGCACACATGCACGAGCACAAGTGGCACCACTAGGCACATCCCTTGACCATAGACAATGGAGTTTTCCACCAAGGGTGAACAGTAGCCTGGCCTGTAGCCAGAAAAAAATTGGGAGGGGTTGAATTTATTTCCAGGATGGCTTTTGAGTCCAATGTCTCCTGATCTGGCAGAGATCTCAACAACCCTCTTTCTGCACAGGTTCTTCACAGGTAACAGGTCTTAAATCATTGCTTCCTCTTGAAGCCAGTGCTTGTCGGCCACAAAGGACAATAGTTTCCACAATTGGCAGACATTTCTGTTTTCTTCTGTTTTCTTATTTCTTTTCTCATCAAGATGTTTTCCACTGTGCCATTGTTAGATCTTGGACTTTGTATGAACACAAGTGAAAGCTCAATGAGTGCCCAATCCAAAGACTCCACGGCCAGGAGATGTCTTTCCTGTGGATAAGAAGAGGCTCCTGTAACACCCCTAGGCTGCGTGAGCACTGGAAACCAACACGGAGGCCAATAAACAATCTAATATCTTTATTAATGCAATAAAAGAATAAAACAAAAGTATGCAGAGTATATAGTCAAGCAATTGTCCTTATAAGAAAGATCAAAAATAGTCCAAATAAATGAAGTTGTATGTCCAGTATTAGAGTCCAAAGTCTACAATCCAATAACTGACAAACTCTTTGGAAGTTTGAGTGGGGAAAGAGCAAAGATTCACCGGGAGATTCTTGAAGTAAAGTCCAGACAAGGATTCGAGGCTAGGCAAAGTAAGAGGCTAGGCAAGGTAATTCGTGGTGGATCTGAAACGCAGTCCAAACTTGAACAGGAGTGAAAACGCAACTCCCGGTCTACTCGTGAGTAAGCACACCGAAAGGCCGCTTAGGAGCTTGGAAACAAGGGACAATGTTCTTTGATTAGTCACATTGACACTGCGATAGGGAGAGCTCAGTGCAGAACTTTTATGGAAGTTCAAGAGTTCCCCCCAACAGGTGTTTAACTCCCCAGTTGTTCCCAGAGAAAGTAGCTGTTTCAACATGCCTGCCTCCCCGAAACTTTCCAAGGGAAACGGTTTAATTACAATCGTCTCTCTCTCTCTCTGCTAATCTCGCGCTTCGTCTCAGAAACTCCTTATGGGAGCGATGTGTTTTGAGAAAGGACTTCCTATCAAACACAACACTTTCCGGGGAACCAGGCTCTGTTTCAAGGGCGTCCGTAATTGGCTTTGGCACAAAAATGTCAACAGGGGACATCTGGAATGGAACAGAATCTTGCTGAGATGGGAAAAAACCCATATCCTCTTCAGTTTGATCTATGATGGCTGCGGGGTCATGGGTCAAAGGTCCCTGAGACATCACAGCTCCTAAGATTCTGACCCAAATGTTCTGCAGATTTCCCTGGTTGGCCTCCTCATGCCATGGTTAGCCTACTCATTTGCCTACGCGTGTCATCTGTCGGGGGTGGTTTGAATGTGATTCTCCTGCTTCTTGGCAGGGGTTGGACTGGATGGCCCACAAGGTGTCTTCCAACTCTAGGATTCTATGTACAACATGCGCTCTGTAGATATGGTGTGGTATTTGGAGGAGAGGGCGGGGGCAAAGGGGCTCATCAGAAGTTTGCTAAACAGTTGCTAAACTGTTCCTGCAATGGGAAAAATTGGTGTCTTCAATAGACACCTAAAAACAGAGTCCCATCAGAACAACTTGTGCGTGGCTGGAAACTTCTTGCTAACTTACAGTGGAAAACATCTCAATGAGAAAAGAAATCAGAAGAAAACAGAAAGAAGTGTAAATGCAACATGTTGGAAGTGTGAAAAGAGGGAGGGATCGTACTTCCACATGTGGTGGACATGTGAAAAGGCCCAAAAATATTGGAAAAAGATACAAGGAAAACTAGAAAAAAATACTAGAGATCAGAATACCTTTTAAGGCAGAAACATTTTTATTAGGGATACATGAAATGAAAATAGAAAATAATGAGGACAAACGACTATTTTTATTAATAACAGCGGCAAGGATTTGTTATGCGAAACTATGGACGAAAGAAGAAACCCCAGAAGAAGAGGATTGGCTGATAAAGGTGCTTGACATACGAAACCTGGATAGATTGACCTTTTTATGAGCAAAAACAGAGGAGAACCAATAAAAAAATTAAACTAGAATAGAATAATAGAAGACCCAAAACGGATAGAGAAGCAAAGAAAGGAAAAATAGACGACGAAGGAGAAGAAAAGAACAATATGATGAGAAGGAAAGACAACCTCAACAGAAAGGAAGAGAAAAAGAGAAGAAATGGAGAAAAAGTCTAAGGAAAACTTAAAGAGAGAAAGAAAAATATTTATTTATTTACAGTATTTATATTCCGCCCTTCTTTCTCACCCCGAAGGGGACTCAGGGCGGATCACATTATGTACATATAGGGCAAACATTCAGTGCCCATAAACACATCGAACCAAGACAGAGACAACAGACAGACAGACGCAGAGGCAATTTAACCTTCTCCTGAGGGGGATGTTCGATTCTGGCCACCGGGGGGAGCAGCTGCTTCATCATCCACTGTGACGGCACTTCCTCATTCCAACGTTGTAAATTAGTTAAACTTGCCTCCCCACTTTTATAAGTGGTACCTTATTTCCTACTTGATAGATGCAACTATCTTTCGGGTTGCTAGGTCAGCAACGAGCAGGGGCTATATTTTATTTTTAATTGATGGGTGCTCACCCCGCAACGGGCTGGCCTCGAACTCATGACCTCTTGGTCAGAGTGATTTATTGCAGCACCTGTTTACCAACCTGCGCCACAGCCCGGCCCCTAAGGCGAAAAACCTCAAAGAAACTGCCGTGAAGTTCTTTTAAAAACCTATCTTATTATTATTATTATTTTCTTCTCTTTCTTCTTTTTCTTTTTCTTTTTTCTTTTTTATTTTTTATTCTACTCTCTTTTCCTTTTCTTTCTCTTTTTCCCAATTTGGGATTTTTTTCTCTTTCTTTTTTAATATTTTGTTAAAACTAATACAGTAGAGTCTCACTTATCCAAGCTAAACAGGCCGGCAGAAGCTTGGATAAGCGAATATCTTGGATAATAAGGAGGGATTAAGGAAAAGCCTATTAAACATCCAATTAGGTTATGATTTTACAGATTTTACAAATTTAGCACCAAAACTTCATGTTATACAACAAATTTGACAAAAAAAGGAGTTCAATGCGCAGTAATGTTACGTTGTGATTACTGTATTTACGAATTTAGCACCAACATATCATGATATATTGAAAACATTGACTGCAAAAATGGCTTGGATAATCCAGAAGCTTGGATAAGCGAGGCTTGGATAAGTGAGACTCTACTGTAAAGATTGTTTTATATAAAAAACTAGCTGTGCCCGGCCACGCGTTGCTGTGGCGAAGTATGGTGGTATGAGAAATAAAGTATTGAGGAATTGGTGGTAGTTAAGGTAAAGGGTCCCCTGGGCTGAGTGGGTTGCTTAGGAGACCAAGTGAGCAGAGCTTAGCCTTCTAACTGGCAGCAATTGGATAAAAACAATTATTCCTCTCCCTCTAATTAGGACTTTATTTTTCTTTTCTTTTTGTTGTATCAACCTAGAGGCATGGATGATGGGTTGTGCTGTCAATTTTCGAGGTTGTGGGGTGTTTACTTTTGTTGTTTTGTCCGCTGCCGTGATGCCATCACTCTTTTATATAGATAGATAGATAGATAGATAGATAGATAGATAGATAGAAGAAAAGAAAACAGAAAGAAGCTTCTTCCAGTTGTGGAAACTCTGGTCCTTTGTGGCCGACCAGAGGAAGCCAAGATTGAGGACCTATGACCTGTGAAGAGCCTTTGCACAATGGTGGTCATTTCAGGGCCTTGCTGAGATCTCCTCCAGGATCAGGAGACTCTGGCCTCAGAAGTGACCTGGGAGATTCCCAGGGAGGGAGGGAGGGAGGTCTCCTTTTGGCGGGCCCGCCATCGCCCTTTTAAGAGCCGCCGCCTACGTGAGGCATGAATGGAGGGCGCGGAAAGCAGACATGCCGAGCCGCACGCAGCCCCGGCGCCGGCCCCCGGGAGCCTGACCTCGCCCGACCCCGGGGCATCGTGAAGGGGGGGGGGGGATAAGGAAAGAGAGAGAGAGAGAGAGAGAGCACCACGTGACACGGTGGACCCCCCCCCCCCGCCCCATGCAGAATTATTCAGAAGTCAAAAGAAAAAAAAGGAAACAAACCCAAAGCCAGTTTGGATCCGAGAGAACAGCTGCAACACCTTGCATCCCAAGCCCACTCCCCCGAGACAGAGCCATCTATCAATAGACATGTACTAGAAACGCACACCAATTAATGTAGGAGCCTTATTGTGGCCTTTGGATCCTATTATTCTCCCTTTCGATAACACTGTACAGCCACACTTCATTGAACATCCAGAGAATAATAATAATAATAATAATAATAATAATTATTATTATTATTATTATTATTATTATTATTATTATTATTATAAATTGGACACAGGCGGAACTGGACAATTTGGACAGAAAAACAAGAAAACTCATGACCATTCATCATTCTCTGCACCCTCGCAGTGATGTTGACCGGCTGTATCTGCCTAGAAGATCAGGGGGCAGAGGACTCTTACAAGTCAAGCAAGCAGTCAAAGAAGAAGAACATGCCCTGGCAGAATATGTCAAGCAAAGTGAAGAACCTGCTTTGATTGAAGTCAAAAATCAGAAACTCCTCAAAGCACAGCAGACAAAAAACCAGTACAAGAAAACTGCACTACAAACTAGAGCTGATACCTGGCACAACAAAACATTGCATGGAAAGTTCCTTGACAAAATTGAAGGAAAAGCTGATAAAGAGAAGACCTGGCTCTGGCTCACGAATGGGACCCTGAAGAAGGAGACAGAAGGCCTGATCCTTGCAGCCCAGGAGCAAGACATCAGGACAAAGGCAATCAAGGCCAAGATCGAAAAATCAGCTGATGACCCAAAGTGCAGACTGTGCAAGGAAACCGATGAAACCATTGATCATATCCTCAGCTGCTGTAAGAAAATTGCACAGACAGACTACAAACAGAGGCACAACTATGTGGCCCAAATGATTCATTGGAACTTATGCCTCAAGTATCACCTCCCAGCAGCAAAGAACTGGTGGGATCACAAACCTGCAAAGGTTGTGGAAAATGAACATGCAAAGATACTGTGGGACTTCCGAATCCAGACTGACAAAGTTCTGAAACACAGCACACCAGACATCACAGTTGTGGAAAAGAACAAGGTTTGGATCATTGATGTCGCCATCCCAGGTGACAGTCGCATTGAAGAAAAACAACAGGAAAAACTCAGCCGCTCTCAGGACCTCAAGATTGAACTTCAAAAACTCTGGCAGAAACCAGCGCAGGTGGTCCCGGTGGTGATCGGCACATTGGGTGCCGTGCCAAAAGATCTCAGCCGACATTTGGAAACAATAGACATTGACAAAATTACGATCTGCCAACTGCAAAAGGCCACCTTACTGGGATCTGCACGCATCATCCGAAAATACATCACACAGTCCTAGACACCTGGGAAGTGTTCGACTTGTGGTTTTGTGAAACAAAATCCAGCATAACTATCTTGTTTGCTGTGTCATACAACATCATTGTGTCAATAATAATAATAATAATAATAATAATAATAATAATAATAATTGTGCGGTTTTCTGGCATTGTATATTTCTGCCGCTTCTGTGACTGTTCATTTGGGTTTTGATGATTCCGTAGCCCACTTGTCGATGGATGTCCAGAATCAGCAGCATCCACCGCGGTCCTTTTTATCCTGGGCGACGACCGAGCCAGTATAGACTTTATTTTGGTTTGATTCTCCATATGCTAATGGGTTAGGTGAACTTGGTTGCATTCCTCCGCTGAGGCCTCTCTGGCTTGGTTGGACCTGCCGGTAGTTACACTACCGCCAGCACAGCCCTCAGTCATCATTGGAGCAGCTAAGCCCCCCCACCACGTCAAGGTGGCACCTGCGGGGGGCTTAACTTAAGGCCAAGATCGAAAAATCAGCTGATGACCCAAAATGCAGACTCTGCAAGGAAGCTGACGAAACCATGGATCATCTCCTCAGCTGCTGTAAGAAAATTGCACAGACAGACTACAAACAGAGGCACAACTGTGTGGCCCAAATGATCCATTGGAACTTATGCCTCAAGTACCACCTGCCAGCAGCAAAGAACTGGTGGGATCACAAACCTGCAAAAATATTGGAAAATGAGCACGCAAAGATACTGTGGGACTTCCGAATCCAGACTGACAAAGTTCTGGAACACAACACACCAGACATCACAGTTGTAGAAAAGAACAAGGTTTGGATCATTGATGTTGCCATCCCAGGTGACAGTCACATTGGTGAAAAACAACAGGATAAACTCAGCCGCTATCAGGACCTCAAGATTGAACTTCAAAGACTCTGGCAGAAACCAGTGCAGGTGGTCCCAGTGGTGATGGGCACATTGGGTGCCGTGCGAAAAGATCTCAGCCAGCATTTGGAAACAATAGACATTGACAAAATTACGATCTGGCAACTGCAAAAGGCCACCCTGCTGGGATCTGCACGCATCATCCAAAAATACCTCACACAGTCCTAGACACTTGGGAAGAGTTCGACTTGTGCTTTTGTGAAACGAAATCCAGCATGTCTATCTTGTTTGCTGTGTCATACAACGTCGTTGTGTCAATAATAATAATAATAATAATAATAATAATAATAATAATAAGTTTATTTATATCCCGCCTCCATCTCCCCCGAAGGGGACTCGGGGCGGCTTACAGCAAAATCAGCAAAACAATATAAAATAAAATATGAAACATCAGAGAACAAAACCAAAAATAATATATACACAGCAACCGAAAAAAACAAAACAAAAACCACAACACGGTATTAAAACATCGAATTAAAAACAATGAGAATCATACCTCACAACCTCTGAGGGTGCCTGCGATAGATGTGGGCAAAACGTCAGGAGAGAATGCTTCTGGAACATGGCCACACAGCCCAGAAAACATACAAAAACCCTGAAAACCAAAGTGCTCTTCCAACAGGCACCGGCCAATCCCTCTGCAAAGCCAGGAATACAGCTTAACGGTGTAACATTAGAAAACGTTGACCATTTCCGCTCCCTTGGCAGCCACTTCTCCACAAAAGTCAACATCGACACTGAAATACAACACCGCCTGAGCTCTGCGAGTGCAGCATTTTTCCGAATGAAGCAGAGAGTGTTTGAGGATCGGGACATCCGTAGGGAGAACAAGGTGCTTGTTTACAAAGCCATTCCCCTCCCAACCCTGCTCTACGCCTGTGAAACGTGGACCGTCTACAGACGTCACACTCAACTCCTGGAGCATTTCCATCAGCGTTGTCTCAGGAAAATCCTGCCAATCTCTTGGGAAGACAGGCGGACAAATGTCAGCGTGCTTGAGGAAGCAAAGACCACCAGCATTGAAGCCATGCTCCTACGCCATCAACTCCGCTGGACTAAAGGCCACGTTGTCCGAATGCCCAAAGATCACCGTCTCCCAAAGACTCTACTCCAAGAACGGGAAACAGAAAGTTGGTGGACAGGAAAAGAGATTTAAAGATGGACTCAAAGCCAGCCTTAATTTATATATATAAAAGGGTAATGAAATTTCGGCCTAGGACAAAACAACAAAACTACACATCCCAGAAACACTCAACTTGGCAGCACAACCCCTCATCCATGCCTCTACGTTCATACAACAAAAAGAAAAGAAAAATAAAGTCCTAATTAGAGGGAGAGGAATAATTGGTTTTTATCCAATTGTTTCCAGTTAGAAGACTGGTCTCCTAGCAACCCACTCAGCCCAGGGGACAGGCAGAGTTATTATTTATTTATTTATTTATTTCCAACATTTATATCCCGCCCTTCTCACCCGAAGGGACTCAGGGCGGCGTACAAAATTGGCAACAATTCGATGCCTATACATAATTAAAACAGCTATAAAAATCCAATAAAACAATTAAAACAATATAAAAGATATAAAAACATATGATTAAAATCCATTCCTCCAAAATCCTCGTGCTCACTTAGGCCTCTTCCACACTGCCTATAAGATACAGATTATCAGATTGTAACTGGATTATATGGCAGTGTAGACTCAAGGCCCTTCCACACAGCTATATAACCCATTTATAATCTTATATTATCTCCTTTGAACTAGAATATCTTGACTCCACACTGCCATATAATCCACTTCAGTGTGCAGTCGGACACAACTGGACTTAATGTCAGGAGAAAACCTTTACCCTTTACCTTCACTTCCACCAATTCCTCAATACTTTATTTCCCAGACCACCAGACTTCGCCACAAAAACGCATGGCTAGGCACAGCTAGTGTGTGTGTGTGTGTGTGTGTGTGTGTGTGTGTGTGTGTGTGTGTGTGTGTGTATATATATATATATATATATATATATATATATATATATATATATTCTTTCCATTCTTTACCTAGTTTCTCCATACCTCACAACCTCTGAGGATGCCTGCCATAGATGTGGGCGAAACGTCAGGAGAGAATGCTTCTGGAACATGGCCACACAACCCGAAAGACATACAACAACCCTGTGATCCCGGTTATGAAAGCCTTCGACAACCCAGCCTTAAAAACTGTGGCATAGAAACCGAGAACTGGGAAGCCCTGGCCCTTGAGCGCTCTAACTGGAGGTCAGCTGTGACCAGCAGTGCTGTGGAGTTCAGAAATACATTCAATTTAAAGACACATTGTTTTGTCCTGCAATGAATCCGCAGTAGGGAACACATGCTTCTTTTGGATGAGACTGTTGCATTTGCAGGAGATTCTTCCCCTACCCTGGATCTCTTTAATTGTTAAGAACTTTGCCTGCGCTCTAGGTCATGTGTGGAGTGTTGTGACTCAGCTGGAGTCCCAGAGTGACTCTGATGGGGATTGTGGGATTCAGGGTCCAGATGTTCAAGATGATGGGATTCAGGTGCAAGATGACTCTGGTGGGAATTATGGGATTCAAGTTCAAAGTGTCCCTGCTGTGAGAGATGAGGAGTAGGGAGGCATTCCCACGGCAGGGAATGGTGTTGATGATACGGGAGATGATACCGAAGCTAGCCAGGTGCAAAGGGAGGACAGCTCCCAGTTAGATAGCATGCAGACAGAGGCTGCTGCTAATGAGCTGTCTGGCCTTGAGGAAACGGCATCTCTGGATCGAGCTGGCCGTTTGGAATTCCAGGTTCGCAGGAGTGTCAGAATAGCAAACAAGAAAGAGGTCAGAGGCCAAAGAAATGCATTCATGCTGTGCAGGGAATATTAAAGGGTGTGTTGAGAGAGAAACCTTTGTCAAAGGCAACGTCTCGTTTGAGTTAGAAGCAGCTCTTGCTTTCTTGGATTATCCTGTAATCAAGTTCATGGGACTATTTCATGTATTATTGGAACCTTGTTTTATGCCTAAGATTCTCTTGGATTATTCTGTATAGCCTTGTTTTTGCAACAATCTTTTGGATCTTTACTTTCGCTTTTTAAGAACTATTTATTTCCTATATCCTAATAAACTACAAAAGACTTCAACCAGTGTGCAGCCTGGTGTGTTCAGCAAGGTGAAGCTACCCTGAGGTGCGACGTGGAGATGGTATAAGACAAGACATACTCAAATCAAACACACGTCTCTGTTCACACAAAGGCCACAATATACCCTCATTACTTTTTCCTAAACTAAAATGTAGACAAGAACTCCTCATATACATAATTCTGCAGCATCCATGTCAGTAGGATGGTGAATCCACTCTAGGTTTGAAGGGCATTTCCACAGGGCTGCAATCCATTTCTGCCTCATTTCAGCACCGTGGAGAGCTCCTCGGAGGCCATTCAAACCCTGGAACGGATTCTCTGCTCTCCTAAGGAAAACAGGAGTCCTAGGACACCTGCGAGGGGATCCCACTGAAACATTGCAGCACACACTCACACCCAGAAGTCACTCTGGACCGTGCCCTGACTTACAAGAAGCACTGCTTGAATATCAAGCAAAAAGTGGGTGCTAGAAATAATATTGTACGAAAGCTGACTGCACAACCTTGGGATCACAACTTGACACAGCGAAGACATTTACCCTTCCGCTTGGATACTCTGCTGCTGAATACGCATGCCCAGTGTGGAATGCATCTCACCACTTAATGAGATATCCCACATTGTCACAGGATGTCTACGCCCCGCATCATTGGAGAAATTATACTATTATTTAGTCGGTATTGCACCACCTGACATCCATTGGGAAGCAGCAGTCAGCAATGGAAGGACCAAGGCAGTGACATCTTCAGCCCATCCTCTGTTTGGATATCAGCCAGCAAGACGATGCCTTAAATCAAGAAACAGCATCCTAAGATCTACAGAGATACTGTCATGATCTCCAATCCTTGACATCTCTGGTTGGCTGACAAGGAACAGATGCCAGCCATAAAACAGGCCGGCCATAAAACATCAATTACCCTCTGGTATGTGGGAGCCCCTATATATGTGGGACAAAAGAAGGTTCTGGCATTCAGTACAATAAAAACTTGTTGGAATCTACCCGCGTGTCTCTTGGTGCTTTTCCTTGGAAGACGGACCACAGCACAACTGGGAGAAGAGAACCTAACAATTTTCACGGTCAAAAGACTAGTGAATGAAGTCACCGCAGAACTAGAACTTCCCCAGTCCTACCCCGTTTTCCACTTCAGTCTCCTCAAACCAGCTCCCGAGAACTCCCAATGGCACCCAGCCAAGCCCCCGCCCCCACCCATCATGAGAGGGGGCAACCAACACTATGAGGTGGCGGAAATATTAGACTCCAGAGTCAGGAAAAACACTCTCCAGTATTTCGTCAGGTGGAAGCATTTTCCTCTCAGTGAATCAGAATGGGTGAGAGATTCCAATATAAATGCACCCACACTCATCAAGAGGTTTCACGCTCAAAACACACAAACCTCCACACAAGGGAGGAGGACGAGTTTTGGAGGGGGCGTGATGTCATGACCTCCAATCCTTGACATCTCTGGTTGGCTGACAAGGAACAGATGCCAGCCATAAAACAGGCCGGCCATAAAACATCAATTACCCTCTGGTATGTGGGAGCCCCTATATATGTGGGACAAAAGAAGGTTCTGGCATTCGGTACAATAAAAACTTGTTGGAATCTACCCGCGTGTGTCTTGGTGCTTTTCCTTGGAAGACGGACCACAGCACAACTGGGAGAAGAGAACCTAACAGATACTTGCAGAAACACCTCAGCAAGCGAGAGTCCAAAGGTGGCAGGCTAAGACCCGGAGCCTCAATCAGTGGCTGAGACCGCATGAGAGACTCCCACCTAGGCACACAGAAGACTGAGCGACTTGAAAGGTGCTAAACAGACTGCGCTCTGGCATCACGAGATGCAGAGCCAACCTTAAGAAAAGGGGCTACAAAGTGGAGACCACAACATGCGAGCGTGGAGAAGAGCAAACCACAGACCATTTATTACAATGCAGCCTAAGCCCTGCAACATGCACAAGGGAGGATCTTCTCACGGCCACACCAGAGGGACTCCAAGTGCTCAGCATCAGGTCAAAGGACATTTAGTATCATGCCAAGTTTTAAATTTTGTGTTTTTAAATCCATAACTGTACCCTCAATTCACTTCTGACACGATAAATAAATGAGCTATTATTGTTTTGTTAACATTTCTAAACTAGAAACAAATGTCAAAAATAACTTAATAATATGTTGTGAATGGTCAAGGCAAGGTTGGGAGTTTTTGTGTGCAAAATGCATAGGGTTATTAGTTACAGCTGACACACATGACCTACTATGTCAGAGCGCGCGGTTTGAATAAACACACATGCAGCGGAAGATCAACGAAGAATCACTGGCACCAATAAAGAGGCTGAAGCCTGTTTGGCTTTCTATACAAGAGTTTACTAACAAACGGAAAACTCTCAAGACGATATATACAGACAGAGTGCAGAGAGCAGAGGGCAGATAACACAGGGAGCTATTTATAACCACCTCTGCTGTCTGATGCAATACACAGTTAACTCTTTACACACTCGCATAGTGGACAGCAGACAGTGCATGATGCAATCTCCATCTCACATTGCATCACTATAAATCAATGACATTTAAACAACTCTATATACAATCATTCCCACTTCAACATACTATTGGTTTTAAGGCTAGCTTTAAACCCATCTTTCAATCTCTTTTGCTTTCCCCTGACATCCTGTTTTCCATTTACGAGCTGTGTAAAGTACATTTTGAGAGATGGAGAGATCAGGCATTTGGACGTTGATGGTGGAGGATCATGGCTTCAATATTGATGGTCTTTGTCTCTTCTTCCAGATGATGATGTTTGTCCACCTGTTTTCTTCTCAAGAGATTTGCAGAATTTTTTGAAGGCAACGCTTGATGGAATCTTTCCAGAAGTCGAGAGTGATGTTCGTAGACCAGGCATGGGCCAACTTCGGCCCTCACTCCAGGAGTTTTGGACTTCACCTCCTGCAATTCTTATGAAGTCCAAAATACCTAGAGGGAGGGCCAAAGCTGGCTCGTACCTGGTGAACGTAAAGGTAAAGGTGTTCCCGTGGCATTAAGTCTGGTTGTGTCTGACTCTGGGGGTTGATGCTCATCTTCATTCCTTTCATGTTCTTTGACTTGAGTTTGGGTGCTGCAGGAGTCTACCGGATACCATGCAGCTGTGGACAAGTCTACAGAGGGACCACCAAACGCAGCATCATTGCCCAAACACGAGTCAAAGAACATGAAAGGCACTGCAGACTCACTCAACCAGAGAAATCAGCCAGAGCAGAGCCCTTGATGAACCAACTTGGACACAGAACATTATTTGAGAACACAAAAATTCTGGACTACTCTCACCATGTCAGGCTACACAGAGAAGCCACTGAAATCCACAAGAAGCATGTGGACAATCTCAACAGAGAGGAGGAAACTGTGAAAATGAACAAAATCTGGCTACCAGGATTAAAAAACTCCAAAATTAGAAGAGTAAATAAGGAGCAGCACTCTGAGAACAGAATTCCAGACAGGAATCAATCAGGGGCAGCTAATGACTCTGAACAAAGGATTCTTCCAGGCCAGAATGTGAGGCTGGGAAGGCCATTTAATGCTAACAAAGGTGATTAATGACAACATTCACACTAGCCTCCAACAGACAAGGAGTTCTTCCCACCACCCCCACCCAGGAACTTCCACAGATATATAAACCTACCTTGCTTAGTTTCTCCATACCTCACAACCTCTGAGGATGCCTGCCATAGATGTGGGCGAAACGTCAGGAGAGAATGCTTCTGGAACATGGCCAGACAGCCCGGAAAAACAACAAACAACAACAACAACAACAACTTTATTTATATTCCGCCCTATCTCCCCGGAGGGACTACGGGCGGATTCCAAACATAAAAGGCAAACATTCAATGCTTAAACACAACAATACACCCATAATATTGGAAATTAACACCCTGCTCACCCCGCTCTCTGGATTGGAACCACTGACCTTTCGGTCAGCAAGTTCAGTAGCCACCAGATGTAGATGCACCCTTATTCTGCTTTCCCAACCATAGTGCATAGAGCCCCCCCCCCCCCCCCCCCAAAATAGGACACTTCTATCCAGAGCTTGTGCAAGAGACCCAGTTACCAAAGAATCAAGGTCCAGTCCAGGCAGTGGGTGAGAATCAAAGGAAGGTTTATTTTGACAGTGAAAGCTCCCCCTCCCTCTCCCTTCGCAAGCTTCCTGGCTGCCCCACAGGGAGGGAGGCCCACCGGCTGTCCTGGCCGCACCCCGGACAAAATGGCTTGGACCAGGAGAGGGGCAGCCAGGCCAGGCCCCTGCGCTCCTTGCCCCGAAGAGCCAGGCAGGGTTCGCTCTGCTCCAGGGCGGCTCAGGGACCACTGCACGACCACAAGAGCAGCCCAGACAGAAGCAGTTCCATCGGCTAGGGACAGCTGTCCACTTTCCTCGTGGCAAAGAAAGATCCGTCGTCGCTGGCCGACTCAAAAGTCCAGGTGACCGAGGGGACAGTCAGCGGCTGCCCTCTCTCTGTGCCATCGTCCCGTGTCTTTCCGTGAATCTCCTGCAGGGAATCAAAGAATCCTAGGGTTAGAAGAGACCCCAAAGGGCCATTCTGTCCAACTCTATCAAGCCAGGCAGGAAGGCACAATCCAACCTCTCCTGAAAGATGGCCATCCAGCCTGCTAAAAAAAACCTCCAGGGAAGGAGACTCCATTACACTCCTAGGCAGCATATTCCACCATCAAACAGCTTTTACATCAGGAAGTTCTTCCTAATGTTTAGATGGAATGTCTCGTCCTATCATGAATATATGACATGTGGTTTGAATGGAATTGTATGAAAGGTGTATGGTTGGGGCCTATATAGCCCAGGCATGGGCAAACTTGGGCCCTCCAGGTGTTTTGGACTTCAACTCCCACAATTCCTAACAGCCGGTAGTTGGAGTCCAAAACACCTGGAGGGCCCAAGTTTGCCCATGCCTGATATAGCCTAAAGATACCATCCTAAAATTGAAGCCTGGAAAACTGTCAGGGGATGATGGGTAGCAGAGTGGATTCCAAAAATCATCATTCTGGTCTCACCGCCCCCTTTCTTCTGCAGGCTGACTTCTCTTGCGGAGAAACAGCACTGGCCAACAGAATTCCAGCAGCCGGAGGTTCAGTTGTAAATCCAACTGTTGTAAATCTTTATTTACATAGCTATATACAAATAAAGTCAATTGCCATAAGTCTCAGACACATGGCAATGTCTCTTCGGAAACGGAGCCATTCAGTTCTCAGTCCATCCTCCGAGAAAGCTCATGCCGAACTACACAGATAAGATAACACATTCCTCTGTCCGGAGGAAGTTCCAACCCTCAAAGGCAGGAAATCAATCCTGATAGGTCACAGTAATCACAACAGGCTGTCAGTCAAAACTAGCCTGCTGTTAACTATTTCATTACTGAAAATACACACTCTAGCTCATCAGCAGTAAACACTTGATTTATATTTCATACAAATACAACCATACTCCAACAAAAACTACAAATAGGAGAACTGATGATGCATGATGATGAATCAATGCTACATGTGTGTGAATGCTAAAATGTAATTCCCCTTGTTTCTGTACCTAATGTAGCTAGAGTCTATGTGTCTACTTTCTTTCTCTGTATTGCTCTGTGGTATACTGTGTCTCATTGTGAACAAAATAAAAGAAATTTAATGCTTTTTGGAGTTTAAAAAGTATTTATGACATTCCTGCCATTTGAACCCAGGGCTCCACCATGCCTCAGTCTCTAGAGGAGCAAAATACAAGCCTGCCTCCTTCTCAATGTGACAGCCTTTCAAACATTTAAACATGGCTCTCATGTGCCCTCTCTTGTTTACTTTTGCCCAAGCTAAACACATCCGGCTCTCTGGATAAAGGTGTATCTGCCAACTGCCCCCATGGTAATGTAGCAGCCCTTCTTCCCCATCAAAGAGACTGTCATGAAAATATAATGTGCAGATTTGATAAATGTGGATCTGATATGTGTGAGTATGAATGAACTGAATGGAAGGAAGGAATGAATGACAACTAATAATTTTGAAGACATCATCAAAAGTATTAAGGCCTGCAATGATTAACTACACTCATGAACTGTAATTAAAACTTGCTGAACTGTGATGAGAATTGTTACAGTGATAAGAGAAATGTTTATATCTGTTGACATTTCTGACTTGAACTTTTGGGGGAAAACAACATGTTTACATTAATCAGAGACAATAGCTCTTTTAAGTTAAGGAAATGTTTACAAGATTCCTTACATCAAGAAGGAAGTCAACACAGAGCTCCTTGCGTTATCAACACTATCCAAGAAAAGTCAACATCTGCCCGGAAACTGAGATGGAATCAATATGTTCCTGGATGGAAGATGTCTATCAGTAATTTACAACTTTAGGACAACATCAGAGAAAGATTGCTATATAAGGGACATTCTAACATTCCAAAAATTGTATCAGCCAGAGAGATGTTCACCCGCCATGCTCTGTGGAGATGATGCATAGGGAGTGTCAGATCTGCAATAGAAAGCAGAATTCTAGATGCTGGAGTCTCCTTTTCTCAAAGGAAGAGGAAAAAGAGTGCAATTTTGAAGTCATGACATGGTTGTATGGAGTCAGTTTCTGCTGTAAAGGAAACAGGGATTCTGATCCTTGGCATTGTACTTAGGGGAAAAAGATGCATTTTGGAGTTTTGAAGTTTTGGCATTTTAGGAATTTTGAAACTGTGCGTTGGAAGATTTGCAAGGAAACAGTCTGGCCTAAGAGGTGTTCTTCTCCAGAAGATGACCGATTGAGAAATGGTGATGTATGAATGATGATGAGTGAATGTTTATATGTTGTGTGTGAATGCTGAGTAAAAATGTAAATCCCCCTTAGCCAATGTAACTAGTAGGTTGTTTGTGAATCCAATGTAGTTAATAGAATCTGTATGTCTAATGTTGTTCTTTGTGTAAAAGTTCTGATATACCTTCTCACACTGGAAACTGCCATAAAAGAATCTTTGCTTTAAAAAGTATTCGTGACATGTCCAGCTACAGCTGTAAGGCAATGTGTGGGGTCCTCACCTCCTGGCGTAGTCATAGAGGACCCGCTTGCGCTCCTGCAGGGAGAGGTGCCGTGCCTCCGGGGACCTGGCAAAGACTGCGGCGGACGGCTGTGCAGAGAGAAGAGAGGTGTGAGGGTGGCCTGGAAGCACCGCAAAGTCCACGTCCCAACTGTCCCACAGCTCTGGCCCATTCCCTCCCCCTCCCCATGACCCCCAAGTGTTACCGTGACTGGGGGAGAGGCGGGCGGGCTGTGGGCACCGGAGCCAGAGGGAGCCAGGAGGGAGGCCTCTGCCGTCGCCGCCTCTCCCTCCTCGCTGGGTGTGAAGGGAACCCGCCCCTCCAGGAGGTTGGCGATGGTGGCGTCCACGCAGTTCGTCTGGGCTGCGGGGAAAGAAGAGGGTCACTGTGAATAAGGCAACATCCAGTACAGTGTAATATAATAATACTGGTTGGTGCTCATCTCCATTTCTAAGCCGAAGAGCCGGCATTGTTCATAGACACCTCCAAGGCCATGTGGCCGGCATGACTGCATGGAGTGCTGTTATCTTCCTGCCAGAGCAGTGGTCTACTCACATTTGCATGTTTTTGAACTGCTAGGTTGGCAGAAGTTGGGGCTAACAGCGGGAGCTCACCCCACTCCCCGGATTCGGACTGCCGATCTTTTGGTCAGCAAGTTCAACCGCTCGGCGGTTTAATCTGCTGAGCCACCGAGGGATCCTCTTTTTATATTTATATTTTATTATATATCTTATATTATTGTCATTTTATATAATCATATACAAATATTATATAATTATAATATAACTATAAAATATATACATAGTATATTATATTATAATAATAATAATAATAATAATAATAATAATAATAATAATAATAATAATAATAACAACAACTTTATTTATAGCCCATCCCGGTGGCAAAGTGTGTTAAAGCACTGAGCTGAACTTGCAGACCGAAAGGTCCCAGGTTCAAATCCCGGGAGCGGAGTGAGCGTCCGCTGTTGCTCCAGCTTCTGCCAACCTAGCAGTTCGAAAACATGCCAATGTGAGTAGATCAATAGGTACCGCTCCGGCGGGAAGGTAACGGCGCTCCATACAGTCATGCCGGCCACAGAACCTTGGAGGTGTCTACGGACAACGCCGGCTCTTCGGCTTAGAAATGGAGATGAGCACCAACCCCCAGACATGACTGGACTTAACGTCAGGGGAAACCTTTACCTTTACCTTACCTCTTTCCCTGAAGGGACTCAGGGTGGCTTACAAAGATTAAAAAGAAATAAACAGCAGTAAAAAACAATTAAAACAAGCAATTAAAAATTCACAAACACAAACATTGTTAAAACAGGTAATAAGTTCCATAAATAACATAGTAAATTAATAGAATCAACAAAAGAAATTAACAATAAAAATGTGGCTGTGCAATGAGTTGGGGCAATATGTTCTCAGTCAGCCTCATCAGGCAGAATAGAAGCATAAGAAGTTAAAAAGTTTTTTTTCAGGAAAAAACTTAAAATGTGGCTGTGGGGGCAGTAATTGAAGCAGCGTAATAATGAGAATGAACTAATATGATTGACAAATGGACAGGCCTTGGACCATTATTTGAATTTGCGTGATTTTAATTGATGTTTTAATAATTTGAACTGTTTGGATTTTAATTGTAACTGTTTATTTTTGGAATTCCATGTTGTTGGCATCAATTTATTGCCTGTTGTAAGGCTGCCCTGAGTCCCCTTCAGGGTGAGAAGGGCAGGGCAAAAATGTGGGAAATAATTTCAAGTAAAAAATTAAATAAAACTAAGCATCCTCCTCTCTGAAGCCAGTGTACAGAAGTGTGTTTTTAAGTGCTTCTTAAAGGAGACAAGTGAAGATCTTACATGATTATTGGAAAATTAAACCTATTTGTAACAAAGAACAAGGCAGATGCTTTAAAAAAAGCAACAAACTGATGTTTCAAGGAATATGAATCATTTTCTGTCTCTTAAATAATATGAGTTCTTTGTGACTTATTATATTTAAGTCCAAAACACTGACACCATCAAATAGACGCCATGTCCTAATTGAATATGGGAATTAAATACAGTAGAGTCTCACTTATCCAAGCCTCTGGATAATCCAAGCCATTTTTGTAGTCAATGTTTTCAATATATTGTGATATTTTGGTGCTAAATTCGTAAATACAGTAATTAAAACATAACATTACTGCGTATTGAATTACTTTTTCTGTCACATTTGTTATATAACATGAAGTTTTGGTGCTTAATTTGGAAAATCATAACCTAATTTGATGTTTAATAGGCTTTTCCATAATCACTCCTTATTATCCAAGATATTCGCTTATCCAAGCTTCTGCCGGCCCCTTTAGCTTGGATAAGTGAGACTCTACTGTAGCTGGATTAAACCCCGGTGATCTTTAGGACTTTGGAACTAGAACAAAATGTATCACTTCCCTAAAAGTATTTCCAATTGCTGCCTGTATCCTCCCCTTCCCAAGCGCAATGGGACCCCCTTAAACTCAAGTCTATTCAATAATAATAATAATTATTATTATTATTATTTTAAATAATCTGCCCTATCTCCCCAAGGGGACTCAGGGCGGTTTCCAACAAAAGTGACAAAGTGGCAAACACTCAATGCCGAGAACAAACAGACAACTATTCAAAATAGTGAATAAAACAATCTCAATATGAAATTATAAAACTAACAAAAAAAACCCCCTAAAATTAAACTTAAATAAACGTAATAAAATGCATCACACACATTTACCACATAATAAACTCTTACAAATTAGACTAAAAATGTCATGAATCTGAACCCCTGAAAAGTGAAGAATAAAAAAAAAAATACTGTAAAATTCTCTCTTCCCTGCCAATCTCTCAGAAATATCTGCCCAAAATGTTGGAAAGGCTGTGAAAAACACAAGAGGCAAGCAGTCCCCCCACACCAATAGAAGATGCCCACAAGCACAAAAGCCTCTGACCAGCTCTACAGCAGCCTTTGCCTATGAAATGCAGTCTTTTCCTGGACCAACCTCATAGTTTTATCCTTTGCCAGCTAGAAGAGTTTGTATGTTAACTGTATGCAAGCCCACACAATGGACCGTGGGTTCACTAAACTTGTGCTGATCCACAAGGATCGGAGGAGTTTGGTCTCCAACCTGCCTCCTCCTTGAGGCTCTCAGTTCCTCAGTTCTCATGGTGTGGAAGCAAAGCTCCCCTGGGCAGCACCCCAGCTCTGCTTCCACAGGCCCCTCTCCCACCCCCGCCTTTGCTCACCCAAGTCCTTGCAGATGACGGCCAGGGGCACGTGGGGCAGGACCTCCTTGACGCGCTGGGCCAATTCCATCAAATGCACATCCTCTGCAGAGGCCACGATGGGAGGCGCTCGGGAACGGGCCACTGCAGGCTGGTTTGGGGCTGGGAGAGAGGTACGATTATTATTATTTTCATCAGGTTTATTTATATTCCTCTTTTATCTCAGGAACTGGGACGCAAAGTGCCTCATAACCTCGAGAGAGTATACATGAATTGTTGCACTCTAGCCATGGAACACCTTTTCACTCAGCACCACACAGAGTCTAGTAGTTACTAACTACAGCAGTTTATTTACAAAGCCTGTACAAAAGGGAAAAAAGGGCATTTTCCCAAAAATGGTGGAAGAGATGCTCTGAAATAGCAATAGTCCATATATACAAAAGATCAATAGTCCAAAATGGCAAGGTACATAACATCCAGGAAGGCAAGAACATAGACATAAATCCATAAGCATGGATTGGCAAAACTCTTTCGGGAACAAAGGCATACACAGGAGACTTGAAACATGAATGTGAAAGCTGAAACAGGAACTTGATTCTATGGCAACGTTGTCTGCTCTGCAGATACCAGGTAACCATGCTCAGACTCAACCAAGCAGCCATGAGGTCATGCCTTTGAGACCTGGGTTTCAGGGACTTGTCATGGAGTCTTTCTGACTGCCTAATTGATCTATCCTTCACTCCCTCCATGTGGAGGCTTAATCTGATATCATGGGAAAACTCCCCATCTGCATCTGAAGGCCGATTCCCAAGAGACCCGTCACTGGAATCCCAAACATCCCATCTCCTCTGCAGTTGTCAGCATTTCTTTCTGATCTGAGGCCTGCAATTCATCCTGATCGCACACATACCCCTCAATGGAAAACCCATCACTCCCCTTGACCTCTGAGGAATCCCCAGCATCCTGCTGCTGAACCCCAACATGAATATAAATCTATATACAGTAGAGTCTCACTTATCCAACATAAACGGGCTGGCAGAATGTTGGATAAGCAAATATGTTGGATAATAAGGAGGCATTGAGGAAAAACTTATTAAATATCAAATTAGGTTATGATTTTACAAATGAAACACCAAAACATCATGTTATACAACAAATTTGGCAGAAAAAGTAGTTCAATACGCAGTAATGCTATGTAGTCATTACTGTATTTATGAATTTAGCACCAAAATATCACAATATATTGAAAACATTGACTACAAAAATGCGTTGGATAATCCAGAACGTTGGATAAGCGAGTGTTGGATAAGTGAGACTCTACTGTACTTATATATTTAATATAATCATAAAAACAGAATTACATGTCACTCTTATTGAAACTATTAGATTAAAATCGTATACAAAAGAATAAGTATGAAACTTAGAAAGAATTCAAACACAATATAGCACACCCTCACCTGTTTTTAGAGGAATACTTCCTAATGCTGTGCTATAGAGTGTCCTAACCTACTGCATCTGCACATGGTTTGGTAACCACACAGTGGCAGATAGGAAGACACTCCAAAGGGTCACCACTTCTGCACAGAGAATCATTGGTTGCCCTCTTTCTCCCTTCTCTGGAATAACTTTACAGGTCCCACAGTCCTAAGGAAGTTCAGAACATTCTTAAAGATCCATCTCACCTGGCATATTCCTTTAAAAAATTATTACCATCTGGCAGACGGTACAGGGTGACAAAGGCAAAAGCAAACAGACTTAGAGATAGCTTTTATCCTAGGGCTCTAACTATATTGAACTCCATAGCTTCACACTGATGTGGCATTGGGGGCTGTGCAGTGGTGGTGGGAGTGTGGAGGGACGGCATTGTTGTTTTTGTGATGTGTGCTAGGGAAAGCTTGTAATTTCATTGTACAATGTACAATGACAATAAAGCTATTATATTCTAAAAGGCTTTCTAAACCAAACCACTTTAGCCTGCTGCCAGGAGGGCAACCGACTGGGGTCATTTTGGCCTCCCTGGGAAGGGAGTTCGAGAGCCCAAAAGCAGCTATCAGAAAGCTCCACCTGGTAGCCCTCTGGCCCAGCAGTCTAGCAGCTCCCCTGCCCTGGCTGCTACTTTCCATATTTGGAGGGGGTAGAGTTGAACACAATGTTTACAATCTGGGGAGGGCATAGAATTCCAAACTCTAAGTGGAAGGGCCTGAGGGGCAGCTGCTCTTTCCCCCAAAGGCAGAGAAAGAGACAGTGAATGCAGATAATAAAAGGTCTACCAGGGAATGAACTCCCCCAACTCACCTGGGGAACTGTAGGAGTTGCGGGGGCTGTGGCGCAGTCGCTTCAGGTACTCCGCTTTGTCAGCCGCAGTGAGTCGAGTAGAGACAAGGCCCAGCTCCGAGGCCAGAAGCTGTGAAATGTCGAGGGAGAGGGGTCAGGACTCAAGCTCAGAGCATAGTATGGACAGCCAGACCCCAGTTGCCCTCAGCACAGGAGCAGGCCCAGCCTTCACCTGCCCAGCACCAAGTCACAGGGACATGACTTCCTTATGAGAACCCTCCACTCCTACCTCCTGAACTCGCAATGCAAACTCCTCACGTGTCTCTTCAGCTTGTCTGCAGACTGATGGGAGCCACCTGGAAAAGAGGGAGGAAAAGGAAGAAAGCCCAAGCAGAGCTTTGGGTGCTGCAGCACACAGGAAAATATCACTCCCGATCACATAAGTTGGAAGGGACCACAAGGACAGTCCAGTCCAAGCAGGAAGACACAATCTAATGGGGGGGGGGGATATGAAAGACCTATTTCCTCATGCCACCCCAACCTAATGCCACCCATCACCAAAAAAAAAGGCAAAGAATTTTAGTACCTTACTTGATAAACAGTGAAGGGAACAAAGAACGTCCAAAGCAACTCAGTCACCCAAGATGCATCAGCTACACTCTTCGGGGGGATTTGGAGGGGGTGCATTGGGAGAGATGTGGAAAGAGAGAGGTCTGTGAAAAGTCTCCAAGGGAGCAGCTGCAAGTGGACATTTTGGGCACTTGAAGAAGAGCAAATCCCTGCCTCTCTCCCTCCCTCTTTCCCACATTCGAAGCTCACTGTTCTAAAGAAGAACAAGGTAAGATCCTCCTCAATACCAGCAAATCCCCTCCTCCTGTATCTGTACTCACCACAGAAACAAATGGTCTCTGGACTTGCAGTGCCACTGGCTGGACAGTATCTGAGATGGAGAAGGGCCATGTGCTGCAGGGAGGGAGGAAGGGAGGGAGGGGCCAAATCAGTAAGGCCAGACAAGGGGGTGGTGCCCCCAATTCAGCAGCAGCAAGGCCCCTTCCTCCTGCCCCATGCCTTCATCACTCCTAGCTCTGCAAGGGACACAGAGACATCTCTTCGCCCTGCTCTCAAAGGCCCCACCTGAAGCGCAGGAGCCCGACACGGCCATTGGTGGTTGTCTCTTCGGGAAAGAGCAGCAGCGGAGGGTTCCCCCCCTGGGAGGAGTAGGCCTTGAGTGACTCCAGCAGCTCCGACCGGCTGTCTGTGGGCCCCACTTCCAGGAAGCCCCGGGACCAGCACAGGAAGCCAGAAGCACCATTCAGGACAGGCTGCGGAGGCAGAGGAGGGGGAGTCAGAGGGCCCCAGGGGCACATTCTGCAGGTGGGCAATATCAGACAGCCTTCTCTGCCGCCCACTCTATAGTTCCTTCCCCAGCTACCTGGCAGACATGCCCCCACATGCCCTAGGGACCCCAGTGGAAGATGGGCCTCAAAAACGCTCGGAGCTGTAATGCTTCAAACCCCACCCTGACCGCCAACCTGCTGGAAGTGAAGAGGCATCAAAACTTGTGTCTAGAACAGGCATGGGCAACCTTCATCCCTCTAGGTGTTTTGGACTTCAACTCCAACAATTCTTAGCAGCCGGTAGTCCAAAACAACTGGAGGGCCAAATTTTGCACATGCCTGGTATAGAGAAATTAGGCGGAGATGGAACCTTATAGTGCATGGCGGCTATCTTGTTTTTCATCTATTCCCTAGATCTATGTAGCTTAGGGTGTTCTGCTTCCTGTCTGCATGGAAAGTCCACTTGCTCCTTCTTCCCAAAATCCTTTAGTGTGATTTATTAGCCTTTGTTTGAGAAGGGGCCATTGCAAGGCTTCTTTCTGCTTCAATATGCCTTACACACAGACACAAGAGTCAGCATTAGGGACTCTTCCACCAAAGTTAGGTTACGACGCTTTTACATCATATGTATTACTTGCAAGAATAAAAGCTTTTTACCTTTTAAAAATAATCTTACCAGAGTATCTTGTGTATTTTATCTCCTCTTTCCTACCATAAACACATATCGAGCACTGACTACGCTGCACTCTGCTCTACTATAGAGAGCAAATATTCCTTCAGGTTATAGACCCAGCCCACTTCTGCTGCACTCTACCAAATCATTCTAAAGCAGTGGTTCTCAACCTGTGGGTCCCCAGGTGTTTTGGCCTACACCTCCCAGAAATCCCAACCAGTTTAGCAGCTGCTAGAATTTCTGGGAGTTGAAGGCCAAAACACCTGGGGACCCACAGGTTGAGAACCACTGATCTAAAGGATACAGAATTATATGAGTTGGAAAAGAACACATGGGCCATCTAGTCCAACCCCTGCCATGCAGGAAAAACACAATCAAAGCACCCATGGCAGATGGTCATCCAGTCTCTGTTTAAAATCCTCAAAGGAAAGAGCTTCTATTGGACTCTGAGGCAGTGAGTTCCACTGTTGTACAGCTCTTCTTAGTCAGGAAGTTCTTCTTAATGATCAATTGGAATCTCCCTTCCTGTCATTTCAACCCATGGCTCCAAGTCCCAGTTTCAAGGGCAGCAGAAAACATGCCATCTCCCACTTCCTTATGGCATCCTTTCACATATTTATATATGGCTCATGTCTCCTCCTCTCAACCTTTTCTTCTGAGGCTAAACAGACCCAGCCTTTTGAGGGATTCATGATCTCCACACCTTTGAACATTTTCAGTCACCCTCCTCTAGACACGTTCCAGCTTAGAGTCAATATACCTCTTACTTTGGGCCCAACATTCTTTTGATGTGCTCTCCTTTGCCACAGATACCCAATATCCCTGCAGGCTATGGGGCCAGCATACTTATGCTGCACTCTGTTATGTAACAGGAACCAAATATTCCTACACAAGCACATGGTGGTGAACCAAGAGCCCTGGCTCTTAGGATCTTCTGCAGGGGTCTGCCCTCTCTCCCCTTCCTCCCTCCCATCTGGCCAGCCTTTGGGGACTCACAGCACCACAGGAGAGGAGGAGGCTGAGGACGTTGTGGTCGAAAGGGGTGATGTGGTTGGCAACCAGGAGGCGGAGGCGAGAGGGAGGACGACGGGGGCTGCTCTGGCGCACTAGGAGGCCCAGCACAGCGCACATCGCCCGCACCACGAACCTGTGGCAGAAGGAGGAATGGAGTGGGGGTGAGGTGCCTATACAGCACAGACATCCATGTTCCCTTGCCTCCCACACAACCAGGCCAATTGCAGGAACATCCAGGAGTGAGCATATGACACACATGATACTGAAATCATTCCCTGGCTGCCAATGTGTTTCTGGGCAAAGTACAAAGTGTTGGCTTTGACCTTTAAAACTCTATATGGTTTGGATCCAGGTTATCTAAAGCAGAAATGGGCAAACTTTGGCCCTCTTCCATGTGTTTTGGACTTCAACTCCCATAATTCCTAACAGCTACTTAGGAATTGTTGGAGTTGAAGTCCAAAACACCTGGAGGAGGACCGAAGTTTGCCCATGCCTGCTCAGAGGCTGGCCTTCTCCCATACAATCTCCTACTTTGGAGATATTCATTGAAAAACTAGAGCAAAACGTGATATACTAGGATGATGTCCCAACCCCAGAGACGAAGTTTTGGCAGTTTGATAAACTTTCCCTGTGTTTTATCATAGAACCAATTAGTAAATTACATTGAGAACACAGTAACAAATATTGTGTTACATAGTGTAATAATATAGTCAGTCCCTCCATAGAACCAATTAGGAAATTACACTGAGAACCTAGGAACAAATATTGTGTTACATAGTATAATCATATAGCCAGTTCTTGTATAGAACCAATTAGGAAATGACATTGAGAATTCAAGAACAAAAATTCTGTTACATAGTGTAATAATATAGGCAGCCCCTAGTAAAAGTAAAGATTTGCCCTTGACATTAAGTCTAGTTGTGTCTGACTTTGAAGGTTGGTGCTCATCTCAATTTCTAAGCCGAAGAGCTGGCGTTGTCCGTAGATGTCTCCTAGGTCATGTGGCCGGCATGACTGCATGGAGCGCTGTTACATTCCCGCCAAAGTGTTGCCTATTGATCTACTCACATTTGCATGTTTTTGAACTACTAGTTTGGCAGAAGTTGGGGCTAACAGTGGGAGGTCACCTTGTCCCACAGATTCGAACCGCTGACCTTCCGATCAGCAAGTTCTATAGCCTAGCAGTTTAACCCACTGCACCAACACAACCGCTTAGCAATCCTATATAGAACCAATTAGGAAACGACACTGATAAGCTAAGAACAAAAATAGTGTCACATAGCATTGATTGCTGGTATATAATTTACTAAAAGGTAAGGTAAAGGTTTCCCCTGACGTTAAGTCCAGTCATATCTGACTCTGGGGGTTGATGCTCATCTCCATGTCTAAGCCAAAGAGCTGGCGTTGTCCACAGACACCTCCAAGGTCATGTGGCCAGCATGACTGCATGGAGCACCGTTAGGGTTTACTAAACTACAAAAATTAAACTGCGAGAACAATTTTGCTATAGGTTTTCAGTGGGTATGTCTTCATCGAGTCTCAACCAACTCAACCTCGTTTGTGGCACAAAAAGGTCAAACCAGGGACAGAGTATATCTCAAACTGGGTTAAATCGGGCATGGGCCAACTCTGGCCCTCCAGATGTTTTCGACTGCAACTCCCACAATTCCCAACAGTCGATTTGTGGGAATTGAAGTCCAAAACATCTGGAGGGAGGGCCAAAGTTGGCCCAGACCTGGATTAGATAGTAGGGCTGTACAAAATTACTCTTCGTATTTTGTATCATATTCGTTACAATTTGTTGTGGTCGCTTTTAGTCTAAACTTTATAAAATCCCTCAAAATCTGTAGATACAGTAGAGTCTCACTTATCCAAGTTTCTGGATTATCCAAACCATTTTTGTAGTCAATGTTTTCAATATATCATGATATTTTGGTGCTAAATTCTTAAATACAGTAATTACAACATAACATTACTGTGTATTGGACCGCTTTTTCTGTCAGATTTGTTGTAAAACATGTTTTGGTGCTTAATTTGTAAAATCGTAATCTAATTTGATGTTTAATAGGCTTCTCCTTAATCCCTCCTTATTATCCAAGATATTCGCTTATCCAAGCTTCTGCTGGCCCGTTTAGCTTGGATAAGTGATACTCTACTGTATGTAAATCTTTCTGAAACTTGTAGGTATTGAGGCCCTGGTTATCTTGTGCATTGTACGAGGGCTATCCAGAAAGTACATGACGTTTTGGAATTAAAAAAGAACAAAATATAGGATAAACCACTTATGATATGCAGTTGAAAGCCACACTGAAATAGTACATTTCAACATAGTTCTCATTCAGATTTAGGCACTTATCACAGTGAGGAATGACTTTGGAAGTTTCATAGCCTCAACACTTTCCCGCCGCTGAGACCAGCATTATTGCAACGCTGAAACTCAGCCAGGCTGAACAATGAATGCAAAGGGAAGCAAGGAAAAACTCAGCTCTTGCTTCTTTAGCAAAGGGATCTGAAGAAGACAGACTTCCTGCCAGCCGATCCTGGTTGCTTGCAAAACCTGGGCCGATTGCAACCTAGCCAATCCTGCCAGCTTCTCCTTGGGAGCTGCTCTCCTCCAGTCCGCTTTCCAGAGCTTGCTTGCTTCCCTTTGCATTCATTGTTCAGCCTGGCTGAGTTTCAGCGTTGCAATAACACTGGTCGCAGCGGCGGCAAAGTGTTGAGGCTATGAAACTTCCAAAGTCATTCCTCACTGTGATAAGTGCCTAAATCTGAATGAGAACTATGTTGAAATGTACTATTTCAGTGTGGCTTTCAACTGCATATCGTAAGTGGTTTATCCTATACAGTAGAGTCTCACTTATCCAACACTTGCTTATCCAACGTTCTGGATTATCCAACGCATTTTTGTAGTCAATGTTTTCAATACATCGTGATATTTTGGTGCTAAATTCGTAAATACAGTAATTACTACATAGCATTACTGCGTATTGAACTACTTTTTCTGTCAAATTTGTTGTATAACATGATGTTTTGGTGCTTAATTTGTAAAATCACAACTTAATTTGATGTTTAATAGGCTTTTCCTTAATGCCTCCTTATTATCCAACATATTCGCTTATCCAACGTTCTGCCGGCCCGTTTATGTTGGATAAGTGAGACTCTACTGTATTTTGTTCTTTTTTAATTCCAAAACGTCATGTACTTTCTGGATAGCCCTCGTATATAAAGAGAACAGAACATATGTCAAATTGGGTTAGACCAGGCCTGGGCCAACTTCGGTCTTCCCTCCAGGTGTTTTGGACTCCAACTCCCACAATTCCTAACAGCCTGAGGCTGAGGGAGTAAAGTAAAGGGCCTGAGGCTGTTAGGAATTGTGGGAGTTGGAGTCCAAAACACCTGGCGGGAGGGCCGAGGCTGGCCCATGCCTGGGTTAGATAATGTGAAGAGGGCGGGCCTGACCTCCTAGGGGCGCTGTCCGGGAGCGCGCAGCTGACGAGGAAGACGTGGAGGCCGACGAAGAGGCGCAGCAGGAGCAGGCAGAGGCCCACCGGCGCGTAGAGCAGCAGCGCCACCGCCAGCAGGCCGTCGCCCGGGAGGCTGAGGGAGAGACGGAGAGAGAGAGGGGGAGAGAGAGGCGTCAGGGACTGAGGAAAAGGCAAGAGAAGGTAGGCCCAAAGCCAATGCGCCCCGCGCCCTTCCTCACCGGTGCGAGTCGAAGAGGCGCTCGGGCCCCACGGGGGAAGGCGAGGCGGCTGCTGCGGCGGAAGCCGGTGCGGGATCCATGGCGTCTCCCCCGCGCCTTCCGCCTCGCCGCCTTCCCTTCCTCGGCTCTCCCTCAGCGCTCCCAGGCCCCGGCGGCCATCTTGGCGTCGCCCGCACGCACAGGCCGCACTCGGGCGGAAGTGCGTCACCGCGTAGCACAACTCTGCATCCTGATTGGTTCGCCGCTCGGAAAAAGTGACAGAAGCACGCCTCGGCCTACACTTCCGGTGGCGCCGCGGCCTACACTTCCGGCGCTACTCCCAGACCTTCTCTTGCTGATTTTGCCCGGCGGGTGGGGAGGATGTGGCCGGCGGGGCTGCGGAGGGGCTTGTGGCTGGCGTTGGGAAAGAGGGCGGTCTTCTCAGGCGGAGGAAGGCCTTCTTTTCCTCCTTCCCCGCCTCCTCCGCCTCCTCCTCGGTGGCGTTGGGCAGCAATGGGAGCGTGCGGAGCGGGAGCCGGGCTGCTGCTGCTACTCTTCTTCCCTCGCAAACGGCGGAGGCCCGAGGAAGGCCTTGTCCCTGCGCTCTTAGCCGCCGTGCCTTCCCCGCCGCCTTCCCCGCGCAGCACTTACAACTTCATCGCCGATGTCGTGGAGCGGACCGCGCCGGCCCTCGTCTACATCGAGATCCTGGGCAGGTGCGCCTTCAGGGTTCTCCTCCTTATTATTACAGTAGAGTCTCACTTATTCAACATAAACGGGCCAGCAGAATGTTGGATAAGCAAATATGTTGGATAATGAGGAATTAAGGAAAAGCCTATTAAGCATCAAATTAGGTCATGATTTTACAAATTAAGCACCAAAACATCCAGTTATACAACAAATTTGACAGAAAAAGCAGTTCAAAATGCAGTAATGTTATGTTGTAATTACTGTATTTAAAAATTTAGCACCAAAATATCATGATGCATTGAAAACATTGACCACAAAAATGTGTTGGATAATCCAGAACGTTGGATAAGTGAGTGTTGGATAAGTGAGACTCTACTGTATTATAGTTATTGATACCCCGCTTTATCCCTCCCGAAGGAGACTCAAAGTGGCTTGACACTGGGTTTGTTGTTAGTTGGCAAATTGCAGCATTCACACAAGCAGACAAGCGTTCTTTCCTGCACCCTGGACATTCCACAGTTATATAAACCTCACTTACAGTAGAGTCTCATGTATCCAACATAAACGGGCCAGCAGAACGTTGGATAAGTGAAAATGTTGGATAATAAGGAGGGATTAAGGAAAAGCCTATGAAACATCAAATTACGTTATGATTTTACAAATTAAGTACCAAAACATCATGTTTTACAACAATTCGACAGAAAAAGCAGTTCAATACAAGGTAACATTATTTAGTAATTACTGTACTTGCGAATCTAGCACCAAGATATCTCAATGTATTGAAAACATTGACTACAAAAACATTGGCTACTAACAAATTTACTACAAATAAAGGTAGAATAGCATAGAATGAATTTACAGTAACAACACTGTCAGAAGTTAAATCCGTAAAAAGTTCAGTCCTTGCTGCCTAGAGAAACAGCTGTGGATCCGGGCAGGAGGCAGACTGCGTTGGATAATCCAGAATGTTGGATAAGTGGAGGTTGGATAACCGAGACTCTACTGTACTTAGTTTCCAACAGACCCCTCAACTTCTGAGGATGCCTGCCATAGATGTGGGCAAAACATAGAGAATGCTTCTGAAACATGGCCATACCGCCCGAAAAACTCACAACAACCCAGTGATTCCGGCCATAAAAGCCTTCAACAACACATTGGCTTGATGTTGTTGTTATTATATTTATTTATACCCCACTTTATCTCTCCTAAAGGAGACTTAACGTGGCTTGACATTGTTATTATTATATTTGTTTATATTCTGCTTTATCTCTCCCAAAGGGGACTTAAAGTAGTTTGACATTGTTATTATTATTATATTTATTTATACCCTGCTTTATCTCTCCTGAAGGGGACTCAAAGTGGCTTGACATTGTTACATGGGGTTGCCTTTGAAGACTGTTCGGAAACTTCAAGTAGTTCAACTGAGCAGCAGCCAGGTTTCTAACTGGAGCTACTCACAGGGAGCACACAATCCCTCAGTTGTGTCAGCTACACTGGCTGCCAGTCTACTACAGAGCACATCCAAAGTGCTGGATTTAGCCCATAAATCTCTAAACAGTTCCAGTCCAGCTTATCTATCAGAACGTATCTCCCTTTATGAGCCAGCTAGAGCATTAAGATTGGTTGAGGAGGTCCCGCTCTCGGTTCCACCACCCTTGCAAGTGCAACTAGTGGGGGCAAGAGACAGGGCCTACTTGGTGGCGGCAACTTGGCTGTGGAACTCCCTCCTCAACGAGATCAGACCAGCCCCCTCCGTCCTGACTTTTAGGAAACTACTTAAAACGTGGCTGTTTAAGCAAACATTTGGAGAGTGAGATGAAGCAGCCATGATAACTTTGGGATTGGTGCAATGTCCAATTTTTTATTTTTTAGATTGTCTATGTTTGATGTTTTATACTTTACTGGGTTTAATCTATTGTTGTATGCTATTTTAGTTATGTGTTGTATTTTATATTTTATGAGGCATTACATTTTGCCATTTACTTTGTTGTGAACCTCTTTGAGTCCTTTTGAGAAAAGCGGTATATAAATGAAATAAATATATTCATTTATACCTCACTTTATCTCTCCCGAAGATTGAATAAAAGTGTTGACAAGCTGGAACTCACTCATAGAATGGTAACCAAAACAGTCAAAAGGTCTGGAAGCTAAGTCCTATTAGGAGACGGTTAGGGAACTGGGGATGTCTACTTTGATTTTCATACAGAGGCTGCATGGCCATCTTTCAGGAGTTCTTTGATTGTTGAAGAAGGGGGTTGACTCTTGGGGTCTCTTCTGATTCTTTAATTCTATCAAATGGAGGCCCCTCCTTTGGTGTTCTTGGCAAGAGAGAGGCTGAAGAAACTGGGGATGTTTAGCTTGTGGAGAAAAGGAGGCTGAGAGAAGGAGGCCATGAGAGGCATGTTTCAATATTGGAAAGGAGGTCACATCGAGGAGGAATGGGCCAGAATGTTTTCTTATGATCTGGAGACAAAATGAAGCAATGGATTCAAATTGCAGGTAAAGAGATGCTAAAAGCTGTTCAACCAAGCAATATGTTGCTTCCAGATGTCTCCTCCTTTTGAGGTCTTTAAGCAGATGGCTGGATGGACATCTGTTGGGAGGGCTTGGATTGTACCTTCCAGCATAGCAGAAGGGGTTGAACTGGATGGCCCTTGGGCTGTCTTCTAACTCTATGGCTCCATGAAATGGAGGCCCTGACTTTGGTGCCTTGGACAGAGATCCTGCTGGATCCCTGTCTGTGTAGTAGATCAGTCACCAGAAGCTGATGGTTTAACTGATGATTTAGAGACGATTGCGAGCTTTCCTGTGGCACAAAGTGATGGCCCCTCAAGTCTGGGAAATGATAGTTTTCTTTGTGAGAAAACTGGCTCGTAAAGTGCAGAGCCTCAAAATCATTTGGGGAGTCGGACGTAGCTACAGCAGATAAGAATTCGAGTGAATTCGAGGGAGCAAGCTTGTTTTCTGCTGCCCTGCAGACTAGGACACGGAACAATGGCTTCAAACTACAGGAAAGGAGATTCCACCTGAACATCAGGAAGAACTTCCTCACTGTGAGGGCTGTTCGACAGTGGAACTCTCTCCCCCGGACTGTGGTGGAGGCTCCTTCCTTGGAGGCTTTTAAGCAGAGGCTGGATGGCCATCTGTCGGGGGTGCTTTGAATGCGATTTCCTGCTTCTTGGCAGGGGGTTGGACTGGATGGCCCATGAGGTCTCTTCCAACTCTACTATTCTATGATTCTATGAAGAGCTGAGTGATAAGGAGAGTTCCCAGGGGAACCCATCTGCAGTTACGGAGATCATCAAAAGTCTTTGTTTACAAATCAAAGCCAAAAATAAATTGTGTCATTCAGAGAGATTACGTGGGTAAGCTGTGAAAGAAATTCATGGGAATTGGAATGATTTCATTGGTGTCTATTAAACAAGAAGTTGTTTACTTTAAGGTCAGTTCAGGCAACGCTGCGTAAGAGTGAGAAGCTGAGCCTGAGTTCTTTTGTTTGTGGTTCAAGTCAAACTTTGGTTTTGGATTTAGTACGTCCTGGAAGTTTTCTGTATTCCTGTTCATGTACGCCTGTTCCAGTGTTATCAGTTATACCTTCAAGATTGTGGACTTATGTTGTATCTGTGATTCCTCTGGAGTGGGAGGCTGTGTGAGTGGGGGGGGGGGTGTTGCCCCTCCACTGGCCGCCTCATCCTTCCTCTGCTCCCCCTTGCGTAGGCATCCCTTCTCCGGGCGCGAGGTACCCATCTCCAACGGCTCAGGCTTCGTGGTCTCTTCAGACGGGCTGATTGTGACCAATGCGCACGTAGTGGCCAACCGGAGGCGGGTGCGGGTGCGCCTGGCCAGCGGGGAGCTCTATGATGCGACGGTGCGACTGGTGGACCAGGTGGCCGACATCGCTACCCTCAAGATCTCCCCTAAGGTGGGTCCAGCAGGGAAGGAGCCACTGGGGCTGGAAGGGGATTGAGCCAAAGGAACAGAAGAAGGACAATGCCAGGCCGGCCTCCAGACCTTAGGAACTGGCTCCTCACAGCATCTGAAAGTGATGGTGGCAGTCATCAGATAGACTGCCCCTTTCAATTCAAGGAGCCAACACAGAACCCATTTGCAGGCTTTAGCTCTGTCATATTCCCACCCTGGCACCTAAATTGATTGGCATTGAACTCTTCGTTCAGGGTTGACAATGAGGCAGCCTCCTCCACCTTGTTGGAATGAAGCCTGGTTTAGGGTGAAGTAAAGGCCGTGCAGCAGACAGCTCTTTCTTCCAGTGCCTTACCAATGAGCAACCTCATTCTGTTGAAATAATTAATATTTCCAATTAAAGCTATACAGTCAGACTAATAAATCAGTAGTATTGGAGAAGGGCCATAAGACATAAATCAATTATAGAAGGAAGACAGATGATTCATGCCACCTTTTGTTCATGGATGGGAGCTGACAACATTTTGTTCTTGGCCTCAGGCAGAAGAATGTCTTGAGTTGTTCACATCCCAAAGGATAATATCCTAAATGAGAGTTTTTCCGTTTGGTCCCATGCTTTTGACAGGCTTGCCTTTTTGTATTAACTGCCCAAGTAATTTTGGCCCCACCCATGCAAACTTTTGGACTGCAACTCATTCTCAGTATCTGTATATCTATATCTTCTGCTTTACATGTATTACTATAGCTTGCTCCAACATATTGTTAATACTTTGTACTAAGCTTGTTGGTGGGAATTAGAGTAAAATAATGACGACCCGGACTGATTTACGGCTACAGCACGAGGATTTTGGAGGAATGGATTTTAATCATATGTTTTTATATTTTTTATATTGTTTTAATTGTTTTATTGGATTTTTATAGCTGTTTTAATTATGTATAGGCATCGAATTGTTGCCAATTTTGTACGCCGCCCTGAGTCCCTTCGGGTGAGAAGGGCGGGATATAAATGTTGGAAATAAATAAATAAATAAATAAAAATCAAGCTTATAGGACCAGTACCTGGGAGATAAGAGAGAAAGGTCTGGGATATGTGGAGCTAGGAATGAAGTCACCTGGGGTTAGGATAAGGGGCCATGTTCAGCTTTATTAGCCAATAGAGGTGTTGTGCACCAATGAAAATGTATGCACAAAGTGTCTGAATGCTGGTCATCATAATGTGTGTATGTTATGACAAACTGTAGTCCTGACAACGAAAGAGGGCAGAGCTTCTGTTTTCTATCCATGGAGTTCTTCCATTCTTCAAGCTGGGCTTATTTTCAAAAGACAAATTAGGTTTGCCGCTGGCACCTGTCGCTGACCTGCTTCCCCTTCTCCCCCAGAAACCCCTGCCCACGCTCCGCCTGGGCCGCTCCTCGGAGGTGCGCCAGGGGGAGTTTGTGGTGGCCATGGGCAGCCCCTTCGCCCTCCAGAACACCATCACCTCCGGCATCGTCAGCTCGGCCCAGCGGGGGGGCCGGGAGCTGGGTCTCTCCTCCTCGGACATAGAGTACATCCAGACTGATGCTGCTATCGATGTAAGTAAGCTGTTTCAGAGTGGATAGGCACAGGCTCAATCTTGGCCCCTGTGTTGGGAGTGAGAGGGGTCCTTGGGGGTGTCATGGGGCCCTCAAGTGACACCACCCTTTGTGTCTCTTTTCCTCCAGTTTGGGAACTCTGGAGGTCCCCTTGTCAATCTGGTAAGTACTTCTTTTGCTGACCAAGGCTTGTTTCCCTCTCTTTGATAATTGTTTACTGTTATCCGTTGTCTATTGTTTATATTATTCTATGGATCTGTTGATCGTTGTAAGCCACCCCGAGTCACTTCAGGGAGAATGGGCGGGGTATAAATAAAAAATTATATTATTATTTTGCCCGTAAGTCTTGTTTACTTATCTGGTGGCACTTTGGGGCAGGGGTGGCCCTATGGTCCATGGCTAGGGCTTTTGCACACTCTAGAAGCCCCCCCCCCACTTTATAGCAATGTCTAGGGGTCCTCCTCCCACCCCCCTCCCTCCCACCCCCACCTCCTTCTTGGAGCACAGCTGCATCTCAGTCCTCACTTTCTCTTTCTGGCCTCAGGACGGAGAGGTGATTGGGGTGAACACCATGAAGGTGACGCCCGGGATTTCCTTTGCCATCCCCTCGGACCGTCTCCGGGCCTTTCTAGAGAAGGAGGAGAAGAGCAAAGGTGAATTTAATGGTGGAGGGGTTGGGGGGGGGGGGAGAGAGTTTGGGAGCAGGAGAAGAGGGACCATGGGGATTTAGCTGACAGTTCTGATTTGCTTCGCTGGGATCCCTGCGGGAACTGGAAAGCTTTTCTGGGGGGATTGGGGCCATACGCTTCGGGTCCAACCTATTTTCAAGACCGCATCTCCTATGAACCGGCGTGTGCATTGAGATCTGCTGGGGAGGCCCTTCTCTTGGTCCCACTACCGTCTCAAGTACGGTTGGTGGGAACGAGAGAGAGGGCCTTCTCAGTGGTGGCTCTCTGACACTGGAATACCTTACCTAAATAAATTAGATTAGCCCCTACCCTTCAAGCCTTTCGGGCAAGTTTAAAAACATGGCTCTTCAGATAGGCCTTTGAGCCTGTGTAATCTGGCCAGCCTGATGACTTGCTGACTATGCCACACCACACTTTGTTTTGCAGATAGCCAGCTTATTCACAGGTTCCATTGAATTTTAGGAAATGTTATAATTCTTACAATTTTACTGGGATTTTACGTGTATATTTGTTTTTATACTTACGTTATATATTTATACTTGTGTGCTGTGTATTATAGTTTATATGTGGCACTATAGTGCTTCTGTGAGCCCCCCCCGGGGAGATGGTGGCAGGGTACAAATAAAGAGCTGTTATATTATTACTGGGTGGGGAAGGTTCCTGTGGTCCTTCAGCTCCAGTAACCCTGCCCTTGCTGTGTGTGCAGTGGGAGAGGTCTGTTTTGGAACTGGAAATCCAGAACTACCCAGTGGAGCCCCTTCACCAATATCTCTTCACTTTTTGCCTTTGTGGCGTAGGGCATCCAAATCTCAGTTTCTGTTCTGGGTTTGCTACTCTGTGGGTCTGTGTGTTGTTCCATCGGGTGTGAGATCTGGGAGGTGGGCTGGAGCGTTGGGTCCGCTTCCAAGATGAGAGACCCTTCCTCTTTCTCTCCTCCTCCCCCCTTTCCCCCCATTGCAGACTCCTGGTTTGGTGGCAAGAAGGAGGGGAAGAGGCGCTACATTGGCGTGATGATGCTGACCCTGACCTCCAGGTAGATACTTTTCTGTAAAGCTGGGGGGGGGGGGCGGTCTTGCGGTCAGTGGATGGGGCAGAAGAGATTATTTAGTTGGAGATAAAGACTCTGCTCCTGTCCAACCACAGAATAAGGTGGGCTGTGCATTGTAGGAATAGTGGGGTGCAATGAAGCCAGTACTATGATAGGACCCCCTGCAGCCCCATTCCTCCCCACTGTTTCCCAGTCCATGGGAGGAGGCTTATTTTGTGAACCCATTCTGTCACTAAAATATGATGTGTAGATTTGATAATTGTGGGTTTGATAGGTGTGGGTATGAATGAAATGTATGCAAGGAATGAATGAATGAGAGCTAATAATTTTGAAGACACAATTCAAAAATATTAAAGCCTGCAATGACTAACTACACTCAGGAGTGCATTTTTGAGTCATGATACATGTCAGGTTCTGCTGTATGGAAAATAGAGGTCTGATCCTTGGCATTGTTCTTAGGAAAAGATAAATTTTGTCATTTTAGGAGTTTTGGAACTATACGTTGGCAGATTTGCAAGGAAGCAGTCTGGCCTAACAGGTGCTCTTTACGGAGAAAGAATGGAAGAATGGAGAAATGGGGATGAATACATGTATATGTGTGTGAATGCTGAGTAAAAATGCAATTCCCCTTTTTTGTTTGTTAGCTAATGTAACAGGTTGTTATGAATCCAATGTGGTTACATAGAATCTGTGTGTCTGTATATCTAATGTCATTCTTTGTGTAAAAGTTCTGATATACTCTCTCAAACAAAGAACCTTTCTTTATAAAGTATTCATGACAACTCCCCAACGATGCTATCTCCTCCCCCCCCCCCTTCTCATAGCATCTTGTCAGAGCTGAAGATGAGAGACCCTTCCTTCCCGGACATCTCCTATGGAGTCCTGATCCACAAGGTTATCATTGGTTCTCCAGCACACCAGTAAGTTCCAAGTTCCCTCTTGAGGCAGGGATTTGGAGGGGATGCCTCCCTTGTGTGGGCCACTGTTTTCCCCCATTGCGCTCCCCTGCCATCAATCGCTGTGCCTTTCTCCCTGCAGGGCGGGACTCAAGGCAGGCGACGTGGTGGTGGAGATCAATGGCCGGGCCTCCCGCCGGGCAGAGGATGTCTATGAGGCCGTGCGGACCCAGGACCACCTGACCCTGCTGGTCCACCGGGGCTACGAGGCCTTGCTCCTGACCATCACCCCCGAAGTCACCGAGTGAAGCAGGAACGAGGCAGAAAGGTCCCTTTATTTTCATAATGGATGCCTTGTTCAAGGGAGCATTAAGTAAGAGTTGCTCTCTCAAAGGTGGGGCTGTGCAAGTTGACCCCCACATTCCTCAAAGCGGACATGGTTTCTCACGGTTAAAAGGCTGTGTGACAGTAGCTGTGCTCTCCCCACTCTCAGACTTGTAGGGACAGTGTGTTCCAGGCCCACTGCATTGACAATGAGAGCACAAGGGGGGGACATGTGTATGGGGGAACCTATTTTGAGTGCGTTGAGGGCGGCTTTTTGTGGCCCCTGAACGTCGTAGGTTGAGCTGGTTCAGAAATGCGTATCTTATGTGCATCACATCTCTTCCTAAAGGACTTTGTGTGAAATCAGAAGATAATGTAGTGGCAATGCCTTGTGCTGGTTGGGGATAGTGGGAGTTGTAGTCCAATACAGAAAGAGGGAGCTGGACTGGGGAGGCTGCCATAAGGACCAGCACCTTGAGCTTTGTCTTCTTTTTTTTTTTTTACAGTAGCTACTGAAAATTATGTGTGGGGAGTTGTGGGCCTTGACCCATTCTCCTAAGGTTTTGACAAAATAAATCTTGGGATGCGCATACCCAGACCTTTTGCCTTTTCTTTCAAAGCCAGTGTTTTGAAATTGTGTGTGTGATTGATTGAAGTTTTTGTGCCTACAGAGTTGTTACTTTCTCTGGTCCTTCTTGCCAGTGTTGGCGAGGGACCGAGTCCAAGGAGCCAGTGGGTGTTCTTGCCCCCAGAGAGGTTGGAGCCTCCTTGTTGGCATGCTGCCCCCAAATACCTTTTCACCTGCTGCTCTGGCCTCTGCACCTGGGCAGTGGAGTTGCGCCTTTTATGGGAGTCCCTTGTGTGTGCGTGTCTGTGTGCGGAGCATCCAGACTGACTGTGTGCTGAACTAAACCCCAGGAAGTCAAGGGGGGCTGTGTTGGTTTTAGGGCTGGGCTGTCCAGCTGCCGGACAGCCTCTCCTTTCAGCTCCTGTCTTGGAATGTGAGAACCAGCCAGGAAAGAAAACAGGCCCAGCGAATGGACATTCAGACAGAGTCCTTGCAGCAGAAAGCGTCTGGTGGCTCCTCTGACCGCAGGTGGGGCCCCTGGCGGCATTGCTGACATAGCTGGCTGTGTCCTTGGAAGGGGAGAGGCCGGCCTGCCAGGCAGAGAGTGGCTGAGCCCATCAATGCCTCCCATTCTGGTCCCGACTCCCTCCTTTAACTGGGAAGGGGGAGGAAAAGCCCCTCCTTTGGGGAGGGGACATGGCTTTTGCTCTGGGCACAGTGGGGGCTGGAGCTGGCAAATAGAAGAGGCAGCTGAGACACACGGTTGGGCCAAGAGAGTTACCTTTATATAAGAGACAGAATGGGCCACTGGCCAGGCAGACAGAGACCGAAGCACCAGGAACGGTGGGGGAAGGGGGCAGGCCGAGGGCCTCCTGGATGGCCGCCGTGCCTGCCACCTGCAGCACCAAGGGGAGCCCCTACCCGAGACCCCTGCCCTCCCACCAGTAGGCTTGACCCAACTATTCTGAATGTAACCATGGCGATAAGAAGACGTGTTGGGGGCAATGCCAGGGCGGTGACAGTCTGGTCCCAGGCACACCGCAAGAGGTTGAGCTGTATGGGGAAGAGGGTCAGTGGCAACTCCTTTCAGGGGAGGGTCCTGGGAGCCAGGCGTCGCTGGGAGATGGTGGGGCTGACTTTGGGGCAGCCCCAGCTGCGCCCATGGAGTTGCTCTCCCGCTCAGCCCTTGATCCTGGGGATGATGTCTCCACGTGCTTCTCTCCTCTCCAGGGGACGCAGCTGACGCAGGCAGTTCTAGTGGCATGAGGGGGCCGGCAGGTGGTCTCTCCCTGCTGCTACGCGATCTGGTTGTTGAGCTGTCCTGGGTACTGTTCAAAGCGCCTGTTGGCCTCCTCACTCAGAGCGTCGCCTGCAGAGAAGGGAGAAAATGAGGCTCACCCTTGTCCCCCACGGGAAGAAAGCCTCCCTCCCTTCCTGCAGCAGAATCCCACGACCTCCGGGCTGTACCTATATGGCAGTTGTGGATCCAGATGCGGTGCCCGTCGTACTTGCAGTTGCATTTCATGGCGTTGTTGGTGAAGTCGCTCTCCGCCACTTCATAGCGAGGGTTGATCACCACCTGGAAGGAGAAGGAACGGCAAGGGTGTGGGTGGGAGGGAGGCCAGAGTGGGGGGCTTTGCACATGTCCCCCTCCCTGAGTGCCCATCCCAGTATGGCTGCTGCTGCTATTGGGCCCAAAAGCACCGTAGAAGGGCCCTGGCACTGCTGCGTTGTTGACCTGTTTTGTGCGTTGGTTTCCATAGGTGAGAAGCAACATGCGTATGTGTCTGTGAGAAAGGAACTCAGGATTCTGTGACATGTAAAGGTTCACACATTTTCCGTTCCCTCACGAAGGAAGTGGATCTTGTGGCGCCCAGAGACACCCACGCACCAGCCAATGACTGAGCGTTTTAGCCTTCTGTGAGAAAGAGGCCAGCTGCTCTTCTCAGCACAAAATTGAGGAAATACATACAAGTCATTGCAATCTTCCCAGCGGCATGTGTGTGTACGTTTGTTGATGTATGTGAGAGAATAAAATAAATGGAGATTTGCATCTCTCTTTTGTCGTCTGCCCCAACCTGGCATGGCTGGTCCTGTATTCAAAGCCCGGGCTGGACTACGCAATGTAAAGATGTTTAAAATTGATATCGTGCTGTGATTGGAATCTCTTTTCCTTCAATTTGAATCTTTTGCTCCAATGTGACCAAGTCTGCAGAGCATCAGAAACAACCTTTCCCCTTTCTCCTCAATGGAACATCCTTTCCAGTATTTAATCATCATCATCATCATGTTTATTTATTTGTAACTCGCATTATCTCTCCCAAAGGGGATTCAGAGTGGCTTGAACATGGCTTTCATGTCCCCTCTCAACTATCTCTTTTGCAAGCTAAACATCCCCAGCTCTCTAAGAAGTTCCTCAGAAGGATTAATAGTTTTGAGACCTTTGATCCTTTTGGTGCTCTTCTCTTGAACAATTTCAGCTTGTCCCTATCCTTCTTGAATTACGGTGTGCAGAACTGGACACAGGTTTTTTCCAAGTGAGGCTTGACCATGACTTCCCTTAATCTAGACTCTTGTCAAGGCCAGTAGTTTGGTGGTTGTAGTATAGCTGCTGTTGAATGTTTGGAAGGGGTTAATCTCCCTCCTGTTTGGAAGGGGTCAGGTTGACCTTCCCAGTCAGGATGCACAGGCTGTTGTGATCATTTGGGAGCCAGCCTGCTGAAATGGGATGCAGCTGTGATCAGCTGCCAGTATCCGTCATATTAGGACATGGGTTTTGGCCGTTTCCCCCCTAGGGTGTGGATCTTAACCTGATTCCATATATCTTGTTTTGTTCCTTGTTGAACCCTGGACGTGGCTGTGTGCTCATTAACCTGAGGCCCTTTGTTGGAATGTGGACTGACTTTTTGGTGTGACTCTCGCATTGGAGTACTGTTGAGCTACAGGATAATAGATACTGGTTTACCTGAATCATTGAATATTATTTTGGGAACTTTGCTTGTGTCATGGACCTTGGGACTTTGTTTTATAACTTCAGCTTTGGGCAATCTTTATGTTTTGTAGTCCGACATTGAAGAGACTTAAGTGTTTTAAGTGTTGCCTTCAGTTAAGCGGTTGGTTTGTGACAAATTGGGTGTTGTTTTGGCTGTACTCTGAGCCATTACACTCTGCTCCAGTCTAGAATTGTGTTGGTTTTTAAAGCTGCCACGCACTCTGTTGATTCATGTAACTGTCACAACCCCCATGTTCAATGCCTGCTTCTGTTGGTTGTTTTTAACCATGGTAGCCTTGTATAAGCGCGTTTGTGTGGGGTGGCATTTTGCCCATTCTGGCTTTCTATCCTTTGTGGATTCTGGAATTCAGGGAATGCAAGGAGAGATTAAAAAAAAACCAGCCTAACAACCCAATGCCTCTTGCACGTAAAACAGCAGGAGGGCTGGTAGTAGCCAAAGACAGCCGCCTCTTAAATCCCTTTTTCACCTCAGTTGTTGGAAATGACGACATCCCACTAACCAGAGGCCAGGCTGTGAAACCTGGCAGGCAGTCAAGCACCAAAGCCTGCCAGCCCTTCCCCATGCAAGATGACTTTGCAACCCTGGCAAGAGTTACCTGGGGGCAGGATGCGGAAGGAAGGGAGCCCACCACCGCTGCCTTTCTTCTCCAACCACAAGGTCTTTCCTGCCCCACTCCCCATGTCCCACTCACCTGCAGGATGTAATTCCCAGCCTTGACGTCCGTGATGTCGATCCACTGGCAGTCGATGTCATGCCGATAGAGGTCCCAGCAGCCCACGGTGATGCCCTGTTCCCCAAAATTGGCACACTCGTAACGCTTGGCCACATCTGCCCAAAGAGAAGGGCAGGGGTTAGATCCCAACGCAAGCTGCAACAAAGAGGATCCTCCACCTTCCCCACTTTCAACAGAACTCAAGTGTTTGTATATCATTTCTGAATATTATTCACTATACATTGAAAGTGAGAAAGGGAGAGGGAGAAGCAGAGAAAGTGCAAAAGTAACAGGAAGGAAGGAAGGAAGGAAGGAAGGAAGGAAGGAAGGAAGGAAGGAAGGAAGGAAGGAAGGAAGGAAGGAAGGTCTTTGCCCCCAATTGTGTCAAAGAAGGCAGACCTTCCCCCCACACACCTTCATCGCACTCCGTGTCCTCCAAGCAGAAGCTGGCCTTGTGTCCTTCAGCCACCTTGGTGCCGTTGGGTGTCAGGAGGTCATAGTGGGTGAAGATGTCCATGCTATGATAGTGCCTAGGGTAAGGAAACCACAAAATGTGAGTGGCACATACCAAGAGGGTGAAGCTAAAGGGTGGGGAGGCGAAACTGGGTGCCAGGGGTCAAAGCGGCATGGAAATGGGCTCTGGTGGGGTCCCTTACCCGTGGCATTCGTGCCAGACCCAGGAGTGCCGCCCAGCTTTTGGGCGGAAGTCGGCACGGCCGTTGTTGTGGATCTGGGAGGAGAAGCGCAGGAGCCGCCGGTATCCATAGGGCCAGGTGGCATTGCGGGCGCTGCTGGACAAACAGTTCTCCTCTGCGGCACAGTAGAGCATGTGCAGAGGGCGGTCCTCAATGTAGGCAGTCTCTTGCACCAGAGGAGCGTGCAGAAGGAGGTCTGATGCAGCTGGGAGGAGATGGCGGAGACAAGGGGTCATGGTGGGGAGAGAGAGGGAGCATGCTCAGTGGCATGTGCAGGAAGCCCACCCAAGGACCCCCAGGCAGGGACTGGGATGCTCAGGAGGAATATGGAGAGCTGGCCGTGGCCGCACTCCCACCAGCCACTGCTTCCTCCTCCTCGTGTTAATTCAGCAACCAATGTGGCTCATGCCAAGGATGCTCTCTGCCACAGAGGCCATGGCAAAGATGGAAGGCCCCTCCCCGCGCCCCTCTTACTCTCAGAGCAGATGACGCCGGCGGCAAAGCGGGTGTTTGTCTTCCGGCAGGTGACGGTGGTGTGGTGCTGGCACTGGCTCAAAGCCATCTCATGTCCGGCACACTTCACGCCACTCAGCACCATTTCGGTCACGTTGCTGGCATCCCAGTACCACGTTTCCTGTGGGGGGCACAAGCAGAGCACACACAGAGGGGTATGGGACTTGCGGCAAGCCCCACCCCACCCCCTCCCCACATTGCAAGGCAAGCGTGGCTGTGAGCACATGCAGGTGCTGCTCTGGGTGCCCAACTAAATGTGGCTGCATTGTTGCCCTCCCCCCAAGCCCTTTTGTGATGTCTGTCATATATGCACGCATGCGCCCTCCATGCTGGCCGCCCACCTACCGTGATGGCATGCATGGCCCAGGCCCAGCGGCTTCCGGTCAAGGGTAAGAGTTAGCTGTTGCTGCTGCTGCTGCTGCTCTTCGCCAGCCAACCGGTTAGTTTAGCGGTGGCAGCCGGGCAAGGGGCAAGCGGCAGTACCTACTTGCAAGCCGTGGTTGGCATAGCCCAGGCCCAACTGGCGGCAGGCCACCATGGCCTCCAGGGTGCCCCAGTTGTCTCCGCAGATCAAGCCCCAGCGGCGGGTGCCGAGGCCACCGTTCCCCAGCGCCACCTCGACTCGCCCCTCAAAGCGGCTGCGCCCCCCACTCAGCCGGATCTGTGGAGGGGACACAAGGGTGGGACGGGGAAGCACATAGGTCAGTTGGGGTCATTTTGGTCTCCTCACCTTTCACACAGGAGGGACAGATGGGTTGGTTGCTTCTATCTGGACCATGTTTCTCTGCCCCGTCAGTCATTTCCCCATCTCTATTTACGTTAAAGTCTGCAGCAAAGCACCACCATCACCCCATTGGCACAGAACTCCCCCATTGTGCCAACAGTATTTGTCATGGGAAGGACTTAATGCCAGGAGCCACCTGGGGAAATGCTACCATCTCCTTTGCTGGTGTTGTAGTTCAGTCTTTGATTGTGCCTGCACCTGAGGTTAGTGGGGATTCTGGACCTGCAGGCCAGCCTGATGCTGCTGGGGATTCTGGGCCTACAGACCAGCAGGAGAGTCCGCAAGAGATTTTAAGTCCTGAAATTGAGCAGTCTCTGTCTGAAGGCCACACTCCAGAAAGACAGTTTGCTAGGAAAGCAAGGTCAGAAGCAGAGATGAGCTCAGAGGAGGAGATTCCAGGTGCTCAGTCTAATGAGCGGTTAGATAGGAGATTTACATTTTGTCAACACAGGGCAGCTCAACAGAGTTTGCAAAGGCCAAGACGCTTGTTAGCCAAAAAGTCCTTATCAGTATCTTAGGAGAGAAGGCATGATTTTCTGTCTATATTAGCAAGACCAAAAGGCTTTTTTTGCCATTCTGGTCAACGTTGGCTTTTAAGGATACATCTCTTGCCAAGTCAAACCTGCTAAGGGATTTCTAGTTCCATGTTTCCTGTTGCTCATATTTCATGCTTCCAGGTTCTAAGAATTGTTCCTGAATCTCATCTTGTGGATTTATTCCTGGGTTTTGATGCTTGTACTTCTTGTACTTTGAATTCTGCAGACTATTTCTGACATTTTGACTTTGTTTTTATTCTATTTTGCTGATCTGCTTTTCATATATATTCATCAACAAACTGCTTTGCTATTGTGTTAAGTACAGAGGTGCTTCCCAGCCTTGGAGTACAACAGCTGGCTCCTTTAAGGAATGGCTGGATATTTGCCCATCCCTCCCAGAGTAGAACCCCTCCACGCCTCACCATGGTTTCGTAGCCCATGTAAGGGATGTTGCAGCGAACGGCAGCGTCCTCTGAGTGTTTGCAGCCCTCCTGGGTGATGTTCTTGTGAGGGCAGCTCCACAGGGACTTCTCGGAACCCAGGCACTGAACCTCATTCATGTAGATCTCGCCGAATCCTGCCAGGAATCAATGGGTGACATCATGCGTGTGTGTGGAAAGGTGCTCTCTACCCAAACCTCTGATGCACCCATGGCTCTTGTCCTACCTTTCTGCATATCAGGGGCAGTGAGGTGCTGCCCAATGGGAGCCCCACTGCCATGCAGAAGTTTCTGTATGATGGGTAAAGAGGTGGAAGCAGGGACCTTCCTCAGACCCCTTGGAAGCCTCTGCAGAAAGAAGGGGGAGAGGAGTGTGCAGCGCACCAGGCCCGGCATCCCCGTGCTCACCTTGGCCCATGCGTGCCCCTGTCAGGGCCTCCTTGGCGCTACCAAAGCCCAGCTCACGGCAAACCACACTGGCCGAGATTAGGTTCCAGCGGTCGTCACAGACGGTGCCCCACTCGCCGTTCTTCAGCACCTCGACCCGACCCTCGCCAGGTTTGGCACCCGCTTTCAGGCGCACACATTGCTGTGGGTTAGCACAAAGAGGTGGTGAGCAAGAGACTGTAGCCGCCCAAAGATGCCACTCCGCTCCACCCTCACCTCCACTTTGGAGTTCTGCAGAACTCGTGCATCCGCTGGCCAGGAGAGGTGCAAAGGAAGCCTTGATGCGCACCCTCCTGCCCACCCACTCACCTGCCTGTCGTTCTGCTGCTGCTGCCGCCTCTTCTTCTTCGCCTGTGGATTGCTGCCGGCGGCAAAGAGGGGCCCGGGCACACAGCTGACGATGGCAGGCATCCCACCCTTGCAGGCTCCGGTGTTGTTGCCCTTGTAGAACTCGAAGGAGCAAAGGGAGAGGTGGACCTCGTTCCCGGTGCATGCGACCGAGTGCAGGCGGAAGTTCAGCTGGTTCTGCTGGCGCTCCAGGGACAGCCTGTGAGAGAGGGGTCAGATGGGTCCAATGAGGCATGCAGAGGGAAACGGAGTGGGGCTGGGCTGCGGCCACAGATGCCCACTGAGCCCACAGTCCTTCCGCGGTTGCTCATGTTTTCAGTGACTGAGCGTGAGGCTCACAGGGGCTCAATTGTACATCATTGCCTCTGGATCGTGTCCATCAAGGTCTGTTCAACAGGCCTTGAGAGGCGGAGGTGGTTCATCAGCCCACAACTCTGGTCAGATGTGCAGCCCTGGTTCGGCCCCTAACACCCCAGAAGAGGCTTTGTCCAGTTGCACCCCATGGACCCCCTCCGCTGCCCTCCCCTTCAGCCCCCCCCCCGCCCTCACCCGGTCTGGCCCAGGTCTATGATGGGGAGTGGGCAAGGCCTCCTCTCCCCAAAAGGCTGAGCACAAGACGTGGGGTGGAGGAAGAGGCAGCCGAGGCCATTGTACCTCTTGGTGCCCTTCCAGGCCTCCCTGCGTCTGTCTCTGGGCTGGGGCTTGGAGACCCTCCTGGAAAATAGAAGACAAACATGAAACAGGCCAAGGGTTGTTGCTGGGCTTTTGTGGGGTGGGGTGGGAGATGCTTCTTTGCCAATGCTCCCTTGGATCAGCCCCACCTTCCCAGCCCCCAAGGCCCAAGGAAGAATGCACCTGGAATCCCCTGCAACAAGTAAAGAGACCCTGAATCTGTTCCACCAGAACAAATGGCAGTCAGGTCCAGGTGAGGGTTGGGATTTGAATCCTGATCCTACTGCAATGAGAAAGGGCCCAATCCAAGGGGGCTGCAATCTGAGAATGGCCGTTGGGAAGGCGTCCTTGGGGCTCAAGCCACTGGATCTTAGCTGGGCACAGTCAGAAAGACCCCTGCCTGGGTGCTGGACCTTGGCCCAGTTTGACCAGGACAGCCTTGTTAGCTGTAGCTGAATGTGGTCTGATGGCCACTGCTGGAGGGTCTTGTTGCCCATCCCTAGTCTGGTATTTTGGGAAGAGAGAGAAACGCTGTCTTCCTACGGTTCCCTCTGACTCCGCCAGGTGTGAGTGCACTTGATTTTTAAAAGTATGAAAAGGAGCATTCCTGAAGACCATATCATGGAATCATAGACTTGGAAGGGACCTCTAAAGGGCCGTCTTCCTTCAAGGAAGGAGAGCTGCTGCTGATGGAGGGCCTTGTTGCCCATCCCTAGTCTCTGCCAAAGACCCTCCTTGTTGTGACTCAGCCACAGCATAGCCAGAGTGAGGATGAAGAAGGGGATTCTGGGTTTCAGATACAAGAGCTAGATGAGGGGATGCAGGATGAATTTCAGGAGGATGGCATGGGAATCATGCAGGCTGATTCAGGGGCTCAAGAACTGCAGCTTGAGCAGAATGAACTGTTGACCCCACAGACCATAGATAACAGCCAGCATGACATTCCCATGGGAATTAATGAGCAAGAGATGTCTCAAGCCCAAGCTCCGGTTCAGGTGCTAGATAATGAAGACCTTGAATTATCTAGGGTGGACCGGCTGTTATGGAAGGGAGTTCAGCCTCGTAGGAGTGAGAGATTGGCAGTAAGCGAGAGGCCTCCACAGGAAAGAGAAATGCCTTTCTGGGGTGCTTTTAAAAGTGTGTGTTGGGGAATAGATTTTTGTCTAAGCAAATCCTCGCTTCATCTGTGTGGATGTTTCTGCTTCATGCCTAGAGAAGATTTCTGATCTTGGATCTTGGAAACCTTTTGCCTTTGTTCTTTGGGATCTATCGTTTACTGTTTTGGCTATGGACTTGTGGATTATTATGGCTTATGACTATTGGATTTCTATTGACTTTTTAACTGCCTGCTTTGATTTATATCTGCTTTTGCTCAATAAAACTACAAAAGACAATCTCCCATGTGTGATTGGTGTCTATAGCAAGGTGAACTATTCTGAGGTGCGACACTCCTGGTATTTTGGGAGGAGAGAGCAACCCTCTCTTCCTCTGGCTCCCTCTCACTCCTCCAGTTGTGCCAACCTAAGCCCAGTTCCTGGTCCCCCGAACGGTTTCAAGTGTGGGAGTAAAAGGAATAGGAAGCAAGGTGCTGTCAATTGAGGACAGCTGGGCAGTGCCCACACGGTCGGAGTGAGAGAGCGATGCCCGCGTGGCAGTCCCAGGGTGCCAAGGCTGCCTTGCCATGTGCCGCTGCTGTTGCATGCTCTGGAAAACTCATCTTGCTTCTAAAAACTCCGCTGGGCAAAGTGGCAAAGCAGAGGACACTGGGGGCTTTGTCTCCCCACTCAAACTGCCTGGGCCCCCTTCCCTCCCTCCCTCCCTCCTGCCTCTCAGCCGGCTGCTTCTCATGGGGCGAGGAAGAAGGTCATCTGCAGAGCTGGGGAACCCCAGATCTCCCTTGGCATGGACTTGGCACGGCCTTTCCTGTCCAAGGCTTGCTCTTGCTGTGGCCTGCCCTCCCCATCCCCATCCATTCCATGCCCCTTGGACCCCTCTTTGCCCCTTGCTTTGTGCATCCTGAGGTTCCCTTGTGGGGGGAGCATCAAGGCCTGGGAGGAGAGCTGCTCTTCAGTCCAAGGGCCAGCTCAGCCCTGGCCCAACACAGCCACTGCTCCCTCCCTGCAAAGGCTCAGCTCCCAATGGGGCAGGGGCTGGGAACCAATGGGTTGGGGGTCTCCTAGAGAATGAGAAACACTAAGGAATGGTTGTATGTCTTTCGGGCTGCGTGGCCATGTTCCAGAAGTATTCTCTCCTGACGTTTCGCCCACATCTATGACAGGCATCCTCAGAGGTTGTGAGGCATGGATAAACTGGGCAAGGAAGGAAAAAAATATATATCTGTGGAGAGTCCAGGTGTGACAAGAGTCCTTTGTCAGTTGGAAACCAGCGTTAATGTTTCAGTTAATCGCCCTAATTAGCATTAGAAAGGTTTGTCTCTTGCCTGGGGAGCATCCTTTGTTAAGAGGCATTAGCCGTCCTTGGGGCTCCTCTGCCCTCAGAGTGTTGCTTCCCATCTACTGTTTTGATTTTTGAGTTTTTTAATACTAAGCCCAAGGAATGGCTTGGGGGCTTTTAGAAGGAGCAGCATGGTTGAGTTTGTACTCCTACTCATTGCTTCCAGGAGACAACAACGTTCAAGTCTCTTTTTTAGAGAGAAAAGGTGGGATACATTAATATTTTTTCATCATGTTGGAAGCGAATTGAGAATATACTGCAAGTCGCTTCTGGTGTGTGAGAATCGGCCATCTACAGAGACATTGACAGATGTGTTGCTGTCATGTGGGAGGCTTCTCTCATGTCCCCACATGGAAGCTGGGGCTGACAGACGGGAGCTCACTCCGTCTCGTGGATTTGAACCGCTGACCTTCAGATCTTTAGGTCAGCAGTTCAGCCGGCACAAGGGTTTAACCCATTGCACCTCCGCGGCTCCTACAATAATAATAACAATAACACTACGTAACTCAATTTTTGTTCCTGGGTTACAAACGTCACTTCCTAATTGGCTCTATCATAAAAACATGGGAAAACATGCAGCACATTTTGTTAAAGTTTTTCAATGAATATTTCATCATTAAGTCTCAACCAATTCAACATAGTTTGTGCCACAAAAAATAAAGTTTCTGGAGTAGAACAACTACTTTCAAAGAAAGGACTGAATAATTAAACAGGAAATAACACTTACAAACCAGGAACAGAACATTCTTCAAATTTTGTTACATGGTGTAATAATAATAGAAGAGAGACTGGGTTGCTGTGAGTTTTCTGGGCTTTATGGCCATGTTCCAGAAGCATTCTGTCCTGACGTTTCTCCCACATCTATGGCAGGCATCCTCAGAGGTTGTGAGTTCTGTGGGAAACTAGGCCAGCGGGGTTTATATATCTGTGGTATGATGTCCAGGGTGGGAGAGAGAAAGAACTCTTGTCTGTTGGAGGTGTGTGATTAACCTTGAATACACTTGCAGCTTCAACGCCTGGCTGCTTCTTGCCAGGGGGAATCCTTTGCTGGGAGGTGTTAGGAGAGAATGCTTCTGGAACATGGCCGTACAGCCCCAAAAACCCACAACAACCCAGTGATTATGGACATGAAAGCCTTCAACAACACAAAGAGGGGAGGGTCTTTGAAAGATTGCAGGCCCTGTTTGTGGATTTTTTTCTCCCTGCTCAAAAGGAAGAACCAACCAAACCCAGCATCCAAAGGGCTCCACAGTCACCTACGTATCCACCACCAGGACACTTCACCTGGAAGACAATCATACTTGGACAACAGGGGATCACCTAAGTAAGTAAGGGGCCGGGCTGTGGCGCAGGCTGGTGAGCAGCCTGCTGCATTAAATCACTCTGACCATGAGTTCGAGGCTAGCCCGTGGCGGGGTGAGCACCCGTCAATTAAAAATTAAAAATAGCCCCTGCTCGTTGATGACCTAGCAACCCGAAAGATAGTTGCATCTATCAAGTAGGAAATAAGGTACCACTTATAAAAAGTGGGGAGGCAAGGTTAACTAATTTACGGCATTGGAATGAGGAAGTGCCGTCAGAGTGGATGATGAAGCAGCTGCTCCCCTCTGTGGCCAGAATCGAACATCCCCTCAGGAGAATGTTAAATTGCCTCTGCGTCTGTCTGTCTCTGTCTCGGTTCTATGTGTATATGGGCATTGAATGTTTGCCCTATATGTATATAATGTGATCCGTCCTGAGTCCCCTTTGGGGTGAGAAGGGCGGAATATAAATACTGTAAATAAATAAATAAGTAATGTGCTGCTTTATCAGGCAATGAAATGTTGAAATCAATCTAGGCTGTTAGAAATGCCTTCTGTGTTAGTTTTCGGCAAGGCATTTCAGTAACTATGGAGTTAATAAGAACCTGCTTTGATTGACGTATCACAGGACCAATGGGGTCAAGTTTGTTTGACCGGGACTTCCTTCTTGGTCTGTGGAATGCAGGGGAGTGTTGTCTGTTAGAGTGTGTTTGGCTTGAGCATTCTCTGGAGATGGACTATGAACGCTATGCTCTGTAGCGGAGGAGACACAGCCATGTGTCCGGGATTTATTGTGAATAACTGCAACTGTAAATAGTTATGTAAATAAAGTTAAACAACAGTTAAACAACTGACTCTTCGCCTGCTGGAGTGTTTGTTGACCAGTGCTGATTCTCCGCATGGGAAAACAGCCTGGAGAAGGAGGTGAGACCGGGATGATGTTTTTGGAACCCACTCTGCACGGCAACCAGGGTCTCACCCCAGCGTCGTCACCGCTGACAACCCATAGGTGGGAAAAACAATGTGCATGGAGCCCACTCCCACCCTTCCAAGCAAGCTGCTCAAGCCAAGCCCCCTCCCCTGGCACCCTTTTCCCAGGTGAACCTCATGCCCTCAAGACCAATGGGGCCGGCCCATTGGTGAGACTGCTGCCCATCCATCTGGATAGAGGCATGAAGCGAGAAAGGGAGAGCATGAGCATGCATGTGGGGCCGCCTGGCCAGTCTGGGGATGAGGTTCTCCATCTCCAACATCCTCTGGGTGGATTCGTAGCCAACAAATCCAGCCAAGTGGGGCGGCTCAGCCCGATCTCTGGGATGCGGGCAGGAGCGGGGCCGGGCCTTGGTGGCAACGGTGCCAGCGGAGAGTTGCCTGGGGCAACTAGCTGGACCATTAGCAGGGCCACCCTGGCCGGCCCGTTACCTCTTGGAGGGCTTTGGGGGCAGCGGGCGCCTCTTCCTCCTGTTCTTGCTTTGGCTTCGGGGGGCTGCCTTGGCCGCTCGCTTGAATCGCCTAGAGAGGAAAGCCAACAGCCTCTTCAGGACACAGTGATGGTGGTAGTCAGAGGCGGTTCTACCACCAGGCAAACTAGGCATTTGCCTGTGGCGCCATGTTGTTGGGGGCGCCATCGAGGCAACTCCTGTCTCCTGCGGCAGAAAGGAACCTAGGAAGACAATATGGTTTTTGGGAAGCCTGTGAAGTAAGTATTGCTTATCTTACCTAACTTGGGTGAATTAATTTAATGCATACACACTTATTTAATTGAATATTCATTTTCTACTGTTATTTTTTAATTTATGGAGCTTGTTTTAATTCATGGGTGAGCCACTTTTGGCCCCATTTATGAAAAGGAGGGAAATTGTTAAATAAGTCCTAGTACCTTCATTTATAAGTAGATTTTCCCACGGATTAAAGTTTTAACACCTGTATACAACTATTTAGTTTAGCAGAGATATAGAATCTACACTTTCTAATGGATGTGCAAGGCAGTAATGAATGTCCAGCACTTCTGGAAAATGCCAGTTTGAAAAAATCTGACATACATTGTCAGAAATAGTTGTACTGATTCAGACTACTGGGTCATCCAACTCAGCCTCCTCCTCCTCCTCTGTAGGAAGTCTAGGAAGCAAGGCAAGTGGGGCTTCCTCCCTGGGGGCATCCTTGGTTGGGGGGGGGTGTTAATTGGCCCTGATTGCTTCCTGTCTGGGTTTCCTATTTTCAGAGTGTTGTTTATTTAAGCTTTTCCTTAATCCCTCCTTATTATCCAACATTTTTGCTTATCCAACACTTTTATTTTTCAGTGATAGTTTTTTTTTGGGGGGGGGGGGGACCAAAATTTCTCTTCGCCTACACTAGAAAATTACCTTGGACCGGCTCTGGTGGTAGTGAGCAGCCGGGGATGATGGGCTTTGTCATGAACGGTCCTGCTCACTTGAGTTTCCAAATCCTGTGCCGATAGAGGCACCTGATGCACTCTTTTCCAGGACAACTTTGCTAAACGTGCGCTGCAAGCCCACTCATGTCTCACCCCTCCACACCAACATCATTTGTTGCCCTCCAGGACTAGATAGTGAGGAAACTGGAAAGCCCTATAAGAAAAAAATGGGTTCCCAAGGGCTTGAACTAACAAGTGTCCACTAGTGGAATAATAACAATGTATTAGACATCATTAAACATTGTATTATGTACAATAAATGAATAGAAATTTCAGATAAATGGTAACAAATGACAATCAGACAGTTGCATTCACATCATGATCAATGGTAGTTACATTCACAATGGAGTAAACTTTCTTGTTTACTTTCTTGTTTCTTCATAAAAGATGAGTAGACCCCTGATGCACAACCGGTTTCGACTACTATAGTCTTCGTCTGGTAGCAGGGTCTGCAAATATGGGGTAACATTAATACAATTGTACAAAGTGTTTTCTGGCTTCTGGTATTTCAAGAATCAAGACAACTTCTAGAATCTGGACCCGAAGTGACTCAGGGCTATGGTTCAAATCTTCAAAATGCTTGTAAAAAATAGAATCAATAGAATGGTTTCTGATCTTGCTTTTATGTTCTGTAATTCGAAGTTTGATTTCCCTGCCTGTCTGACCGATATATATTAGTGGACATGAACAAGTGATAGCAAAAATAACCTCTTTAGTGGTACAGGTAACAAAATGATGTATTTTATATTCAAAATTGGTGTTATGATTCTTGAAGAACTTGGCCTGTACAAATTGTGGGCATATGGAGCAGGGTCGACATGCAAAGTTACCCACCAGATTGGATTTTATGAAATGTTGTTTCGGATCTATATCAGAATGTATTAAAATATCCCTAATGTTCTGTGTTCTCCTATTGTCAATTTTACTAAGCCAGAAAACACTTTGTACAATTGTATTAATGTTACCCAATATTTGCAGACCCTACTACCAGACGAAGACTATAGGTAGTCGAAACCGGTTGTGCATCAGGGGTCTACTCATCTTTTATGAAGAAACAAGAAAATTAACAAAAACCTTTACTCCATTGTGAATGTAACTACCATTCATCATACTGTGAATGCAACTGTCAGATTAGAGATTAGTTCGGTCTAAAGACCAAAATTTGCTTGAAGTCCCTAACATCCGGACCTATCATTTGTCTTCTACTAGGCAGAGAGCCTTCTCGATTGTAGCCCCTTATTTATGGAATGCCTTGCCGGTTGAAATTTGAACTACCCGAGACCTACTTGCCTTTCGGAAAGCCTGTAAAACCTTTCTCATCTGACAAGCCTTCGAAGGGTGAAACTTGGGTCTATGTCTGTTCTTATTGTTATCTAAAGCTAACTGTATTGTTTTATCTATTTTGTAAACCGCTCCGAGCCAAATTGGGAGTAGCGGTATACAAGCCCAATAAATAAATAAATAATTTTTTTAAAATTATTTAAAAATCTGAAATGTATATTCATTTATTGTACATAATACAATGCTTAATGATATTTAATACATTGTTATTATTCCATCAGTGGAAACTGGAAAGCCCTTCCCCCCCCCCCCAAAAAAAAAAAAAACCACAGCCACATACGCACTCTGGATGTATGCACGGCCATGCCTGCGCATTCCCTGACTCACTTGTAGAAGTTGCGGTTGACCTTCTTCTCCGCCGGGAAGCCCAGCATGCCGCAGACCACGCGGCTGTTCCGGCTGCTCCAGTTCTCGTCGCAGATCTGGGCCCAGGCGTTGCGGTGGCGCACCTCCACGATGCCCTCGGCCACCGGGAGCGGGCGCTTGGCGTGCGAGACCACCGTGCGCAGGCGCACCTCCTCCAGCTGGTTCTGTTCCGTCTGCAGGGAAGGAAGGAAGGAAGGAAGGAAGGAAGGAAGGAAGGAAGGAAGGAAGGAAGGAAGGAAGGGGAGGGCAATGGTCAGCCCCACAAGCAGCCCACCCGTGGACCCCCAGGCAGGTGCTGTGGCCCTGGTTACCTACCCCTACCCTCCTCTCCTTTCATGGCTCTTCCAGCAGGCCTTCAATAACTGATCCAGTAAGGGTTGTTGAATGTCTTTTGGGCTGTGTGGCCATGTTCCAGAAGTATTCTCTCCTGACGTTTCGCCCACATCTATGGCAGGCATCCTCAGAGGTTGTGAGGTATGGATAAACTAAGTAAGGAAAGGAAAGAATATATATCTGTGTAGAGTCCAGGGTGTGGCAAGAGTCCTTTCTCACTGGGAAGCCAGCATTAATGTTTCAGTTAATCAGCCTAATTAGCATTGGAAAGGTTTTGTCTCTTGCCTGGGGGCATCCTTTGTTCAGTCATTCGCTGTGGACAAGTCTACATAGGGATCACCAAACGCAGCTTTGCCCAAACAAGAGTCAAAGAACATGAAAGGCACTGCAGACTCACTCAACCAGAGAAATCAGCCACAGCAGAGCATTTGATGAACCAGCCTGGACACAGGATATTATTTGAGAACACAAAAATGCTGGACCACTCCAACAACTATCATGTCAGACGACACAGAGAAGCCAATGAAATCCACAAGCATGTGGACAACTTCAACAGAAAGGGGAAAAATATGAAAATGAACAAAATCTGAATACCAGTATTACAAAACTCCAAAATCAAAACAGTAGATGGGAACCAACACTCTGAGGGCAGCTAATGACTGAACAAAGGACGCTCCCAGGCAAGAGACAAAACCTTTCCAATGCTAATTAGGGTGATTAACTGAAACATTAATGCTGGCTTCCCAGTGACAAAGGACTCTTGCCACACCCTGGACTCTACACAGATATATATTCCTGTCAGGACCCAGGCTGCAGAGCACCAATAACCTTACACAGAGGCCAGTCTCTATCTAATATCTTTATTAAAGAAATATATAAAATCAATAAAAACAAGTGAAGAATAAAGTTCAGAAGCAGACCTTTCAGATGAGGTCAAATATAGTCCAGAAATGTATTGTCCAATATAAGATATTAGAGTTCAAAGTTTTAATCCACTTGACCGAAACACACACTTTGCCAAGCAATAGTGTGGGGAAATAACAGAGTCTTTAAAGTCCAATGAAGCTTGACAACAAGGCTGGAAATAAACTTGATTCTTGACTAGATCCGTGACTGGAGACAAGACAAAACATGAAGCATGAAGCAGGGTCCGTGGTAAAAACGCAAGGCAGGGCAAGGCTTGAAGCTTGATCCGGGAAGCAAGGAACTGGGATTACGAAGTCCACACACGATCTCTCTCCTCAAGCTGATCAATTGACTCCGCAAAGTATTCCTTGCGACAAGCACCTATATTGGGTCTCGTTTTCCCGTCAACAGAACTCTTTCCCTAGAGAACGAGAAGCGAAACCCAACTCTGTCCAGATGCATGACTCCTTAGAATTTCCCAAGGGAAGCAGACCTAATCAGCCATTTGTTTGGCAGCGATTCTGCGATTAGCCTCCCTGACTCCCCTATCTTTAGTATAATTTTCCCTCCTGGAAAACGGGGGGGAGTTCTGCCCAAGGCCTGTTTGACTGAATTCTTGAGGGCAAACGTCAACATCCTGCAGGTGAAGAGACTCCGGCTCTTGCTGAACCGGCGAAAATCCCATGTTTTCCTCTTCGTCTGCCACAATAGTACTAGGAACAGGACTACAAGGCCCATGAGTCATCACAATTCCTTCCTTTCCTTACTTAGTTTATCCATACCTCACAACCTCTGAGGATGCCTGCCATAGATGTGGGCGGAACGTCAGGAGAGAATGCTTCTGGAACATGGCCACACAGCCCGAAAGACATACAACAACCCTGTGATCCCGGCCATGAAAGCCTTCGACAACACATTGATCCAGTAAGTCTGACCTGTTGCATTTCCAATAATAGTCCCGTATTTACACCTCTTCCAGCACCTTGAAGAGTGCAGTGCGTAGCATTAACTCGTGAGTCTACGCATCTTTTGTGAAGAAACAAGAAAGTAAACAAGAAAGTTTACTCCGTTGTGAATGTAACTACCATTCATCATACTGTTAATGCAACAGTTTGATGGTGCTGTGGCTCTGGTTACTTTGGTCCATCCCTCAGGGGGTGGGCTACACCAGGGCTTCTTAAACCTCTTCCATTTGTGACCCCTTTTGGCCCAAGACATTGGTATGTGATCCCAGGCATAAAGGTATGTGAAATAGGTACAAAAACATTGACTCATGACAAACCAGCCTTTGCAAAATTTGCTAAACAGCATAATTTTCCTTTTTTTCTGGAGTACAGCTTGAAGCATCTTCTGCAGAGTCTACATCAGGGGTCCTCAAACTTTCAGAGCAGAGGGCCGGTCCACAATCCTTCAGACTGTTGAGGGGCCAAGTTATCATTTTTTTAAAAAACCGAACAAATTCCTATGCACACTGCACATATCTTATTTGTAGTGCAAAACAACAACAATAACAATGAAAGACCAATACAATATTTAAAAATGAAAATAATTTTAACCAACCCAAACCTATCAGGATTTCAATAGGAAGTGTGAGCCTGCTTCTGGCCAATGAGATAGTCAGGTTAATTAGGATTGTTGTTGTTGTGTGCCTTCAAGTCATTTCAGACTCTGGGCGAGCCTAAGTCCAAAATTATTTATTTATTCAATGTGTTGTCGAAGGCTTTCATGGCCGGGATCACAGGGTTGTTGTATGTCTTTCGGGCTGTGTGGCCATGTTCCAGAAGCATTCTCTCCTGCCATAGATGTGGGCGAAACGTCAGGAGAGAATGCTTCTGGAACATGGCCACACAGCCCGAAAGACATACAACAACCCTATTTATTTATTCATTTACTACATTTATTTACTACATTTATATCCCACCCTTCTCACCCCAAAGGGAACTCAGAGCAGCTGTATGTACATACAATATATTATTAGCATAGCACAATATTAGCATTATACTATATTGAACTACACCACTATACTGTAATACTATATGTAATATATAACATATAATTAATATTATTATATGGTATTACTATTAGTATTATATTGTATAACATAAGATTATTATCAATATTATATGTATATACAATATATTATATTATTAGCATAGCACAATATTAGCATTATATATTACTATATTGAACTATATCACTATACTGTAATATTATATGTAATATATAACATATAATTAATATTATTATATGGTATTATAATTAGTATTATATTGTATAAATGATAATATTATTATCAATGTCATATGTATATACTATATATTATATTATTAAAACTGATATAAAAATATTATATTATAAATGAGGGCGGGGCCAGGTAAATGACCTTGGAGGGCCGCATCCGGCCCCCGGGCCTTAGTTTGGGGACCCCTGCTCTACATTATTACTACTACTACTACTACCCTGTTTCCCCTAAAATAAGACATCCCCAGAAAATAAGATCTAGTAGAGGTTTTGCTGAATTGCTAAATATAAGGCATCCTCCAAAAGTAAGACCTAGCAAAGTTTTTGTTTGGAAGCATCCCCGTTGAACAGAACACCAGAGCATGCAGGATTGGTAAATGTACGTACCATAGAGTGTTGTGCATGGAAATATTGGTAGTAAAAAGAAATTCTTAATAGGATTCACAGTTTGTGATGACAACTACTGAACAGTATATAATAAATGTTCATTTTTTTTTTTCAACAATAAATGTGAATTCTTCTTCATGGAAAAATAAGACATCCCCTGAAAATAAGACCTAGAGCATCTTTGGGAGCAAAAATTAATATTAGACACTGTCTTATTTTTGGGGAAACATGGTATCATTATTATTATTGTTATTATTGTTATTATTATTATTATTATTATTACTACAAATATCCCGCTTTATCTCCCGCACAGGAGACTCAAAGCGGCTTGGTTGCTGTGAGTTCTTTGGGCTATATGTTCCAGTAGCATTCTCTCCTGACGTTTCACCTGCATCTGTCGCTAATGGCATCCTTAGAGGTCTGTTGGAAATGAATCAAGGGGAGTGTATATATATCTGAATAATCCAGAGTGGGAAAAATATCACAATTTAATGAAGGATGCCTCCAGGCAAACAACAGCCAAGCCACCCCTATGTAAATACCCCCATCTGCTAGGCTACTCAATGTTAATCAAGCTTGCTAATTGCAACTCGCAAACAGGCAAGGGTTCTTTTTTCCACCCTGGACATCAATCCACAGGTATAATATATATACTCGCTGCCAACAGAACCTCTGAAGATGCCATTAGCCACAGATGTAGGCGAAATGTCAGGAGAGAATGCTGCTGGAACATGGCGATAAACTCACAGCGGCCCAGTGATGCCGGCCCTGAACCCCTTCGACAACTCAAAGCAGCTTAATACAAAAGCATCAACATACAGTTTAAGATATGCAAATATGCAAACATTGCAACAGGATTATAAATGGTAACTTGCTGTGCCCGGCCACATGTTGCTGTGATGTAGTCCAAAGCGGGGTTTTCTTTGTGGCATTCAAGGCGGCCTAAAAAGCATTCCCTTAGGCATGAAGCAGCCAGGCTTTGAAGCTGCAGGGCTATTTTTTGATGGTCACTCCTTGGAAAGTGATGAGTATTGTGGCCAATTTTGGTGTGATTTGGCCCAGTGGTTTTGTTGTTAACTCAGTCCTAATTATGCACATTACATGTTTACATATATACTAGCTGTGCCCAGCCACGCGTTGCTGTGGCAAAGTGGTGGTGGTATTGGTTAAAAATTGTTGTGTAATTTTTATTTGACGTTATTTGTATTTTTAAATTAATTTTATTGTAAGTTATCTTTTTATTTATTATATTTTATTATTTTCTTGTATTCTTTTTAGTTATTTTCTGTTATTATAGTATTTAATTGTATTAATTTTTTAGCGTTTTTAATTATTTTTAGTGTTTTTAATTATTTTTTATTGGGTTGCTGCTAGGAGACCAAGTTGGAGTAGCTTAGCCTTCTAACTGGCAGCAATTGGATAAAAGCAATTATTCCTCTCTCTCTCTAATTAGGACTTTATTTTTCTTTTCTTTTGTTTGTATCAACCTAGAGCCGTGGATGATGGGTTGTGTCGTCAAATTTCGAGGTTGGGGGACCTGTAGTTTTGTTGTTTTGTGGGTCACCGTGATGCCATCACTCTTTTATAGAGTCTCACTTATCCAAGCTAAATAGGCTGGCAGAAGCTTGGATAAGGGAATATCTTGGATAATAAGGAGGGATTAAGGAAAAGCCTATTAAACATCACATTAGGTTATGATTTTACAAATTAAGCACCAAAACATCATGTTAGACAACAAATTTGGCAGAAAAAGTAGTTCAATATGCCGTAATGTTATGTTGTAATTACAGTAGAGTCTCACTTATCCAACATAAACGGGCCAGCAGAATGTTGGATAAGCGAATATGTTGGATAATAAGGAGACATTAAGGAAAAGCCTGTTGAACATCAAATTAGGTTATGATTTTACAAATTAAGCACCAAAACATCATGTTAGACAACAAATTTGGCAGAAAAAGTAGTTCAATATGTAGTAATGCTATGTAGTAATTACTGTATTTACGAATTTAGCACCAAAATATCATGATATATTGAAAACATTGACTACAAAAATGCGTTGGATAATCCAGAACGTTGGATAAGCGAGTGTTGGATAAGTGAGACTCTACTGTACTGTATTTACGAATTTAGCACCAAAATGTCACGAAATATTGAAAACTTTGACTACAAAAATGGCTTGGTTTATCCAGAGGCTTGGATAGGCGAAGCTTGGATGAGTGAGACTCTACTGTATTCCTTTCCCTCTAATTAGGACTTTATTTTTCTTTTCTTTTTGTTGTATCAACCTTGAGGCGTGGATGATGGGTTGTGTTGTCAAATTTCGAGGTTGGGGGGTCTGTAGTTTTGTTGTTTTGTGGGTCGCCGTGATGCCATCACTCTTTTATATATATACTAGCTGTGCCCGGCCACGCGTTGCTGTGGCAAAGTGGTGGTGGTATTGGTTTAAAATTGTTGTGTAATTTTTATTTGACGTTATTTGTATTTTTAAATTAATTTTATTGTAAGTTATCTTTTTATTTATTATATTTTATTATTTTATTGTATTATTTTTTAGTGTTTTTTATTATTTTTTATTGGGTTGCTAGGAGACCAAGTTGGAGGAGCTTTGCCTTCTAACTGGCAGCAATTGGATAAAAGCAATTATTCCTCTCCCTCTAATTAGGACTTTATTTTTCTTTTCTTTTTGTTGTATCAACCTAGAGGCGTGGATGATGGGTTGTGTTGTCAAATTTCGAGGTTGGGGGGCCTGTAGTTTTGTTGTTTTGTGGGTCGCCGTGATGCCATCACTCTTTTATATATACAGTAGAGTCTCACTTATCCAACATAAACCGGCCGGCAGAACGTTGGATAAGCGAATATGTTGGATAATAAGGAGAGATTAAGGAGAAGCCTATTAAACATCAAATTAGGTCATGATTTTACAAATTAAGCACCAGAACATCATGTCTAACAATAAATTTGACAGAAAAAGTAGTTCAATATGCAGTAATGCTATGTAGTAATTACTGTATTTACGAATTTAGCACCAAAATATCATGATGTATTGAAAACATTGACTACAAAAATGCGTTGGATAATCCAGAACGTTGGATAAGTGAGTGTTGGATAAGTGAGACTCTACTGTATGTGTGTGTGTGTGTGTGTATCTATATATATAAAAGAGTGATGGCATCACGGCGACCCACAAAACAACAAAACTACAGGCTCCCCAACCTCGAAATTTGACAACACAACCCATCATCCACGCCTCTAGGTTGATACAACAAAAAGAAAAGAAAAATAAAGTCCTAATTAGAGAGAGAGAGGAATAATTGCTTTTATCCAATTGCTGCCAGTTAGAAGGCTAAGCTCCTCCAACTTGGTCTCCTAGCAACCCAAAAAAATAAATAAATAACAAACACTAAAAAAATTAATACAATAAAATACTATAATAACAGAAAATAACTAAAAATAATACAATAAAATAATAAAATATAATAAATAAAATATAACTTACAATAAAATTAATTAAAAAATTGCAAATAATGTCAAATAAAAATTACACAACAATTTTTAACCAATACCACCACCACTTTGCCACAGCAACGCGTGGCCGGGCATAGCTAGTGTGTGTGTGTGTGTGTGTGTGTGTATGTATGTATGTGTGTGTGTGTATATATATATCCCCCAGTTAAAAACCATTAAAACATGTTCAAAGTTATAGACCACAATAGAGCATGCACTGTTGCAAGACTCTGGTGCTTTTATTATTTCCACACATGGCTCATTTCCCTTTGGCGCAGGCAAGAAGGGCTCTTTGGTTCATGCGAGCCCCTCACCTGCCTTGTATTTGTGTGTGTGTGCATTTGGTGGATAACTGGTAGGATTATTCTCTTTGTAATACCCCACCACCTCCGCCGCCGCCGCCGCCACCCTCCTGTAGCACTGAATTCCACAGGTTAACGATGCCTCATGCGAAGAACCCTTGAGCCCATTTATGGCATTTATGGCTGACTAAGCGTCTCGTCAGCAGGAGCGGCAATTAGCAGCCTTCATGAGATCATTTTCCCTGCTGCTGCTTGAAGATTTTCCTCAATTCCACAGGCATTCGTCCTCTGCGACAGACAGCCAACCAACTTTCCACAAACATGCAACGTAAATGGGAGCCTCGCAGCAGCCAGACCCCGTTTGGGAAGCCAGCCGGCCTGTTTACAAGGAAGCCGCTGCGCAGATTTTCCCGAGGCTGGAAAGAGTCTGGAAGCCTTCCTCGGATGACGGAGGGAAGGAAGGAATGCTGTGGGCGGCCGAGGGAGGAAGGAAGTGCCAGCAATCTCCAAAAAGATGGGCTGGGGACCCAGGAGCACGGCTGCTTCCCAGAGAAAGAAAGGCCAGGCGAGGGGCAGCAAGGGAAGCCCCTTCCTCAGCCTATGGCCAGACCCCGGGCATTGCGTTTCCCTCCAAGAGCTGTGATGCAAATGCCCAGTTACGAGGGTTGAATGAAAAGTAATGCCTCCGCCTTCGTTACTTGGGTTTGGATGGGAATATTTTAATAAATCAAAGGGAGAAATAATCCTTAGAACGTGTTCTCAAAGGCTCTCAAAAGAACGTGTTCACAACCTCTCAAACGTGTTCTCAAGGTTCTCAAAGAACGTGTTCACAACCTCTGAGGATGCCTGCGATAGATGTGGGTGAAACTTCAGGAGAGAATACTTCTGGAACATGGCCAGACAGCCCAGAATACATACAACAACCCAATACTTAGAACTACTATTCACTTTTCCACATAATCACCAGACAATCAGATACATTTCTGCCAACGATGAACAGGTTTTCTGAAGCCGTCACAGAAGATGTCGACACTCTGTTTCCGCAACCGGCGTCTCACAGGACCCATCATGCACAGATCTTCCGATAGCCAAGCAAAGCAATAATGTGACCCTCACGTTCTTGTGAAATGCCGATTATGCTTGAAATTTCTCTCTGAGTGATACGACAATTGTCCTGAATCAATCTGTCCACCTTTTGCTTGTGAAACTCAGTGGTTGTTGTCACAGGACGTCCAACTCTTTGTTTGTCACGCAAGTCAGATGTTCCCACCTCAACATCTTTAAATTTACACATCCAATGATGCACAGGACTCACATCAACACAATCACCATAAACAGCTTGCATTCTCAGATGAATCTCCTTTGGAGTGACACCTTCTGCTGTCAAGAATTCAGTGACTGCATATTGCTTAAGTCGCATTGACCAACCGTCTGTGCAGGGTTCTATACTTTGCACTTTAATAACATACTTCACACTTTAACAACACAACTGTTCAATGCTAAGGCTTCCCCGTCTGCGCAGGGTTCCATACTTCACACTTTAACAACACAACCGTTCAATGCTAAGGCTTCCCCGTCTGCGCAGGGTTCCATACTTCGCATTTTGACAACACAACCGTTCAATGCTAAGGCTTCCCCGTCTGCGCAGGGTTCCATACTTCGCACTTTGACAACACAACCGTTCAATGCTAAGGCTTCCCCGTCTGCACAGGGTTCCATACTTCGCACTTTGACAACACAACCGTTCAATGCTAAGGCTTCCCCGTCTGCACAGGGTTCCATACTTCGCACTTTGACAACACAACCGTTCAATGCTAAGGCTTCCCCGTCTGCTCAGGGTTCCATACTTCGCACTTTGACAACACAACCGTTCAATGCTAAGGCTTCCCCGTCTGCACAGGGTTCCATACTTCGCACTTTGACAACACAACCGTTCAATGCTAAGGCTTCCCCGTCTGCTCAGGGTTCCATACTTCGCACTTTGACAACACAACCGTTCAATGCTAAGGCTTCCCCGTCTGCACAGGGTTCCATACTTCGCACTTTGACAACACAACCGTTCAATGCTAAGGCTTCCCCGTCTGCGCAGGGTTCCATACTTCGCACTTTGACAACACAACCGTTCAATGCTAAGGCTTCCCCGTCTGCGCAGGATTCCATACTTCGCACTTTAACAACACAACCGTTCAATGCTAAGGCTTCCCCATCTGCGCAGGGTTCCATACTTCGCACTTTAACAACACAACCGTTCAATGCTAAGGCTTCCCCATCTGCGCAGGGTTCCATACTTCGCACTTTGACAACACAACCGTTCAATGCTAAGGCTTCCCCGTCTGCGCAGGATTCCATACTTCGCACTTTAACAACACAACCGTTCAATGCTAAGGCTTCCCCATCTGCGCAGGGTTCCATACTTCGCACTTTAACAACACAACCGTTCAATGCTAAGGCTTCCCCGTCTGCGCAGGATTCCATACTTCGCACTTTAACAACACAACCGTTCAATGCTAAGGCTTCCCCATCTGCGCAGGGTTCCATACTTCGCACTTTAACAACACAACCGTTCAATGCTAAGGCTTCCCCATCTGCGCAGGGTTCCATACTTCGCACTTTGACAACACAACCGTTCAATGCTAAGGCTTCCCCGTCTGCGCAGGATTCCATACTTCGCACTTTAACAACACAACCGTTCAATGCTAAGGCTTCCCCATCTGCGCAGGGTTCCATACTTCGCACTTTGACAACACAACCGTTCAATGCTAAGGCTTCCCCGTCTGCTCAGGGTTCCATACTTCGCACTTTGACAACACAACTGTTCAATGCTAAGGCTTCCCCGTCTGCGCAGGGTTCCATACTTCGCACTTTGACAACACAACCGTTCAATGCTAAGGCTTCCCCGTCTGCTCAGGGTTCCATACTTCGCACTTTGACAACACAACCGTTCAATACTAAGGCTTCCCCGTCTGCACAGGGTTCCATACTTCGCACTTTGACAACACAACCGTTCAATGCTAAGGCTTCCCCATCTGCGCAGGGTTCCATACTTCGCACTTTAACAACACAACCGTTCAATGCTAAGGCTTCCCCGTCTGCACAGGGTTCCATACTTCGCACTTTGACAACACAACCGTTCAATACTAAGGCTTCCCCGTCTGCACAGGGTTCCATACTTCGCACTTTGACAACACAACCGTTCAATGCTAAGGCTTCCCCATCTGCGCAGGGTTCCATACTTCGCACTTTAACAACACAACTGTTCAATGCTAAGGCTTCCCCGTCTGCGCAGGGTTCCATACTTCACACTTTAACAACACAACCGTTCAATGCTAAGGCTTCCCCGTCTGCGCAGGGTTCCATACTTCGCACTTTGACAACACAACCGTTCAATGCTAAGGCTTCCCCGTCTGCACAGGGTTCCATACTTCGCACTTTGACAACACAACCGTTCAATGCTAAGGCTTCCCCGTCTGCGCAGGATTCCATACTTCGCACTTTGACAACACAACTGTTCAATGCTAAGGCTTCCCCGTCTGCACAGGGTTCCATACTTCGCACTTTGACAACACAACCGTTCAATGCTAAGGCTTCCCCGTCTGCGCAGGATTCCATACTTCGCACTTTAACAACACAACCGTTCAATGCTAAGGCTTCCCCATCTGCGCAGGATTCCATACTTCGCACTTTGACAACACAACTGTTCAATGCTAAGGCTTCCCCGTCTGCGCAGGGTTCCATACTTCGCACTTTGACAACACAACCGTTCAATGCTAAGGCTTCCCCGTCTGCGCAGGGTTCCATACTTCGCACTTTGACAACACAACCGTTCAATGCTAAGGCTTCCCCGTCTGCGCAGGGTTCCATACTTCGCACTTTGACAACACAACCGTTCAATACTAAGGCTTCCCCGTCTGCACAGGGTTCCATACTTCGCACTTTGACAACACAACCGTTCAATGCTAAGGCTTCCCCATCTGCGCAGGGTTCCATACTTCGCACTTTAACAACACAACCGTTCAATGCTAAGGCTTCCCCATCTGCGCAGGGTTCCATACTTCGCACTTTGACAACACAACCGTTCAATGCTAAGGCTTCCCCGTCTGCACAGGGTTCCATACTTCGCACTTTGACAACACAACCGTTCAATGCTAAGGCTTCCCCGTCTGCGCAGGGTTCCATACTTCGCACTTTGACAACACAACCGTTCAATGCTAAGGCTTCCCCGTCTGCGCAGGGTTCCATACTTTGCACTTTGACAACACAACCGTTCAATGCTAAGGCTTCCCCGTCTGCGCAGGGTTCCATACTTCGCACTTTGACAACACAACCGTTCAATGCTAAGGCTTCCCCGTCTGCACAGGGTTCCATACTTCGCACTTTGACAACACAACCGTTCAATGCTAAGGCTTCCCCGTCTGCGCAGGATTCCATACTTCGCACTTTAACAACACAACCGTTCAATGCTAAGGCTTCCCCATCTGCGCAGGATTCCATACTTCGCACTTTGACAACACAACTGTTCAATGCTAAGGCTTCCCCGTCTGCGCAGGGTTCCATACTTCGCACTTTGACAACACAACCGTTCAATGCTAAGGCTTCCCCGTCTGCGCAGGATTCCATACTTCGCACTTTGACAACACAACCGTTCAATGCTAAGGCTTCCCCGTCTGCGCAGGGTTCCATACTTCGCACTTTGACAACACAACCGTTCAATGCTAAGGCTTCCCCGTCTGCGCAGGGTTCCATACTTCGCACTTTGACAACACAACCGTTCAATACTAAGGCTTCCCCGTCTGCACAGGGTTCCATACTTCGCACTTTGACAACACAACCGTTCAATGCTAAGGCTTCCCCATCTGCGCAGGGTTCCATACTTCGCACTTTAACAACACAACCGTTCAATGCTAAGGCTTCCCCATCTGCGCAGGGTTCCATACTTCGCACTTTGACAACACAACCGTTCAATGCTAAGGCTTCCCCGTCTGCTCAGGGTTCCATACTTCGCATTTTGACAACACAACCGTTCAATGCTAAGGCTGCCCGCCAAATGGAAGGGTAGAGGAGAGTCTACTGAACAAGCCAGGACCTGCCGCATACCTGGACTGCCACCTGTTGAGGAGTTACGAAGGTGGAGAAATTACTTTTCATTCAACCCTCATATAACTGGATTCACATTGCCTGCTGCTTTGGCTCCTGTCTCCCCCAAAATACAAGAACTGGCCCAGTTTGGGTTCACAGTATGGCAAACTGGTGGCAGGATCAGGACCAAACAATATCTCATTATTTCATGTTTTACATTGGTTTTTTTTTTTGCTGTTATTGTATTGCATTTGTATTGTGATTTTATTGTGTTTTACTTAACATACTTAACATATTCTATCTGTCTTACTCTGCTCTATTGTTTTCAGACTTTGCCCTTTGTTAGCCACCCCGAGTCCCTACGGGGTAGGAGACGGGATAGAAAATTAAAATTATTATTATTATTATTATTATTATTATTATTATTATTATTATTATTAACACGGAGTATGACACAGCAAATGAGACATATATGCTGGATTAATAACAGCATCATCATCATCATCATCATCATCATTATTATAGAGGAGGCTGTGCAACCCAACAGGTGCCCATTGTGATTGCTTCAAAATTAGGCTCTTACGGGGCTTGAGCTGCTGAATCAGAGGTCGTCTTGGTCCCTGTATATCAGTGGTTCTGAGTCTTTCAAATGCCGCACCCCCTTGATACAGTTCCTCATGTTTTGGTGACCCCCAACCATAAAATTATTTTCGTTGCTACTTCATAACTTCATAACTTGTCATTTTGCTACTATTATGAATCATAACGTAAATATCTGATATGCAGGATGGATTGTCATTCATTGGACCAAATTTAGCACAAATACCCAATACGCTCAAATGTGAATACTGGTAGGGTTAAGGGGGGTTGATTAGGAGTTGTAGTGGCTGGGATTTATAGTTCACATACAATAGAAGATTGGTGAACTATAAATCCCAGCAACTACAACTCCAGAATGTCAAGGTCTGTTTTCCCCAAACTCCACCAGTGTTCAAATTTGTGCATACTGAGTATTCATGCCAAGTTTGGTCCAGATCCATCATTGTTTGAGTCCACAGTGCTCTCTGGATGTGGGTGAACTACAACTCCCACCAAACCCTTCCACTATTTTCTGTTGGTCATGGGAATTCTGTGAGCCAAGTTGGGTTCCATGCCATTGTTGGTGAAGCTCAGAATGCTCTTTGATTGTAGGTGAACTATAAATCCCAGCAACTACAACTCCCAAATGACAAAATCAATAACCTCCCCCAACCCTACCATTATTCAAATTTGGGCATACAGTAGAGTCTCGCTTATCCAACATTTGCTTATCCAATGTTCTAGATTATCCAACGCAGTTTGCCTTTTAGTAGTCAATGTTTTTGTAGTCAATTTTTCAATACATTGTGAAGTTTTGGTGCTAAATTCATAAATACAGTAATTACTACATAGTACAGTAGAGTCTCACTTATCCAACATAAACGGGCCGGCAGAATGTTGGATAAGTGAATATGTTGGATAATAAGGAGGCATTAAGGAAAAGCCTATTAAACATCAAATTAGGTTATGATTTTACAAATGAAGCACCAAAACATCATGTTAGACAACAAATTTGGCAGAAAAAGTAGTTCAATACGCAGTAATACTATGTAGTAATTACTGTATTTATGAATTTAGCACCAAAATATCACGATATATTGAAAACATTGCATCCAAAAATGCGTTGGATAATCCACTGGATAAGCAAATGTTGGATAAGCGAGACTCTACTGTATCAATGAAAATAATGTTATGGTTGGGGGTCACCACAACATCAGGAACATGCTTAAAATTTTATATAATGTGATTTATTTTGTAATGGTATCTGTTTTATATGAATTGTTGTTTTGTAGATTGTTTTGTATGAATTGTTGTTTTTACATTGCTTTTTGGCATTGAATTTTCGCCTATTTACTGTAAGCCGCTTTGAGTCCCCTCGGAGATAAAGACGGACGCGGTCTGAATTATGGCTCTTGTATAAGGTCTGGTGGATGAATGGCATAAGCACTTTGCATTGTTTTAAGCTTGTGTATTGTATTTTATGACTATTTTATGACTGTTTTAACTGTTTTAGTTTATTGTATATCAGTGTAACGTCATCAATTGCCACTTGTAAGCCGCCCTGAGTCCCCTCGGGTGAGAAGGGCGGAGTATAAATAATTGAAATACAGTAGAGTCTCACTTATCCAACACTCGCTTATCCAACATTCTGGATTATCCAACGCTTTTTTGTAGTCAATATTTTCAATACATCATGATATTTTGGTGCCAAGTTCGTAAATACAGTAATTTCTACATAGCATTACTGTGAATTGAACTACTTTTTCTATCAAATTTGTGGTATAACATGATTTTTTGGTGCTTAATTTGTAAAAGCATAACCTAATTTGATGTTTAATAGGCTTTTTCTTAATCCCTCCTTATTATCCAACATATTCGCTTATCCAACGTTCTGCCTGCCCGTTTATGTTGGATAAGTGAGACTCTACTGTAAATAAATAAATAAATAAATAAACTGTATCAAGGAGTCGCGGCATCAGGAAGGTTGAGAACAACTGATCTAGAAGCTAAACCCCTACTGATGCAGCCTAGAATCACATTGGCTTTTTAAACTGCCGCATCACCCTGTTGGCTCATGTTCAACTTGCGGTCAATGAAGACTCCCAGATCAGAGGTCCCCAAACTAAGGCCCGGGGGCCGGATGTGGCCCTCCAAGGTCATTTACCTGGCCCCCGCCCTCATTTATAATATAATATTTTTATATCAGTTTTAATAATATAATATATTGTAGATACATATGATATTGATAATAATATTATCATTTTATACAATATAATACTAATAATAATACCATATAATAATATTAATTATATGTTATATATTACATATAATATTACAGTATAGTGATATAGTTCAATATAGTAATATATAATGCTAATATTGTGCTATGCTAATAATATAATATATTGTATGTACATACAGCTGCTCTGAGTTCCCTTTGGGGTGAGAAGGGTGGGATACAAATGTAGCAAATAAATGTAGTAAATGAATAAATAAATAATTTTGGTCTTAGGCTCGCCCAAAGTCTGAATTGACTTGAAGACACACAACAACAACAATCCTAATTAACTTGACTATCTCATTGGCCAGAAGCAGGCCCACACTTCCTATTGAAATCCTGATAGGTTTATGTTGGTTAAAATTATTTTCATTTTTAAATATTGTATTGGTCTTTCATTGTTATTGTTGTTTTGCAATACAAATAAGATATGTGCAGTGTGCATAGGAATTTGTTTGGGTTTTTTTCCCCAAATGATAATTTGGCCCCTCAACAGTCTGAAGGATTGTGGACCGGCCCTCTGCTAAAAAAGTTTGAGGACCCCTGGCCCAAAGGGTCTCTTCCAACCCTCTTTATTATTGTTGTTGTTGTTATTAATTATTATTGCTCGGTGGCCAACTATAGTCCGGCCCTCCAACGGTCCAAAGGATCGTGAACTGGCCCCCTGTTTTAAAAGTTTGGGGACCCCTGCTCCAAGATCCTAGAAAAGGCCAACAAGAGCCTCCTGGCCCAGGAGACCAGCCTCAGACCCTCTCCCTTCCCCATACCTCAATGACGTTGGAGTCCACGAAGCCCGCGATGCGCTCGTCCTTGCAGATCACGCCGGCGTCTTCCTCGTGCGAGCAGTCGCTGTTTCCCCAGCCGCGCGAAGGGCAATCCGCGACACTCTTCTCGCTTCCTCCGCAGTTGAGGTTGTCCAGCCAGATGCGCCCTGCGGAGCCACAGAGAGCCACAGATCAAGATCAGGAGGAGAGGGAAGAAGGTGCCGACGCAAAGGAAGAGGCCTGAACGCCTGCTCCCAATGGGAAATGCACTTTGCACATGCTTTAATACTGCTGAGCCACTTCTTCAGACAGTAATTCCCCACAACAGACCTCCCTCTGGGAAGTCTGGATCGAGTGAGTGCTGCCTGTTGGGAATCACCCTGGACTACTCAAGTCTAGATGTATTTATTTATTTAATTTATTTACAGTATTTATTTATTTATTATTTATTATATACAGCATTTATATTCCGCCTTTCTTTCTCACCCCGAAGGGGACTCAGGGCGGATCACCTTACACATATTAGGCAAACATTCAATGCCTTTTAACATAGGACAAAGACAAACAACAACATAGCTCCGAGCGGGCCTCGAACTTATGACCTCCTGGTCAATGATCCATTGCAGTTAATTGCATTGGCTTGCTCTCCCGTCTGCGCCACAGCCCCAGTATTTATATTCCGCCCTTCTTTCTCACCCCGAAGGGGACTCAGGGCGGATTACAATGAACACATATATGCCAAACATTCAATGTCAACAAACAACATATATAGACAGACACAGAGGCATTTAACATTTTTTTCCAGCTTCACAATTCCGGCCACAGGGGGAGCTGTTGCTTCACTGTCCACTAGTGGCTGTACTTCCTCATTCCTTTCCTCATGTTTTGCTGGCAGTTTTATTGTAATTTATGTTGTAAATTAGATAAATTAGCCTCCCCGTATAAAGCGTACCCAAATTTCCCTACTCGACAGACGCAACTGTTTTTCGGGGCTGCATAGGTCAACAGCAAGCCGGGCTATTTAATGGTCGGGGGCTTAACCCGACCCGGGCTTCGAACTCATGACCTCTCAGTCAGTAGTGATTTATTACAGCTGGTTACTAGCCAGCTGCCCAACAGCCCGGCCCTCAATTAGATGATAGAGTTAGATTGAGGGAATCCTTTCCCCGTTTCCAAAGCATGCCTAGATAGGCTCTACTGTGTTTCACTCTATCCTGTTTACGTCACATCCCTTACTTTGAAGTTAGTAGAAATGTGAATCTCCAGGGACACTAACTTCCCATTGGTCAGAATGTCTTTTATGGCCCCAATAAACTGGACCATGAGGTTGGAACCATTTTGGTTCTCTCTTCTCCCTTTGTTCTTCTAGCTAACAAGCATCTCGCCATCTCTCCTGGCAAGATGTAACTATTTAGATGTTTGTTATTTTTCCTTTCTTATTTTTCCTTAGAAACCAGTCTAGAGTAGACTAGACAGCTCCCAAGCCTTTCTATCTACAATGGAATTCTTTTTACCTGAATAAATACTTTTTTGAACTTTTACTGAGACTCTGCAGCCATTGCCATCCTAAATAGACAAAGGCTTCTCTTTGCTCACCCTGTGTAAGTAACTGTTGCATTTGAAAGCTTTTGCTTTTGCTGATCTGCTGCATTTTGGTGGAATCTCCCTGAGAGAGGGTTCAATTGGGTCTAACCGCTCAGAGATTACCACAACACTTTGCACATGCTTTAATACTGCTGAGCCACTTCTTCAGACAGACCTCTGGGAAGTCTGGAGAGAGTGAGTGCTGCCCACACCACATTGGCCTCCACTCAGCTGAGCCAGGTGTGACCCATTGGGTCGGCTGGTCCTGGGCAAGGGTGGCTTTTATGGGATGCTTCCCTTCTAGAAGAAGGACGCAAAGCAAGAGCAGCTCCCCTGTGCAGGTAGTTAATGGTTTGCAGGTCTTCAAATTTCTAGCTCTCGTTCACTCTTCCATTCATACCACATATCATATATGCATATTTTGGTCACATATTCCCCCTCTTGCATATTGATTTCATTTATAAATCTATATGCAAAATATAGTAAAGCAACATCTAAATTTCAGGTGTGCCAAATCTCAGTTTCTTAACCAGAAATACATTTTCACAATTACAATTGCAAATAACCAAATCATCATCATTATTAGAATTGAATGAATAATTTCATGTCAAAACATTTTATCAATTAATAAAACAACCTTTTTTCATATGCATATGATCTAAAACCATCTTGTTCCCAAGTGTTTCCTTATTTGTTCATCTTCATTACATTTCCATCGCAAAACTTTATTTAAGTTTATTTTTCATCACCAAGTTTTCAAAAATATATAACATCACTTTTTACTTCCCACTTTTGTAACCCAGATCCTTTTTAAAAAAAATTTTTTATTGAGTTTTCAAATAAAATTTACAGTACGTGTTTAAGAACACATTGGGTTCTTAGAAGAAAAAGTGCAATGAGTGAGTAGAAATTGAAGAAAGAGAGAAAAAAAAGAGAAAAAAAGGGGGAAAATAGAGTAAAATAAACAGAAGTATAAAATAATTGGTCACTTCCATCTCTTACACAGATACTTAAAGAAAAATTTCTATCTTTAATTAGTCTTTCCGTTCGTTCTGCTTTGGTGTCAGCCTTTTCTCTTTTTTTATTTTTTTTTAATTCTTCCATCATTAACGTTGGATTTTCTATTGGGGTTAAATTAGCACCTTCATTTGCCTTTCAATCAAAAAATTCTTAACCAGGTCCCAGTTTGTTTGCTTTTTGGGAATGCCATAGTTATTTTTGAGTAAATACATCAATTTATCCATGTTCATTATTTCCAAAATCTTGACTAGCCATTGGCTCAGCTCCGGAATTTCTTTCTTTTTCCAATATCTGGCATAAACTATTCTTGCAGCTATTATGAGATAATTGAAAAGAATTTCTTTATCTTTATCCTTTTCTATATTAATCATCCCCAGAAGAAAGTGTTTGGGATCTAGTTCTATATTAATTTGCAACATCTTTTGAATTGTTTGATGGATTTTCTTCCAATAGTTTTTCGCCTTTTTACAAGTCCACCAACAATGATAAAATGTACCCACTTGGTCATTACATTTCCAACATTTATTTGAGATTTTCTTATTAAAATTTGATAATTTTGGGGGGGTCAAATACCAGCGGTAGAACATTTTGATCCAGTTTTCTTTTAATTCGGTTGCATAGGTGAATTTCAATCTAGAGTTCCAGGCCTTTTCCCATTCTGTTAGATGTATTGTTTTACCTAGGTTTTGGGCCCATTTGATCATGCTTTCTTTTATTGGTACCGTTTCCTTTATTGTTTTATTTCCTTTAGAAATATATGTATCTAAACCCAAGTTAAGATATCTAAAATGTCACATTTACCATCACAACTGTATCACACGCTCATAGAATAATAGAGTTGGAAGAGACCACATGGGCCATCTAGTCCAACCCTGCCATGCAGGAAAAGCACGATCAAAGTATCCCTGACAGATGGCCATCCAGCCTCTGTTTATAAGCTTCCAAAGAAGGACCTTTCTCCAAACTCTGAGGCAGGGAGTGCCACTGCTGAACAGCTTGTACAGCCAGGAAGCTCTTCCTCATATTCAGGTGTAACCTCCTTTCCTGTAGTTTGAAGCCATGGCTACAATGAATGCTGGTCTCCAGAGCAGAAAACAAGCCTGCTCCCTCTTCCTTATGACACCCTTTCACATACTGATACATGGCTCTACATCAGGGGTCCTCAAACTTTCAAAGCAGAGGGCCGGTCCACAATCCTTCAGACTGTTGAGGGGCCGAATTATCATTTGGGGAGGGGGGGGAATGAACAAATTCCTATGCACACTGCACATATCTTATCTGTAGTGCAAAACAACAATAATAACAATGAAAGAACAATACAATATTTAAAAATGAAAACAATTTTAACCAACATAAACCTATCAGGATTTCAATGGGAAGTGTGGGCCTGCTTCTGGCCAATGAGATAGTCAGGTTAATTAGGATTGTTGTTGTTGTGAGTCTTCAAGTCATTTCAGACTTTGGGCGAGCTTAAGTCCAAAATTATTTATGTATTCATCTACTACATTTATTTATTACATTTATATCCCACCCTTCTCACCCCGAAGGGAACTCAGAGCAGCTGTATGTACATACAATATATTATATTATTAGCATAGCACAATATTAGCATTATATTGAACTATACCACTATACTGTAATATTATATCTATATATATAAAAGGGTAATGAAATTTCGGCCTAGGACAAAACAACAAAACTACACATCCCAGAAACACTAAACTTGGCAGCACAACCCCTCATCCATGCCTCTAGGTTGATACAACAAAAAGAAAAGAAAAATAAAGTCCTAATTAGAGGGAGAGGAATAATTGTTTTTATCCAATTGCTGCCAGTTAAAAGGCTAAGCTCCACCCACTTGGTCTCCTAGCAACCCATGCAGCCCAGGGGACAGGTAGAGTTAGGCCTCACTTAGGCCTCTTCCACACTGCCTATAAAATACATCTGATTATCTGACTCAAGGCCCTTCCACACAGCTATATAACCCATTTATAATCTTATATTACTGCTTTGAACTGGATTATCTTGAGTCCACACTGCCATATAATCCACTTCAGTGTGCAGTCGGACACAACTGGATTTAATGTCAGGAGAAAACCTTTACCCTTTACCTTAACTACCACCAATTCCTCAATACTTTATTTCCCATCCCACCATACTTTGCCACAGCAACGCGTGGCTGGGCACAACTAGTGTAATATATAACATATAATTAATATATGATATTATTATTATTATTAGTATTATATTGTATAAAATGATAATATTATTATCAATATCATATGTATATCATAGAATCATAGAATAGTAGAGTTGGAAGAGACCTCATGGGCCATCCAGTCCAACCCCATTCTGCCAAGAAGCAGGAAATCTCATTCAAAGCACCCCCGACAGATGGCCATCCAGCCTCTGCTTAAAAGCCTCCAAAGAAGGAGCCTCCACCACACTCCGCGGCAGAGAGTTCCACTGCCGAACAGCCCTTCTCACAGTGAGGAAGTTCTTCCTGATGTTCAGGTGGAATCTCCTATACAATATATTATATTATTAGAACGGATATAAAAATATTATATTATAAATGAGGGCGGGGGCCAGGTAAATGACCTTGGAGGGCCGCATCCGGCCCCCGGGCCTTAGTTTGGGGACCCCTGCTCTACATGTCTCCTCCCAAACTTCTCTTCTGCACCTAAACAGACCCAGGTCTTTAAGACGCTCCTCATAAGGATTCATGGTCTCCAGACCTTTGATCATTTTAATTGCCCTTCTCTGGACTCCTTCCAGCTTAGAGTCAATATCCCAGAATCGGACACAGTGTGATTCCAGGGAAAGAGTTCTGACCAAAGCAGAATGGACAGGCACCATGACTTCCCTCAATCTGGACACTAGACTCCTTTGGATGCAGCCCAGAACCCCATTGGCTTTTTCAGCTGCTGCATCACAGTTTTAGCTTAGGTTCAACTTATTCACCATGCAGGCTCCAAGATCTTTCTCGCCTGGACTGCTGTCGAGCCAGGCGTCACTCATTCTGTATCATTGGATTTCTTTCTTTTTTTGGTACCTAAGTGTAGTATCTTACATTTTTCCTTGTTTAAATTAATTGTGTTATTTTTGACCAATCCGCTCTCGAATCTGTTAAGGCTATCTCTTACTGAGCGGAGCAATGGATAAGAAACCATAATAATGCATATGGTTTTAAAAATGTTTATTCATGTTATATTTTATTGATGGTTCATGTGTTATTTATGTGTTGATTGCTGCAGATTTTATGCTGTATTTAATATGTTGGAAGCCGCTTTGGGTTCCTTTTTTGGGAGAAAAGTGGGATATAAGTGGCGCAGGCTGGTAAACAGTTGCTGCAGTAAATCACTCTGACCATGAGGTCATGAGTTCAAGGCCAGCCCGTGGCGGGGTGAGCACCCGTCAATTAAAAATAAAATATAGCCCCTGCTCGTTGCTGACCTAGCAACCCGAAAGATAGTTGCATCTATCAAGTAGGAAATAAGGTACTACTTATGAAAAGTGGGGAGGCAAGTTTAACTAATTTACAACGTTGGAATGAGGAAGTGCGGTCAGAGTGGATGATGAAGCAGCTGCTCCCCCCGGTGGCCAGAATCGAACATCCCCTCAGGAGAAGGTTAAATTGCCTCTGCGTCTGTCTGTCTGTCTGTCTCTGTTCAATGTGTTTATGGGCATTGAATGTTTGCCCTATATGTACATAATGTGATCCGCCCTGAGTCCCCTTCGGGGTGAGAAGGGCGGAATATAAATACTGTAAATAAATCAATAAATATTATTATTATTATTATTATTATTATTATTAAGGTCATTTCGGATCATGATCCTGTCCTCTGGAGTATTAGCTCTCCCTCCCAATTGAGTGTCATCTGCAAACTTGATCAACAGGCTCTCTAAACCTTCCTTCCAAGTAATTAATAAAGACGTTGAACAGAACTGGGCCCAGGACCGAACCCTCTTCATGGAACCCAAATAGTCCCTTCCTTCCAGGATGAAGAAGAGGAACCATTGGGGAGAAGCACCCTTTGGGTTTGGTCACTTTACCAATTACAGATCCACCGAACACAGTGGTTCTCAACCTGTGGGTTCCCAGATGTTTTGGCCTTCAACTGGCTGGGATTTCTGGGAGTCGTAGGCCAAAACCCCTGGGGACCCACAGGTTGAGACCCACTGACCTAATAGTAGCCTTGCCTGACCCACACTGGACTAGTTTGCTTGCAAGAAGGTCATGGGTTAGGGTTAGATGACTTTGTCGAAGGCCCTCCTGGAATCAAGATATACTACACCCACAGCATTCCCTGTATCTACCAAGCTTGTCACTCACCGACGCCTTTGCCGTATTTGGCGCTGTGGGCCCAGCCGGTGGCCCCCGTGAAGCCCAGGTGGCGGCACAGGACCTCGGCGTTGGCCAGGGAGAAGTCGTCGTCGCAGATGGTGCCCCACTCCTGGCGGTAGAAGACCTCGATGCGGCCCTCGTTGTGCTTGCGGGGGTAGCCGGCCAGGCGGAACTGCAGCTTGGGGGCAGGGGTGGCCCCTCCGGGGGTGGGGGTGGTCTGCCTTGGAGGGGAGGGGGTGCTCCGTTGGGCCGCCAGACCCGCCCACAGCCAGGCTCCCCAGAGCAGGCCCAGTAGCGCCCAATGCCGGCCCATCCTCTCCTGCTGCCTGGACCTGTAGGGAGAAGAAGGGTGAAATGGGTGAGGGTCTCGCATTGAGCCCATTCCCAGGTGAAGCCCGCCTTTGGTCCTTGGGGAATCTGGTAGCATGGGGGTGCTGCCCTCCAGATCCCCTATAGAAGTTGAACCAACAACTGAATGGAGAACAGCTGGTGACTTTCTACCGCTGTTCTCTAGAGCAGACATGGGCAAACTTTGGCCCTCCAGGGGTTTTGGATTTCAACTCCCATCATTCCTAGCAGCCTACCGGCTGCTAGGAATGGTGGGAGTTGAAGTCCAAAACACCTGGAGGGCCAAAGTTTGCCCATGCCTGAAATAAAGGCTGTGTGTGTGCTTTATATAGTATTTGTGAGGAAAGGGGGCTAGTCACACATCCAGACCATGCTGAGTTTGTCTTCAAGGCGCTAACAAGGGAAGGAGAAGAGGGGAAATGAAGGGGGGATTCCACTTCCACAAGAACCCTATACAACCCAGTTACCCCAGAGGCTTCTGCTATAGGGTGAGCACCCTCGGAAGGGCCAAGAGGGCAACTCCATTGGCCACCATCTCTTGGAGCCCATGCTTTCTGCTTGGCAAAGGGCAACTGGTTGGGAAAGGGGGCTAGTCACACATCCAGACCATGCTGAGTTTGTCTTCAAGCCAATAACAAGGGAAAGAGAAGAGGGGAAATGAAGGGGGGATTCCACTTTCACAAGAACCCTATACAACCTAGTTACCCCAGAGGCTTTTGCTATAGGGTGAGCACCCTAGGAAGGGCCAAGAGGGCAACTCCATTGGCCACCATCTCTTGGTGGCCATGCTTTCTGCTTGGCAAAGGGCAACCAGTTGGGAAAGGGGGCTAGTCACACATCCAGACCATGCTGAGTTTGTCTTCAAGCCAATAACAAGGGAAGGAGAAGAGGGGAAATGAAGGGGGGATTCCACTTCCACAAGAACCCTATACAACCCAGTTACCCCAGAGGCTTCTGCTATAGGGTGAGCACCCTCGGAAGGGCCAAGAGGGCAACTCCATTGGCCACCATCTCTTGGTGCCCATGCTTTCTGCTTGGCAAAGGGCAACTGGTTGGGAAAGGGGGCTATTCACACATCCAGTCTATGCTGAGTTTGTCTTCAAGGCGCTAACAAGGGAAAGAGAAGAGGGGAAATGAAGGGGGGATTCCACTTCCACAAGAACCCTATACAACCCAGTTACCCCAGAAGCTTCTGCTATAGGGTGAGCACCCTCGGAAGGGCCAAGAGGGCAACTCCATTGGCCACCATCTCTTGGTGCCCATGCTTTCTGCTTGGCAAAGGGCAACTGGTTGGGAAAGGGGGCTATTCACACATCCAGTCTATGCTGAGTTTGTCTTCAAGGCGCTAACAAGGGAAGGAGAAGAGGGGAAATGAAGGGGGGATTCCACTTCCACAAGAACCCTATACAACCCAGTTACCCCAGAGGCTTCTGCTATAGGGTGAGCACCCTCGGAAGGGCCAAGAGGGCAACTCCATTGGCCACCATCTCTTGGAGCCCATGCTTTCTGCTTGGCAAAGGGCAACTGGTTGGGAAAGGGGGCTATTCACACATCCAGTCTATGCTGAGTTTGTCTTCAAGGCGCTAACAAGGGAAAGAGAAGAGTGGAAATGAAGGGGGGATTCCATTTTCACAAGAACCCTATACAGCCCAGTTGCCCCAGAGGCTTCTGCTATAGGGTGAGCACTCTAGGAAGGGCCAAGAGGGCAACTCCATTGGCCACCATCTCTTGGTGGCCATGCTTTCTGCTTGGCAAAGGGCAACCAGTTGGGAAAGGGGGCTAGTCACACATCCAGACCATGCTGAGTTTGTCTTCAAGGCGCTAACAAGGGAAAGAGAAGAGGGGGAATGAAGGGGGGGTTCCATTTTCACAAGAACTCTATACAACCCAGTTACCCCAGAGGCTGAGCACCCCAGGAAGGGCTGAGAGGGCAACCCCATTGGCCACCACCTCTTGGTGGCCATGCTTTCTGCTTGGCAAAGGGCAACTGGTTGGGTCTGCCTATAGTACTCTATTAACTGAGGTGGGACAGTACATGCCACCCCAGCCCCTTCTATGAGGCAGGAAGATCCACACACAACCCACTCCCTCCAAACATTCAGTTTGCTTTTGCTGCCAACTGCCAATGACTGTCTTTGGGGAAAGGGGGTTAGTCACACATCCAATCCATGCTGAGTTTGTCTTCAAGGCGCTAACAGGGGAAGGAGAACAGGGGAAATGACGGGAGCATTCCACTTCCACTAGAACCCTATACAACCCAGTTGCCCCAGAGGCTTCTGCTATAGGGTGAGCACCCTAGGAAGGGCCGAGAGGGCAACCCCATTGGCCACCATCTCTTGGTGCCCATGCTTTCTGCTTGGCAAAGGGCAACTGGTTGGGTCTGCCTATAGTACTCTATTAACTGATGTGGGACAGTACATGCCACCCCAGCCCCTTCTATGAGGCAGGATGATCCACACACAACCCACTCCCTCCAAACACTCAGTTTGCTTTTGCTGCCAACTGCCCATGTCTGTCTTTGGGGAAAGGGGGTTAGTCACACATCCAACCCCATTGGCCACCATCTCTTGGTGCCCATGCTTTCTGCTTGGCAAAGGGCAACCTGTTGGGTCTGCCTATAGTACTCTGTTAACTGAGGTGGGGCAGCCCCTTCTATGAGGCAAGAAGACCCACACACAACCCATTTACTTGTCAGTAGCAAGGTATGCCCCCTGAGGTTGCAGGTGGGGAGACCTGAAGACATAAAGTGATGGAGAAACGAAGGGTGAGCATTGCCTGTCGGAGCTCAGTCCAGGAACAGCTCTCTCTGGCAGCCCCGAGGAGGCTTTGGCTGGGCCAGCAACCAAGGGTCTCTAATGTGGGTATGGGGGTGGGAGATGTGTGGACCTTAAGCCCCCCTTTTGCTGGAGCTCTGCTCTGGGGAGTCTCTGCTGGGGACCCTGAACTGAGGAGGGGTCGGGCCCCATGGCTTCTGGGGAGGGGAGCTTCCAACCTGGGCGTGAGGAGGGGGCTTGATAAGGCAGCAAAGCAGGATGAAAAGATGGCAGGATGTCATGGAACCCAGTTACAGGGCTTTGGTAATTCAGCCCTGTAACTGGGAGTCATAACATAAACAATCCCAGGAGCACCTGGCAGAAGAAGATAGAATATGCCTGGGAACTTGGGGCCGAAAGTATAAACAATTATAATTGGTCTAGTGTGTGAAAATAGTAAAGTAGTAATGTGATATTGTGGGGTGGGACTTGATGATGATCTTTACGTGTGGTGTTACGTAGCATCAAAAGTTATAAAAATAGTTGTATGTAAACATTGGGTCATTCCTGACTTTTCCAAAGTCATGTGTTCTTCAATAAAGATTGGATTTGAGAGCAGCCATCTCTGATCTGCGTTCAGACTGATCCTTTGAAGTGAGCAGGACAATTAAGTCAGGAATCCAGTTCTCACCCTCCTGCAAATTTGCAGTGAAGTGATAATGAGCAGGGAAGGAGATCAAAGCCATGACGGAGCAAAGGGGCCTCCGCTGGGAGCTCTGCCGTTGGCAGAAGAGACATTGCAAGCCATAGCTTCCTCTACGGGGTACCCCAAGCCGGACGGCGTGACCCAGAGGATTCCCAGAGGGGAAAGAGGCGTTCCGGCGGCGGCAGAAACCAGTTGGGGATCTGGAGGAAGCATGCCGGAGACCGTGGCCCTGCGGTTATCCATCCTGGAAACTCACTTATCCAGGCTGTCGGATACCGTGGGGAGAATAGTGCCAATATTGGAAGAGAATCTCCAAAAAGAGCACATCCGATATGGCGCCAAGAGAGAGCCAAGCAAAGGAGGCGATTGGAACCAGAGGGGAGCTTCAACGCAGAGTCCCGTGGCGGCAAGGGACGAGGGAGATGAGGAATACTGGCGGGAGCTGGAGTTCCGGGACAGAATGGCGCGAGAAGTGGAGCGTCAGCGAGCCCTGGGAACTCTGAGGCCGCCATCTCCAACAGAGCTCCCAACCCCCCGAATGGGCGTCGGGGTGGAAAGGCCACTGGGGCCAGGGATCGGGTCCAGTGGATTTGCAGACGAAGGCGGAGAGGAGCGGGGGATCCAGGAAGAGGAGGAGGATGTGCCGTACGACGAGGAAAGGCGAGATGAGGGGGCTACAGCAAGGCCAGTATGCGGATGGGCGGAAGAGCCGACAGCGGCGGCAGACTTTCGGGAGCCGCGCAGAATGACCACCGGAGTGGGGCGCGGCGTGTTCCAAGGAGCCGCCCGAGGAAACCTGATGCAACCCTTCCCCATGCCTCCCAGACAGCATCAACGAGCTGCAGAATGGATGCCTAGAAGGGAAGACCTCAAACTAGAATACGGAGGGGAATCAGATGAACTGAACTTTTTTCTAATTAGCATCAGAGGATACATGGAAGACAATGCATACACATTCCCCTCCGAGGCAAGCAGGGTTCGAGCCATCGGCAACACACTAAAGCGAGGAGCAGCCAGCTGGTATGTGCAGCTTCATGCCAGACGCGACCCATGCCTGAGGTCAGTGCCCCGCTTCCTCGCCGCACTGGAAAACCGGTTCAGAGACCGGCTAGAGCAATTGAGGGCTCGAGACCAGCTGAAAGGAATAAAGCAGAGGGACAAAACAGTGCCCGAGTACGCAGAGGAATTCCTTCACCTCGCGGAAAGGGTACCAGAATGGTCTGAAGTGACCAAAGTGGAATTATTTAAAGAGGGACTGCGCCCCGAGATTTTCAGCTGGGCAGCGCACAGAGACGACCCCGAAACGCTCCAGGGATGGATTCAACTAGCGGGGCGCGTCGAATCCACCCTGGCCCAAGTAAAGCGCTTCAGGAGCGGCAGCGGCCAGCAAAGACCGGTGGCGAGGGGCCGAGGAGAAACGAGGAAGCAGGAAAGACCCGGAGGGAGGCCGGGGATTCCCTCCAGAGGAGATGACAACAAACCTAAACCGGGATGCTTTGTATGTGGGAAGACGGGCCATCGAGCAGCAGAATGCTGGGCCCGGAAGGGGGAGCCGCCAAAAGCCCCAAAGCCCAAGCCAGCAACCGGGAGGCGCGCGGAAGAGGAGGTGCAGGCCCCAGAATCTTCAGAAAAACTAGTGAGTCGGGACAACCGCATGATAGTAGTGCCAATCTGCCTCTCAGGGCTAGAAAATCGGGCCACCTGCAAGGCATTTGTGGATTGTGGGTGTTCTAGAAATATCATAACCCCGGAGTTAGCAGGAGCGCTGAAATGCCAGCAGATGGCGCTTGACTCCCCAATTGCATTTTCGCAGCTAGATGGATCAGTCGCTGCTGGGGAAGTATCTACAAAGGAAATACGAGGAATCCCATGTAAAATAGGCAAATGGGAAGGAAGAATATCCTTTGTGATAGCCCCTATTGCCACATACCACGTAATATTAGGGATACCATGGCTCGAACAGGCAAATCCTGAAGTAGATTGGAGAGGAAAAAGCCTAGCATTCAAAGAACAGCAGATGCAATGGGAGATAAGCAAAATTGCAGAAGAGGAGGACGAGGAAGATGAAGCAGGGGAAATAGACCCACAGCTATTGCCACCTGAATACAGGGACTTTGTGGATGTTTTCAATAAGAAAGAGGCCAGTAAATTGCCTCCTAAAAGGAATATAGAAGTAGAAATTGAAATAACCCCAGGAGCAAGCTTACCCAAACCAAAAGTGTATCCCATGTCTGTGCAGGAGAAGGAGGAATTGAGGAAATACATTGATAAAAACCTGGCGCGAGGCTTCATTAAGCCATCCAATTCTCCTCTCGGGGCCCCAGTGTTATTTAGGAGAAAGAAAGACAACTCCCTAAGATTGTGCATTGATTATCGAAATTTAAACGCAATTACTAAGGACAATAAATACCCTATGCCCTTAGTCAAGGATTTAATTACCGTATTGAAGAAAGGGAGCATATTTACTAAACTGGATTTAATTGAAGCGTATCATAAATTAAGGATCAAACCGGAGGATACTTGGAAAACTGCATTTTCCTGCGCATTCGGCCATTTTGAATACGAAATTTTGCCTTTCGGGTTAAAAAACGGAGGCGGCTGCTTTATGCAGCTTATAAATGAAATACTACACCCGTTATTGTACAGAGGGGTATTCATATTTCTTGATGATATCTTGATCGTAACTGAAGATAAGGAAAAGCACGTAAAATTGGTCCGGGAAGTTTTGCAGAGACTAAGAGAAGCAAAGCTGTACGCAAAACTGTCCAAATGTGAATTCAATAAAACTCAAATTGACTTTCTGGGGTATCGGATATCTCCAGAAGGGTTAGCTATGGATCCAGCTAAAGTAGCAGATGTAAAAGAATGGGGAGTGCCTCAAACAAGGAGGCAATTGCAATCGTTTCTGGGGTTTGCAAATTTTTATAGATCCTTCATAAAAGGCTTCGCGCAAATAACTGCACCCCTTACTGAGCTTTTAAAAACAAAAGGGAAAGGAGAGACAGCAAAAGTAAAAGCTCCTGGCGCCAAACTGAGTTGGACGCCAGAATGCCAAAAGGCATTTGAAACCCTAAAAGAATGCTTCACAGAAGGACCCATTCTAAAACACCCCGATATCAGGAGCCCTTTCATAATCCATTGCGATGCCTCAGACTGTGCGTATGGGGCAGTACTATTGCAAAAGGATCAAAATGGGAACTTAAAACCCTGTGGATATTTGTCCCGGAAGTTCAGCGAAACTGAAAAATGTTGGCCGATATGGGAAAAAGAGGCACTAGCCATATTAAAAGCCTTAGAATGCTGGCGACACTTCCTCGAAGGAAGCGGAATCCCATTTGAAATTTGGTCTGACCATAAGAACCTACAGTATTTAAAGTCTCCTAGAAAATTGTCCCCCAAACAAATTAGATGGGCGCAATACTTCAGCAGATTCGATTTCCAATTAAAGTTTTTTCAAGGGAAGCAGAATGTCTTGGCGGATGCTCTTTCACGCATGCCTCAACACGAAGGAATACCCACAGCAAAAGAGGGAACAATATTCTCTGACAAACAATGGGGCTTAGCTGTCAGGACAAGAGCACAAACCCAAAAAGAGAACACTGCTATGGTTGAACTCGACGGAAAAGATAATTGGGGAAACGAGCTGAAACAGTCTTATGAAGGAGACCAGTGGATCGCATCCAATGCAGAACAGGGGGAGCAGAAGGGGGGATTTTGGTTTGTGAACAAAAAACTGTATATCCCAGCAACATTAAGGATCAAGATTTTGCATCGTTTTCACAACAACCAGAGCGCTGGTCATACAGGAATTACAAAAACAACAAAAGCAATAGCAAAACATTGCTGGTGGCCAGGGATGAGGAAGGACATAAAAAATTATGTTGTTCAATGTGATGATTGTGCCAGAAATAAATCGAGAGGAGGGAAGCCAATGGGATTATTACAAACAGTAGCAGAACCTACCAGACCTTGGGAATGTGTAGCTATGGACTTTGTGGGGGAACTACCGGTTAGCAAAGGACATCGTTATATTTGGACAGTATTGGACCTGTTTTCTAAACAGGCCCACTTCATAGCACTGACGAAACTACCATCAGCCGAGAAACTAGCTGAATTGTACATAAACCACATTTACAAACTGCATGGATGTCCCAGTAGAATTGTCAGTGACAGAGGAGTACAATTCACAGCAAAATTTTGGGAAAAATTCCTGGAAATGCTAGGAGCAGAAAGGAGTTTAAGTTCTGCTTTTCACCCCATGACAAATGGGGCGGTAGAACGTACTCAGCAGACACTTGGGCAGTTCCTTCGAATGTACTCTAACATGAGACAAAATGACTGGTCTCGGTGGTTGGCTTTTGCAGAACTAGCTTTTAATTCGACTATACATTCAGCAACAAATAAAACCCCCTTTGAGGTAGTTTACGGGTATGAAATACAGCCTCTGCCCCAGCTGCCGAGATGGACAGAGAATGAGGGAACAGAGGCAGGGAAATGGAAAGCGCAAATGATGGAATGCTGGAGTCAAGTGACTGCATCCTTAAAAGAAGCACATAAAAAGTATAAAGTATTCGCAGACAGAAAGAGGGTGGAAGGTGATAAATTGGAGAAAGGAGATTTAGTGTGGCTAAGTACCCAAAACATCAAACTGGGGCTACCTTCGAAAAAATTGGGCCCTAAATATATTGGACCATTTAGAATACAGGGTGTTATCAACGAGGTGACTTTCCAGTTGGCATTGCCAAAAAGTTTAGGGAAAATACACCCTGTATTCCATCGTAGCTTACTGAAAAAATATATGGGTACTTTGGACAAAATGGACACATAGAATTATTGTTTTGTTTCAGGCTTGTGATGAAAGAAGAACCGAAGAGGAGGACGAAGAAAAGGAGGGCACCATGTCATGGAACCCAGTTACAGGGCTTTGGTAATTCAGCCCTGTAACTGGGAGTCATAACATAAACAATCCCAGGAGCACCTGGCAGAAGAAGATAGAATATGCCTGGGAACTTGGGGCCGAAAGTATAAACAATTATAATTGGTCTAGTGTGTGAAAATAGTAAAGTAGTAATGTGATATTGTGGGGTGGGACTTGATGATGATCTTTACGTGTGGTGTTACGTAGCATCAAAAGTTATAAAAATAGTTGTATGTAAACATTGGGTCATTCCTGACTTTTCCAAAGTCATGTGTTCTTCAATAAAGATTGGATTTGAGAGCAGCCATCTCTGATCTGCGTTCAGACTGATCCTTTGAAGTGAGCAGGACAGCAGGAATTGTATTTAGGACTTGGTGTGCAATCGGTCATACAAGCCATTTTGTTTTTGTAGCAATCCAAGCTGAAGATTAGGAAGAAATTGAGGACTTGGTTGTACTTGGTTGTATTTATTTATTTGTTTATTTACAGTATTTATATTCCGCCCTTCTTTCTCACCCCGAAGGGGACTCAGGGCGGATTACAATGAACACATATATGGCAAACATTCAATGCCAACAGACAAACAACATACAGTATAGACAGACACAGAGGCATTTAACATTTTTTTTCCAGCTTCACGATTCCGGCCACAGGGGGAGCTGTTGCTTCACCGTCCACTAGTGGCTGTACTTCCTCATTCCTTTCCTCGTGTTTTGCTGGCAGTTTTTTTTTATGATGTTGTAAATTAGTTAAATTAGCCTCCTGCATAAAGCGTACCTTAATTTCCCTAATTGACAGATGCAACTGTCTTTCGGGGCTGCATAGGTCAACAGCAAGCCGGGCTATTTAATGGTCGGGGGCTTAACCCGACCCGGGTTTTGAACTCATGACCGCTCGGTCAGTGGTGATTTATTGCAGCTGGTTACTAGCCAGCTGCGCCATAGCCTCCAAGCACATCCCCCATCTCTCTCCTTACAGGATACCAAAGGGCTCCAGAGAGCCTTGGTGAGAGGCTCTTGCTGCTGCTGCTGCCGCCCATCACATACAATCATAGAATCCTAGAGTTGGAAGAGACCTCATGAGCCATCCAGTCCAACCCCATTCTGCCAAGAAGGAGGAAATCACATTCAAAGCACCCCCGAAAGATGACCATCCAGCCTCTGCTTCAAAGCCTCCAAAGAAGCAACCTCCACCACACTCCAGGGCAGAGAGTTCCACTGCTGAACAGCCCTTCTCACAGTGAGGAAGTTCTTCCTGATGTTCAGGTGGAATCTCCTTTGCTGTAGTTTGAAGCTCTTGTTCCATTTCATCCTAGTCTTCAGGGCAGCAAAAAACAATCCAGTTCCCTCCTCCCAATGACTTCCCTTCACATATTTATACATGGCTCTCATGTCTCCTCTCCGCCTTCTCTTCTGCAGGCTAAACGTGCCCAGCTCTTTCAGCCGCTCCTCATAGGGCTTGTTCTCCAGACCCTTGATCCTTTGAGTCTCCCTCATCCCCGGGACGCTTTCCAGCTGGCCAACCTCACAGGGCTGTCGTATGTGGCCGAGGCCGTCTGCTTGCCTGCCTCCTTCTCCGTGGGCTCTGAAGTGACCCATTCCGCCTTCTCCGGACACCCGACCCGGATGCTGTCCTGCAGGAACAGACTGCCCAGCTGGCACCACAGCAGTGTCCGAGCCAAGGAAGGCCCTTTGAGTGACAGCCTTAGCAAACGTCATGGGGGGGGGGGGGAAGAGAGGAGGAGGTGGAGGCGCCTTGGCCCCCAATGACCTCTTGAAATGGAACAGAAAGTCTGCCTGCAGCCCAAAGCCAGGGAGGCCTGCCAAGGAGACGGCCGCTCTCGCCCAGATGCTTCCCAAAAGACTTAACAGTTTTGCAAAGGAGGGAAAGGGGCTTGCTCCCCTTCTTCGGCACCCCCTGCACCCCTCTGATTGATGGCAGGGCCTTTGGTGACCCCCCTGACCCCCAAGCAGGCCTCGATCAAACCAACCAATGCCCTCCCTCCTCCCAAGTCTCTTCTGCAAAGGCCCGGGATGGCTGCTTGTGGACGTCATTATGGAAAATGAGGCGAACCAAAGGGAGCTTCGGGAGGCATGTTTGTGTTTGTGGAAATGTCTTTTTGTTGTGGGTGGGGTGAACGAGGCAGGATTTCATAATGCAAGCGGTCAAGGCAAGGAGCAAAGAGGGAATCCTCAAAATGGCTGGAGAGATGGACAAGGGAAAGGTCTGGGAGGGAGGGATTTGCAGACTGCGGATGGTCAAAACCTCATTACATAAAATGGTGTAGTAGCCAAATGGTGCCGCTTATATAAAATGGCAAAATCAAGGTTTGGAGGTCCAAAAAAGGATGTCTGACCCATGGATGGTACTAGGAGTTCCCAAACTTTTTAAAAACAGGGGGCCAGTTCACGATCCCTCAGACCATTGGAGAGCGGGACTATAGTTGGCCACTGAGCAATAATAATAATAATAATAATAATAATAATAATAATAATAATAATAATAATGATTATGATGATGATGGTTGGAAGAGACACCTTGAGCCATTGAGTCCAACCCCCTTCCACCTTGTGCATCAAAAACACAAGCAAAGCACACCTGACAGATGGCCTCCTAGCCTTAATAATAATAATAATAATAATAATAATAATAATAATAATAATAGTTCTGATGGCTTGCTCCTTGCAGCCCAGGAGCAAGCCATCAGAACAAATGCAATCAAGGCCAAGATCGAAAAATCAGCTGATGATCCAAAATACAGACTGTGCAAGGAAACCAACGAATCCATTGATCATATCCTCAGCTGCTGTAAGAAAATTGCACAGACAGACTACAAACAGAGGCACAACTATGTGGCCCAAATGATTCATTGGAACTTATGCCTCAAGTCCCACCTGCCAGAAGCAAAGAACTGGTGGGATCACAAACCTGCAAAAGTATTGGAAAATGAGCACGCAAAGATACTGTGGGACTTCCGAATCCAGACTGACAAAGTTCTGGAACACAACACACCAGACATCACAGTTGTGGAAAAGGAAAAGGTTTGGATCATTGATGTCGCCATCCCAGGTGACAGTCGCATTGACGAAAAACAACAGGAAAAACTCGGCCGCTCTCAGGACCTCAAGATTGAACTTCAAAGACTCTGGCAGAAACCAGGGCAGGTGGTCCCGGTGGTGATGGGCACATTGGGTGCCGTGCCAAAAGATCTCAGCTGGCATTTGGAAACAATAGACATTCACAAAATTACCACCTGCCAGCTGCAAAAGGCCACCCTGCTGGGATCTGCACGCATCATCCGAAAATACATCACACAGTCCTAGACACTTGGGAAGTGTTCGACTTGTGATTTTGTGATACGAAATCCAGCATATCTATCTTGTTTGCTGTGTCATAATAAAATAATAATAATGAGGGTTGGAAGAGAGGAAGAGACCCCTTGGGTCATTTAGCCCAACCCCCTTCTGCCTTTGTGCTGTGGGGGCCGGATAAATGGCTTTGATGGGCCACATGTGGCCCGCGGGCCGTAGTTTGGGGACTTCTGGACTATACAATACACAACACAAAAAGGTCCAGATGACTAAGACAGAGCCCAACCCCACAACGGCACAAATAAGTCCCAATCTTGTTGCCCAACTTTGGGAGAGAAGTATCTCTGCCCCAGAGAGACCCCAAAAGGCTGGGAATGAAGTCGGGGGGTCATCTGGGACCCCTGACCTCTTTCCTACCACCCGGTTAGGAGAGGCAACATTAGGACACGTTATCCTATGGAGGAGTCTTGCAAAGAGGCCCCAAAATACTGTGTCAATAAAGGTTAAAACCATGATGGAACCCAAGTTTGATTTCTTGGGAAGGCAGGACGATAAACCATAAAGAAAATATAGAAGATGACTGCGATATAGGATAACTGCAGCAAGAATTACCGTATATACTCGAGGATAAGCCAACCCAAATATAAGCCAAGGCACCTAATTTTACCACAAAAAAACTGGGAAAACATTGACTCCAGTATAAGCCGAGATACCAATGAAATTACATTAATTGAGGCATCAGTAGTTTAAATGTTTTTGAATCTTTACGTCAAACTGTAATTTAAGATATGACTGTTCAACTCTGATTAAATCATTATTTTCATTTTCTTCAGTGTAAATGTGCTTATGTATCCTTTTAATAACAATAGAGTGAAATAATAAATGTAATACAGTAGAGTCTCACTTATCCAACATAAACGGGCCGGCAGAACGTTGGATAAGCGAATATGTTGGATAATGATTAAGAAAAAGCCTATTAAACATCAAATTAGGTTATGATTTTACAAATGAAGCACCAAAACATCATGTTATACAACACATTTGATAGAAAAAGTAGTTCAATAGGCAGTAATGCTACGTAGTAATTATTGTATTTACTAATTTAGCACCAAAATATCACGATGTATTGAAAACATTGACTACAAAAATGCGTTGGATAATCCAGAATGTTGGATAAGCGAGTGTTGGATAAGTGAGACTCTACTGTAATAATAATAATAATAAATGCAGTAAAATAATAAATGTAATAATAAATAGAGTAAAATAATAAATGTATTAATAATAATAAAAATAGAGTAAAATAAATGTAAAAGTAACAACAATAATAGAGATAAAACTAGCTGTGCCCAGCCACGCGCTGCTGTGGCAAAGTGGTGGTGATATTGGTTAAAAATTGTTGTGTAATTTTTATTTGACGTTATTTGTATTTTTTAATTAATTTTATTGTAAGTTATCTTTTTATTTATTATATTTTATTATTTTCTTGTATTATTTTTTAGTTATTTTCTGTTATTATAGTATTTTATTGTATTAATTTTTTAGTGTTTTTAATTATTTTTAGTGTTTTTTATTATTTTTTATTGGGTTGCTAGGAGACCAAGTTGGAGGAGCTTAGCCTTCTAACTGGCAGCAATTGGATAAAAGCAATTATTCCTCTCTCTCTAATTAGGACTTTATTTTTCTTTTCTTTTTGTTGTATCAACCTAGAGGCGTGGATGATGGGTTGTGTTGTCAAATGTCGAGGTTGGGGGGCCTGCAGTTTTGTTGTTTTGTGGGTCGCCGTGATGCCATCACTCTTTTATATATATAGATAATAAATGTAATAATAATTATTAATAGAGTAAAATAATAAATGTAACAATACCAATAATAATAGAGAAAAATAATAAATATATACTTGAGTATAAGCCGACCTGAATATAAGCCCACCAGGACCCTCACCCGAGTATAAGCCGAGGAGGTTTTTTTTCAGTCCTAAAATAGGGCTGAAAAACTAGGGTTATACTCGAGTATATACAGTACATTGCGTAACACAATTTTTGTTCCTGGGCTCCAAATGTCATTTCCTAATTGGTTCTATCATAAAAACATGGGCAAAGTTGATTAAACTGCCAAAACTTTGCGGGAGGGAGGGACATCCTGCCACGGCACATTTGGTCCCAGTTTTTCAGTGAATATCTCACTGCGGAGTCATAAAAACACAGACCAGGTTTATTAAACGGCAAAGACTTTGTTTTGGCAGGACACCCTGCAGCACATTTTGCCCTAGTTTTTCAATGACTATCTCATCTTTGAGTCTCAACCCATTCAACCTAGCCTGTGGCAGCCACAAAAACAAAAGTTTCTGGACTAGAACAAAACCGCACAATTAAACAGGAAATAATACTTTCAAACCAGGAACAGAAATATTTTCAAAATTTGTGACATAGTGCAATCTGAATGCAGTTATGAAAGGCAAAGTGATTATTCTGGTCAAGGAGAAATCTGTTGTCGAAGGATTTCAAGGCCAGAATCCCTGGGTTGCTGTGAGTTTTCTGGGCTGTCTGGCCATGTTCCAGAAGCATTCTCTCCTGACGTTTCGCCCACATCCATGGCAGGCATCCTCAGAAGTTATGAGGTCTGTTGGAAACTAGGCAAGTCGGGTTTATATATACAATAGAGTCTCACTTATCCAACACTTGCTTATCCAACATTCTGGATTAGCCAACGCATTTTTGTAGTCAATGTTTTCAATGCATTGTGATATTTTGGTGCTAAATTCGTAAATACAGTAATTACTACATAGCATTACTGCGTATTGAACTACTTTTTCTGCCAAATTTGTTGTCTAACATGATGTTTTGGTGCTTAATTTGTAAAATCATAACCTAATTTGATGTTTAATAGGCTTTTCCTTAATGCCTCCTTATTATCCAAGATATTCGCTTATCCAAGCTTCTGCCGGCCCATTTAGCTTGGATAAGTGAGACTCTACTGTATATATATATATCTGTGGAATGATGTCCAGGGTGGGAGAAAGAACCCTTGTTTGTTTGAGACAAGTGTGAATGTTGCCATTGGCCAGTTTGATTAGCATTTAATGGACTTGCAGATTCAAAGCCTGGCTGCCTCCTGCCTGGGTGAAGAAACAGAACCTACAAACTGTCTCCAGACCCACTAAGAAAATCCAACAAATGCTACGTTCAGCAAAGGTCAAGAGGGATTCTCTCAGCCATAGCAGAGACATTTATGAACCAACCCAGACACAGAATATTATTGGAGAACACAGAAATGATGGACCACCCTGAGAGCCATCATGTCAGATGACACAGAGAAGCCAATGACATCCAAAAAAAGCATGTGGACAATTTCAACAGGAAAGTGGAAACCATGAAAATGAACAAAATCTGGCTCCCTGTATTTAAAAACTCTAGAATCAGGACAGTAAATAAAGAACAACACTCAGAAAACAGGGGAATTCCAGACAGGAAACAATCAGGGCCAACTAACACCTCCCAACAAAGGATTCCCCCAGGCATGAAGCAGCCAGGCTTTGAAGCTGCAAGGCCATTCAATGCTAATAGGAGCCCCCGTTGACATAGTGGGTTAAAGCCTTGTGATTTGAAGGTTGGGTTGCTGACCTGAAGGCTGCCAGGTTCAAATCCAACCCGGGAACGGCGTGGATGAGCTCCCTCTGTCAGCTCCAGCTCCATGCGGGGACATGAGAGAAGCCTCCAACAATGACGGTAAAAACATCAAGCATCAGGGTAATATCCCCTGGGCAACGTCCTTGCAGACAGCCAATTCTTTCACACCAGAAGCGACTTGCAGTTTCTCAAGTCACTCCTGACACAGAAAAAAAAAATTCAATGCTAATCAAGGTGGTCAATTGCAAAATTCAACATTCAAAGAAACAAGAGTTCTTTCTATCTCCCACCCTGGACATAATTCCCCATATATATAAACCCCACTTGCCTAATTTCCAACACAACTTCTGAGGATGCCTGCCGTAGATGTGGGTGAAACGTCAGGAGAGAATGCTTCTGTAACATTGGCCATACAGCCCGGAAAACTCACAGCAACCCAAGGAGAAATCTCTTGACAAACTTTTTTTCTAATAGACCTCACAATCTCTGAAGATGCCTGCCGTAGATGTGGGTGAAACGTCAGGAGAGAATGCTTCTGGAACATGGCCATACAGCCCGGAAAGACTCACAGCAACCCAAGGAGAAATCTCTTGACAAACTTTTTTTCTAATAGACCTCACAACCTCTGAAGATGCCTGCCGTAGATGTGGGTGAAACGTCAGGAGAGAATGCTTCTGTAACATTGGCCAGACAGCCCGGAAAACTCATAGCAAGCCAAGGAGAAATCTCTTGACAAACTTTTTTTTCCAACAAGACCTCACAACCTCTGAGGATGCCTGCCGTAGATGTGGGTGAAACGTCAGGAGAGAATGCTTCTGGAACATTGGCCAGACAGCCCGGAAAACTCACAGCAACCCAAGGAGAAATCTCTTGACAAACTTTTTTTTCCAACAGACCTCACAACCTCTGAGGATGCCTGCCCTAGATGTGGGTGAAACGTCAGGAGAGAATGCTTCTGTAACATTGGCCAGACAGCCCGGAAAACTCATAGCAAGCCAAGGAGAAATCTCTTGACAAACTTTTTTTTCCAACAGACCTCACAACCTCTGAGGATGCCTGCCGTAGATGTGGGTGAAACGTCAGGAGAGAATGCTTCTGTAACATTGGCCAGACAGCCCGGAAAACTCATAGCAAGCCAAGGAGAAATCTCTTGACAAACTTTTTTTTCCAACAGACCTCACAACCTCTGAAGATGCCTGCCGTAGATGTGGGTGAAACGTCAGGAGAGAATGCTTCTGTAACATTGGCCAGACAGCCCGGAAAACTCATAGCAAGCCAAGGAGAAATCTCTTGACAAACTTTTTTTTCCAACAAGACCTCACAACCTCTGAGGATGCCTGCCGTAGATGTGGGTGAAACGTCAGGAGAGAATGCTTCTGGAACATTGGCCAGACAGCCCGGAAAACTCACAGCAACCCAAGGAGAAATCTCTTGACAAACTTTTTTTTCCAACAGACCTCACAACCTCTGAGGATGCCTGCCCTAGATGTGGGTGAAACGTCAGGAGAGAATGCTTCTGTAACATTGGCCAGACAGCCCGGAAAACTCATAGCAAGCCAAGGAGAAATCTCTTGACAAACTTTTTTTTCCAACAGACCTCACAACCTCTGAGGATGCCTGCCGTAGATGTGGGTGAAACGTCAGGAGAGAATGCTTCTGGAACATTGGCCAGACAGCCCGGGAAACGCACAGAAACCCAAGGAGAAATCTCTTGACAAACTTTTTTTCCAACAGACCTCACAACCTCTGAGGATGCCTGCCGTAGATGTGGGTGAAACGTCAGGAGAGAATGCTTCTGGAACATGGCCATACAGCCTGGAAAGACTCACAGCAACGCAAGAAGAAATCTCTTGACAAACTTTTTTTCCAACAGACCTCACAACCTCTGAAGATGCCTGGCGTAAATGTGGGTGAAACGTCAGGAGAGAATGCTTCTGTAACATTGGCCAGACAGCCCGGAAAACTCATAGCAAGCCAAGGAGAAATCTCTTGACAAACTTTTTTTTCCAACAGACCTCACAACCTCTGAGGATGCCTGCCGTAGATGTGGGTGAAACGTCAGGAGAGTATGCTTCTGGAACATTGGCCAGACAGCCCGGGAAACGCACAGAAACCCAAGGAGAAATCTCTTGACAAACTTTTTTTCCAACAGACCTCACAACCTCTGAGGATGCCTGCCGTAGATGTGGGTGAAACGTCAGGAGAGAATGCTTCTGGAACATGGCCATACAGCCTGGAAAGACTCACAGCAACGCAAGAAGAAATCTCTTGACAAACTTTTTTTCCAACAGACCTCACAACCTCTGAAGATGCCTGGCGTAAATGTGGGTGAAACGTCAGGAGAGAATGCTTCTGTAACATTGGCCAGACAGCCCGGAAAACTCATAGCAAGCCAAGGAGAAATCTCTTGACAAACTTTTTTTTCCAACAGACCTCACAACCTCTGAGGATGCCTGCCGTAGATGTGGGTGAAACGTCAGGAGAGAATGCTTCTGTAACATTGGCCAGACAGCCCGGGAAACGCACAGAAACCCAAGGAGAAATCTCTTGACAAACTTTTTTTCCCAACAAGACCTCACAACCTCTGAGGATGCCTGCCGTAGATGTGGGTGAAACGTCAGGAGAGAATGCTTCTGTAACATTGGCCAGACAGCCCGGGAAACGCACAGAAACCCAAGGAGAAATCTCTTGACAAACTTTTTTTTCCAACAAGACCTCACAACCTCTGAGGATGCCTGCCGTAGATGTGGGTGAAACGTCAGGAGAGAATGCTTCTGTAACATTGGCCAGACAGCCCGGGAAACGCACAGAAACCCAAGGAGAAATCTCTTGACAAACTTTTTTTCCCAACAAGACCTCACAACCTCTGAGGATGCCTGCCGTAGATGTGGGTGAAACGTCAGGAGAGAATGCTTCTGGAACATTGGCACAGCAACCCAAGGAGAAATCTCCTGACAAACTTTTTTTCAGAGTTCGGGACTTGTTTGTGACCTTTTCCAGAGCAAAGAGGGGATCAAGTTTCAACTGTTGAGCTTTTTTAAAAGAGTGGAATGTTTCTTAATAGCAGAAGTGTGGTTATTATATATACAGTAGAGTCTCGCTTATCCAACGTAAATGGGGCGGCAGAACGTTGGATAAGCGAATATGTTGGATAATAAGGAGGGATTTAGGAAAAGCCTATTAAACATCAAATTAGGTTACGATTTTACAAATTAAGCACCAAAACATAACGTTATACAACAAATTTGACAGAAAAAGTAGTTCAATACACAGTAATGCTATGTAGAAATTACAGTATTTACGAATTTAGCACCAAAATATCACGATGTATTGAAAGCATTGCCTACAAAAATGTGTTGGATAATCCAGAACGTTGGATAAAGGAGTGTTGGATAAGTGAGACTCTACTGTATATATAGTCTGGTGGAAATCGGGTTTTAAGGGCTGGAAACTAACGGGCAAGGAGGGCGAGGTTTGCAGAATAGTTTCTGCATTTGAGTCCGCGAAGTTTAGGTTCGCCTGAGGTTGAGGCCGTTTGTTTTAGGCTGAGTTTTGCAAGGCTGGAAGGTTTCAGTGTTCGGCCAAAAAAACCCTTCTCTTTCTTAGAGTCGCCTTGGCTCTTTTCTACCCCCCCCCCCTCCCCAACTTCTGGATACAAAAAGGGAGGCGAGAAGAGGGTCAGGGTGCCCCCCACCCCCACCCCGGACCCCACCTTTGTCCCCCTTCAGATCCCTCCTTTCTTCCAGCCCGGCCTCGGCCGCATCCCGCAGAAACAGACCCCCAGACCCTCCTCTTAAGCCCACAGCTCCAGGAGGGGTTCAGCCCCCCCCCCCCCCCATGAGAGCCCCCTCCTCACCTTCTGCGCCGTCCGAGCCCTGGTTGTGCTACTTGACCGGATGGATGAAGGAGGGATGGATAGAAGGACCCCTCCCTCCCTCCCTCGCTCGGTCCAGGCCCCGCCCCCGCCCCGCCCCCTCCCCCTCCTCCTCCTCTCGGGCAGGGAGGGGCGAGGGAGGGAGGGGGCTCCGGCAATAAGACCCCCGCCCCTCACATGGCAGGAGAAACGGATCCCTTGTGTTGTCGAAGGCTTTCATGGCCAGGATCACAGGGTTGTTGTATGTCTTTCGGGCTATGTGGCCATGTTCCAGAAGCATTCTCTCCTGACGTTTCGCCCACATCTATGGCAGGCATCCTCAGAGGTTGTGAGGTATGGAGAAAACTAAGCAAAGAGGTAAATATATATCTGTGGAAAGTCTAGGGTGAGAGAGGTCAGTGTGAATGTTGTGTAGTTAATCACTTTAATTAGCATTGAAAAGCTTATCTGCTGTCTTCTTCCTGCCTCTGGGGCATCCTTTGTTTAGAGTCGTTAACTGCCCTTGGTTGATTCATGTCTGGAAATCCTCTGTTTTCAGAGTATTGCTTTTTATTTACTGTTCTGATTCTTGAGTTTTTTAATACTGGTAGCCAGATTTTGTTCATTTTCATGGTTTCTTCCTTTCTGTTGAAGTTGTCCACATGCTTGTGGATTTCAATGGCTTCTCTGTGTAGTCTGACATGATCCCACCGATCCCACCGAAAGATCCCACCGAAAGACCGACTTCCTGACTCCATCCAACGCTGGGAGCTTTTCTGGGATGTCTGGCCATGTTCCAGAAGAAGCATACCGTGTTTCCCCGAAAATAAGACAGGGTCTTATATTAATTTTTGCTCCCAAAGATGCTCTAGGTCAGGGGTCCCCAAACTTTTTAAACTGGAGGCCAGTTCACGGTCCCTCAGACCATTGGAGGGCCAGACAATAGGTTTTTTTAAAAACTATGAACAATTTCCCATGCACATTAAACGTATCTTATTTTGAAGTAAAAAAAAGGGAACAAATACATCCTCAATGTTAATAATAATCATAATCATGATAAAAAATAATAAAGAGGGTTGGAAGAGACCCCTTGGGCCATTTAGTCCAACCCCCTTCTACCTTTGTGCACCGAAAGCACAAGCAAAGCACCCCTGACGGATGGCCACCCAGCCTCAATGTTGTTAATAATAATAATAATAATAATAATAACAATAATAATAATAATAATAAAGAGGGTTGGAAGAGACCCCTTGGGCCATTGAGTCCAACCCCCTTCTACCTTTGTGCACTGAAAGCACAAGCAAAGCACCCCTGACGGATGGCCACCCAGCCTCAATGTTGTTAATAATAATAATAATAATAAGAATAATAATAAATCACACAGTCCTAGACACTTGAGAAGTGTTCGACTTGTGATTTTGTGATATGAAAGCCAGCATATATATCTCGTTTGCTGTGTTATGCTGTGTACTTCTGTCAATAATAATAATAATAATAATAATAATAATAATAATAATAATAAAGAGGGTTGGAAGAGACCGCTTGGGCCATTTAGTCCAACTCCCTTCTGCCTTTGTGCACCAAAAGCACTAGCAAAGCATCCCTTAATAATTAATTAAATAATAATTAAAATACCATTATAAACAAGCAAAGAGGAGGAGGGAGCCACCACCATGAGGGCCGGATAAATGGCTTCAATGGGCCGCATGTGGCCCCCGGGCCTTAGTTTGGGGACCCCTGCTCTAGGTCTTATTTTCAGGGGATGTCTTATTTTTCCATGAAGAAGAATTCACATGTATTGTTGAACAAAAAAGAACATTTATTATATACTGTACAGTAGTTGTCATCACAAACCAACATAACCAGACAAACTCTGAATCCTATCAAGAATTTCTTGTTACTACCATTATTTCCATGTACAACTGGCATGTACATTTACCAATCCTGCATGCTCTGATGTTCTGTTTGGCAGGTGCTGGGCCTGCTTCCAAACAAAAACGTTGCTAGGTCTTATTTTCGGGGGAGGCCTTATATTTAGCAATTCAGCAAAACTTCTACTAGGTCTTATTTTCCAGGGATGTCTTATTTTCAGGGAAACAGGGTAGAATCGTAGAATAGTAGAGTTGCAATGGTCAGCCCCACAAGTAGCCCACCCGTGGACCCCCAGGCAGGGTGCTGTGGCCCTGGTTACATACCCCTACCCTAGAATCATAGAATCGTAGAGTTGGAAGAGACCTCATGGGCCATCCAGTCCAACCCCATTCTGCCAAGAAGCAGGAAATCGCATTCAAAGCACCCCCGACAGATGGCCATCCAGCCTCTGCTTAAAAGCCTCCAAAGAAGGAGCCTCCACCACGGCCCGGGGCAGAGAGTTCCACTGGTGAACAGCCCTTCTCACAGTGATGAAGTTCTTCCTGATGTTCAGGTGGAATCTCCTTTCCTGTAGTTTGAAGCCATTGTTCCGTGTCCTGGTCTGCAGGGCAGCAGAAAACAAGCTTGCTCCCTCCTCCCTATGACTTCCCTTCACGTATTTGTACATGGCTCTCATGTCTCCTCTCAGCCTTCTCTTCTGCAGGCTAAACATGCCCAGCTCTTTAAGCCGCTCCTCATAGGGCTTGTTCTCCAGACCCTTAATCATTTTAGTTGCCCTCCTCTGGACGCTTTCCAGCTTGTCAGCATCTCCCTTCATCTGCGGTGCCCAAAACTGGACACAGTATTCCAGGTGTGGTCTGACCAAGGCAGAATAGAATAAGGGGGAGCATGACTTCCCTGGATCTAGACGTTATTCCCCTATTGATGCAGGCCAAAATCCCATTGGCTTTTTTAGCTGCCGCATCACATTGTTGGCTCATGTTCATCTTCCTCCCCACAAGGACTCCAAGGTCTTTTTCGCACACACTGCTGTCAAGCCAGGCGTCCCCCATTCTGTATCTTTGATTTCCATTTTTTCTGCCGAAATGAAGTATCTTGCATTTGTCCCTGTTGAACTTCATTTTGTTAGTTTTGGCCAATCATCTCTCTAGTCTGTCAAGATCGTTTTGAATTCTGCTCCTGTCTTCTGGAGTGTTAGCTATCCCTCCCAGTTTGGTGTCATCTGCAAACTTGATGACTGTGCCTTCTAACCCTTCGTCTAAGTCTTTAATAAAGAAGCATTCCCTCCTGGCGTTTCGCCCACATCTAGGGCAGGCATCCTCTCAACAAGGATTTAATTTAATTTACATTTATTTATTGATTTATTTATTTTAAATATTTCTATCCCGCCCTTCTCACCCGAAGGGAACAATTCGATGCTGACTCATCATTAAAAACAAACAGCATATAAAATCTATTACAAATAGTTAAATATATATATATATATATATATATATATATATATATATAAATTGATAAAGTTGTTTGCGCAGTGACTATAACAACAAAACTAAACATCCCAGAAATACAAAATTTGGCAACACAATGCAAAAGGTTTGCCTCCAGGTTACAACAACACAACCACACCACAAAACCACAATCCGGACCCACAAAACTCACAACAACGCATCATGTGATAACAACACAACTAAACGCCCCAGAAATACAAAACTTGGCAACACAATGCAAAAGCCTTGCCTCCCAGTTGTAACAACACAACCACACCACAAAACCACACAGGATCCACAAAACTCACAACAACGCGTCGTGACTATAACAACACAACTAAATGCCCCAGAAATACAAAACTTGGCAACACAACGCAAAAGCCTTCCCTCCAGGTTGTAACAACACAACCACACCACAAAACCACAATCCGGACCCACAAAACTCACAACAATGCATCGTGACTATAACAACACAACTAAACGCCCCAGAAATACGAAACTTGGCACACAACTAAACGCCCCAGAAATATAAAACTTGACAACACAATGCAAAAGCCTTGCCTCCCGGTTGTAACAACACAACCACACCACAAAACCACAATCCAGACCCACAAAACTCACAACAATGCATTGTGACTATAACAACACAACTAAACTCCCCAGAAATAAGAAACTTGACACACAACTAAACGCCCCAGAAATACAAAACTTGACAACACAACACAAAAGCCTTTTCTCCCAGTTGTAACAACACAACTACACCACAAAACCACAATCCAGACCCACAAAACTCACAACAACGCATCATGAATATAACACAACTAAACACCCCAGAAATACAAAATTTGACAACACAACGCAAAAGCCTTGCCTCCCAGTTGTAACAACACAACCACACCACAAAACCACACTGGACCCACAAAACTCACAACAATGCATCAGGACTATAACAACACAACTAAACGCCCCAGAAATACGAAACTTGCCAACACAACACAAAAGCATTCCCTCCCGATTGTAACAACACAACCACACCACAAAACCACAATCCCGATCCACAAAACTCACAACAGTGCATCGTGACTATAACAATACAACTAAACGCCCCAGAAATACAAAACTTGCCACACAACTAAACGCCCCAGAAATACTAAACTTGGCAACACAACACAAAAGCCTTGCCTCTCAGTTGTAACACAACCACACCACAAAACCACAATCCGGACCCACAAAACTCACAACAACGCATTGTGACTAACAAATACAAAATTTGACAACACAACTCATCCACCTCCCCAATCCCTACATTCACACTTGGCCTCCAAAAAAACAATTACAGTAATAACAATGACAACAACAACAACAATAAGAATCAACACCATCACAGGCAAGAAACAGCCAGGCACTGAGGCTGAGAGGCCAGTCAATGCTACACTGGGCCTCCAAAAAACAATACAGTAACATCTAACTTATCCAACCTTCATGACCACTACAACAACAACAATAATAAACACCTACACAGGCAAAACCAAAAAAAATTATTGTACCACAATAAAAATGTAAACCGCACTCAGCAGAATCAGACATTACAACTAACAACAAACCAAAGACAACAGGGATCTCAAGCAATTATCAATCAACACAAAAATTGAAGAAGGTAACAGACTTCAAATACTACTACTAATGTGAGTATAAAGAAGGTGGAGGTCACAGCATAAATACAACCTAATGTAGACTGACCAACACCACCAGACTAAGTCACAGCAACGCGTGGCCGGGCACAGCTAGTATATATATATAAGGGTAATGAAATTTCGGCCTAGGACAAAACAACAAAACTACACATCCCAGAAACACTAAACTTGGCAGCACAACCCCTCATCCATGCCTCTACGTTCATACAATAAACAGCTCCAGCTACTCCAGAAAATGGCCAGGCTTTGAGACTGCAAGGCTATTCACTGCTATTCCACCTGGCCAATAAAGGATTCCCATAAGCCACAGCAACGCGTGGCTGGGCAAAGCTAGTACAGTATCTATATATATAAAAGAGTGATGGAATCCTGGCGACCGCCAAAACAACAAAACTAAACACCCCACAACCTCGAAAATTGACAACACAACCCATCATCCACGCCTCTAGGTTGATACAACAAAAAGAAAAGAAAAATAAAGTCCTAATTAGAGGGAGAGGAATAATTGTTTTTATCCAATTGCTGCCAGTTAGAAGGCTAAGCTCCGCCCACTTGGTCTCCTAGCAACCCACTCTCCCAGGGGATAGGCAAAGTTAGGCCTCACTTAGGCCTCTTCCACACTGCCTATAAAATACAGACACCACCAGACAATACCACAGCAACGCTTGGCCGGGCACAGCTAGTAAAATATAAAACAAATGGTTAAAATCCGTTCATCCAATATCTTCGTGCTTTATCTATACATCAGTCTGGGTCGTCTTTGTCGTTTATTCGTTGAAAGCCTGAGCACATGTCCATGTTTTTAAGGCTTTTCTAAAACTCAAAAGGGTTGGGGCTTGCCGTATATCTTTGGGGAGGGTGTTCCACAGCCGAGGAGCCACCACCGAGAAGGAAGGCCCTGTCCCTTGTTCCCACCAGCCGCACTTGTGAGGCAGGTGGGACCGAGAGCAGGGCCTCTCCAGATGACCTTAGTTATTGTTTGTATGTTGTCGAAGGCTTTCATGGCCGGGATCACAGGGTTGTTGTATGTTTTCCGGGCTGTCTGGCCATGTTCCAGAAGCATTCTCTCCTGACGTTTTGCCCACATCTATGGCAGGCATCCTCAGAGGTTGTGAGGTATATGGAGAAACTAAGCAAGGAAGGTTTATATATATCTGTGAAAAGTCCAGGGTGAGAGAAGAACTCTTGTCAGTTGGAGGCCAGCATAAATGTTGCAGTTAATCACCCTAATTTGCATTAAATGACTAGTAGATGTAGATATATATAAACCTTCCTTGCTGAGTTTCTCCATACCTCCCAACCTCTGAGGATGCCTGCCATCGATGTGGGCGAAACGTCAGGAGAGAATACTTCTAGAATATGGCCATACAGCCTGGAAAACATACAACAACCCTATTTGCACCTTTTACCTTTGTCAACTCGATATAGACACAGGGTCTATTGCCATCCCAATTTGCACTTCCAGAATTTGCAGCACTTTATCAGTCACCTTGTGTTTACAATATTTATATGGTGCACCTTACCCAGTCTACTTTTACAATCTCTCAGTTTTAATTCATGTTTTTATTAGTTCTTGTTTTTTATTGGCTAATGTTTAATTTTTTTTTATTGTGCAAGTTGTTGTCTATTGCTGTGATTTATACTGCTACTGTTTTTATTCGGGCTTGGCCCCATGTAAGCCGCCCTGAGTCCCCTCCGGGGAGATAGAGGCGGGGTATAAAAATAAAGTTATTATTATTATTATTATTATTATTATTATTATTATTATTATTATTGTTTGTATGTGTTTGAAGGCATCTAATAGTGGCCATATGTAAGCCGCCTTGAGTCCCCTGTGAGGGAGAGAAAGGCGGGGTAGGAAAAAAAAAGGTTAAGTAAATAAATAAATATTTCCCCCAGGCAGGAATCAGACAGGCTTTGAAGCTGCAAGGCCATTCAAAGGTTGACAGATTGATTCAGGACGATCGTTGTGTCACTCAGAGAGAAATCTCAAGCATCATCGGCATTTCACAAGAACGTGTGGGTCACATTATTGCTTTGCTTGGCTGTCGGAAGATCTGTGCACCATGGGTCCTGTGAGACGCCGGTTGCGGAAACAGAGTGTCGACTTCTTCTGTGACGGCTTCAGAAAACCTGTTCATCGTTGGCAGAAATGTATCCAGTTGTCTGGTGATTATGTGCAAAAGTGAATAGTGGTGGTTAAAGAGCACATTCTCAGGATTATTTCTGCGTTTGATTTATTAAAATCCTCCCATCCAAACCCAAGTAACGAAGGTGGAGGCATTACTTTTCATTCAGCCCTGGTATTTCAAGCTATTTCATACCTACATGAAACCACTGGGAGAAAGGTATTACCAGTATGCGGAGGACACCCAGCTCTCTCTCTCTCTCTCTCTCTGCTTCTCACCGCAATCCAAGGAAACTATTTGGGTTGACGACCACAAACTGAACATGAGTCAACAAGGTGAAGCGGCAGCTTTAAAAGCCAGTGTGATTCTCAGCTGCATCGATAGGAATATAGAGTCAAGGGAAGTATTGTATTCTATGTCGGTCAGACCTGGAAAACTGTGTCCATTTTGGGCATCAAAGTTCAGGAAAGATGTACAAGCTACAAAGAAGGGCGATCAAAAAGGTCTGGAAACTATGAATCCCTGAGGGAACTTGGGATGTTTAGCTTGGAGGTGAGAGAGTGAAGAAAGAACTCGAGGTCCATCTTTAAATATTGGAAAATATTTTTAAAATATTGGAAAGGGCATCCCATTGAGGCAAAGTCGAGCCTTGTTTTTGTTTCTCTGGACACAACGGAGGCATAGACTCAAAGCGCAGGAAGAGAGATTCCAGTTGCATATTATGAGGAACTGCTTCTGGGGATTAAGAGGCCAGTTTGGCTGCTTCTTTGCAAACCCTTCTCTTCCAGCAAGTCTTTGGGGACGGATTGTCGTATGCTGTAGCACTGTTTGCTTTCAAGCTGGCTTCAGTTCAGTTCAAAGGTTCACAGTATTCTAGTATGTGAGTCTCCATCATGAGAGATAAAGCATGGTATTAATAAACATAATCTGTATCTATATATATAAAAGGGTAATGAAATTTTGGCCTAGGACAAAACAACAAAACTACACATCCCAGAAACACTAAACTTGGCAGCACAACCCCTCATCCATGCCTCTACGTTCATACAACAAAAAGAAAAGAAAAATAAAGTCCTAATTAGAGGGAGAGGAATAATTGTTTTTATCCAATTGCTGCCAGTTAAAAAGCTAAGCTCCGCCCACTTGGTCTCCTAGCAACCCACTCAGCTCAGGGGACAGGCAGAGTTAGGCCTCACTTAGGCCTCTTCCCCACTGCCTATAAAATACAGATTATCAGATTTGAACTGGATTATATGGCAGTATAGACTCAAGGCCCTTCCACACAGCTATATAACCCATTTATCTATCTATATATATAAAAGAGTGATGGCATCAGGGCAGTGGACAAAACAACAAAACTACAGGCCCCCCAACCTCGAAATTTGACAACACAACCCATCATCCACGCCTCAAGGTTGATACAACAAAAAGAAAAGAAAAATAAAGTCCTAATTAGAGGGAGAGCAATAATTGTTTTTATCCAATTGCTGCCAGTTTAGAGGGCTAATCTCTGCCCACTTGGTTGCCTAGCAACCAAGGGACAGCCAGGTTTCAGTTAGGGGACAGGCAGATTTAGGCCTCACTTAGGCTTCTTCCACAGATTATCTAATTTGCACTGGATTATATGGCAGTGTAGACTCAAGGCCCTTCCACACAGCTATATAACCCATTTATAATCTTATATTATCTGCTTTGCACTGGATTATCTTGACTCCACACTGCCATATAATCCACTTCAGTGTGCATTTTATACAGCTGTGAAGAAAGGGCCTCATATAATCCAGTTCTAAGCAGATAATATAAGATGATCAATATACAATAGACTCTCACTTATCCAACATAAACAGGCCGGCAGGATAAGTAAATATATTGGATAATAAGAAGGGATTCAGGAAAAGCTGATTAAACATCAAATTAGGTAATCGTTATACAAATTAAGCACCAAAACATCATATTATACAACAAATTTGACAGAAAAAGTAGTTCCATACGCAGTAATGCTATGTAGTAATTACAGTAGAGTCTCATTCTACTTATCCAACGTTCTGGATTATCCAACGCATTTTTGTAGTCAATGCTTTCAATATATCGTGATATTTTGGTGCTAAATTCATAAATCTCTAAAACCAGGACAGTAAATAAACAGGGGAATTCCACACAGGAAACAATCAGGGCCAGCTAACACCTCCCAACAAAGTATTCCCATAATCAAAGACTGGCAAATCCTCTGTTTTCTCAGGGCCACAGACAGTAGAAGCACATAAAATATCGCAAACAACACCACTCTGAAAACAAGGGAATTCCAGACAGGAAATAATCAGGGCCAGCTAACACCTCCCTACAAAAAATTCACTCAGGGAGAAAACAGCCAGGCTTTAAAGCTGCAAGGCCATTACATCCTAATCATTTTTCCTAATTGCAGCATTCATACTTGCCTCCAACAAACAAAAAAAACCAATCAGAAATATTGTATATTCACAACCTTTAGGAAATAATATCCCCTGATGGCGCAGCGTGTTAAAGCGCTGAGCTGCTGAACTTCTGGACCGAAAGGCCGCAGGTTTGAATTGGGGGAGCGGAGAGAGCCCCCACTGTTAGCCCCAGCTTCTGCCAACCCAGAAGTTCAAAAACATGCAAATGTGAGTGCATCAATAGGTACTGCTCCAGCGGGAAGGTAACGCCGCTCCATGCAGTCATCCCACATGACCTTGGAGGAGTCTACGGACAACGCCGGCTCTTCGGCTTAGAAATGGAGATGAGCACCAGCCCCCTGAGTCAGACAGGACTGGACTTAATGTCTGGGGAAAACCTTTACCCTTGACCTTAACTACCACCAACTCCTCAATACTTTATTTCCCAGACCACCAGACTTCGCCATAGCAACGCGTGGCCGGGCACAGCTAGTAATCTTATATTATCTGCTTTGAACTGGATTATCTTGACTCCACACTGACATATAATCCACTTCAGTGTGCAGTCGGACACAACTGGACTTAATGTCAGGAGAAAACCTTTAACTTAACTACCACCAATTCCTCAATACTTTATTTCCCATACCACCATACTTTGCCACAGCAACGCGTGGCCGGGCACAGTTAGTATATATATAAATGTAATGTGCGTTTTTTCCCATGGAGTAAACAACAAACCACTGAACCAAATCACACCAAATTTGGCCACAAAAGACATAATCTCCTGCTTCTTAGCAGGGGGTTGGACTGGATGGCCCATGTGGTCTCTTCCAACTCTACTATTCTATGATTCTATGATTCTATGATCTATGTCTTTCAATCAAAAAAAGCCCTAGAAAAATAAAGTCCAAATTACAGAGGATGAGGAAGAGCCATCTTCCCACTGGCTTCCAGTCAGAAGGGTAGGTCCCGCCCCCTTTAGGCCCCACCCTCTCCGTATCATAGCAACCCCCTCAGCCACAATGGCACCCGGTGGGCAGGCAGGGTTCACTCTGAACAACACTCTGAAAACAGGGGAATTCCAGACATGAAAAAAATCAAGGCCAGCTAACACCGCCCAACGAAAGATTCCCCCAGGGAGGAAGTAGCCAGGCTTTAAAGCTGAAAGCCATTACATGAGAATCATTCTGGCTAATTGCAGTATTTATACTTGGCACCAACAATCAGAAATATTGTATATTCACAAGCCTTAGGAAATAATATACACTAACTCCCATCAATTCCTCAATACTTTATTTCCCATACCACCACACTTCGCCACAGCAACGTGTGGCTGGGCACAGCTAGTAACATAATAAATAAACATCTTGTACAACAGGCATGGGCAAACTTTGGCCTTCCTCCAGGTGTTTTGGACTTCAATTTCCACAATTCCTGACAGCCTACCATTCCACCCCCCATGCTTTACAACATCTATTATTAGGCCTTTGACACCTAATTAGATGTTGGACTGATCCATCTGCCCATTTTATAATAGCCCCCTTTTCTGAGATGTTGCCAATGCTATTTTGCACTTTATTGTCCATTTCTACCGGCACATTCTGTTCTGGATTTTATGAATTAGTCTCCTGTTTTAATATTGTATGTTTTTTGTATGCTTTTTGCTGATTTTAACGATTGTTTTATTGCTATTAATGTTTTACTGGTATAATTGTTTTATAGTCGTGCTATTGATATTGATTGTCTTATCGGGCTAGGCCCCATGTAAGCCGCCCCGAATCCCTTCGGGGAGATAGGACAGGGTATAAAAATAAAGTTGTTGTTATTATTATTATTATTATTATCTACATGAAACTGCTGGGTGAGGTCATCTGGAGTTTTGGAGTTAGGTGTCATCCATACGTAGATGACACACAACTCTACTACTCTTTTCGACCAAAGTTCAATGGAAGCCCTAAAGATCCTAGACCAGTGTCTGACCGCTGTGATGGACTGGATGAGGGCAAACAAGCTGAAGCTTAATCCAGACAAGACAGAGGTCCTCCCGGTCAGTTGCGAGGATGATCAGGGTCTAGGGTGGCAACAGGGGCGGTTCAACCATGAGGCAAACTAGGCAGTTGCCTGTGGCGCCATCCTGTAGGGGGTGCTGTTGAGGAAATTTCTGCCTCCGCAAGGAAGGAGGTCGCCGCTTTGGGGAGCACAGAAACGCCACTTCTCTGCTCCCCAAAGCAGCGAACGCCTTCCTTCTCGCCCCTTCCTCGAGGCCAGGTCTCTGGGCTGCCTGGCCATGTTCCAGAAGCATTCTCTCCTGATGTTTCACCCACATCTATGGCAGGCATCCTCAGAGGTTCTGAGGTCTGTTGGAAGCTAGGTAAGTGGGGTTTGTTAGCGAGTGTGTATAGCAGAACCAGCAGTGTCCAGTTAACACCATATGCAAAAGACTCAGACCAGGCAGAGGAATTGAAAGAACAAAGGAACTATACTTGTTGAGTTGAAGTTAAATAAAAAGTTCAGCAATCGTACAATGTCCTTGTAGTTGCATAGGATCTATAACTAATCAATCAGCATTCAATATACCCAGCATGGCATATTTAAACTGCTACTTGACCGTAGCTAGAGAGCCTGTCTTTTCTGTGCTCTCCCTGCAAGCGCAGATTCCCAACTGACAAACCCAGCCATCTGCCAGCAAACCGATGCATTGTTTGAGGCATGGCTTGCCTCTACAAAAGCTCAGCTCCCTTTTTGCAGAGATCTTTTGCAAGCAACTTTGCAAGGATTTCTTTACACACACACATAGCAATTTGGCGCAATAGGGTTTATATATCTGTGGAGGTCCAGGGTGGGAGAAAGAACTCTTTTCTGTTCGAAGCAAGTGTGAATGTTGCAGTTTGCCAGCTTGCTTAACATTGAGGTGCCTTGCAGCTGCAAAGCCTGGCTATTGCTACCTGGGGGCATCCTTGGTTAGGAGGTGTTAGCTGGCCCTGATTGTTTCCTGTCTGGATTTCCCCTGTTTTCAGAATGTTGTTCTTTATTTAGGCTTTTCCTTAATCCCTCTTTATTATCCAACATTTTCGCTTATCCAACACTTTTATTTTTCAGTGATTGGTTTGGGGGGGGGGCGCCAAAATTCTGTTCGCCTATATTTGAAAATTACCTTGGGCCGGCCCTGGGTGGCAACTTGTGCTCGACGGGGTTACACTGCCCCTGAGAACACAGGCCCACCGTCTGGGGTCCTCCGAGACTCAGCGCTGACGCTTGATGCCCAGGTGTTGGGGTGGGCCTTCACACAGTTAAAGCTTGTGCACCAGCTGTGACCGTACCTCACGAAGCCTGACTTGGCCACGGTGGTCCATGCCTTAGTTACATCTAGACTGGATTACTGCAATGCGCTCTATGTGGGGCTGCCTTTGAAGAGGGCTTGGAAACTGCAACTGGCGCAGAGATCGGCAGCCAGGCTACTAACTGGAGCTAACTACTGTATAGGAAGCACACAATGCCCCTCTTAAAGCAGCTCCATTGGCTACCTATAAGTTTCTGGTCCCAATTCAAAGTGCAGGTTACTACTTACACTTACTTACTTACTTTTACTTACTTAGGCAATCCCTCGTAGTTCAAGGATGATTGTCTTCCATCTTGGGTGTGTGTCCGTAGGTGGCTGAAGAGACCTATTCTTGACCCGCATGTTCTCCCGCAGTGAGGACATCGGTTTCCAGGTGGAAGGCGGTCCCGGTCAGGGTTGGCTTGATGGGCCTTCCTCTTGGCACATTTCTCTCTTAAGCCCTCCGTTCGGGCCTCTTCGAACTCCACAGCACTGCTGGTCACAGCTGACCTCCAATTAGAGCGCTCAAGGGCCAGGGCTTCCCAGTTCTCAGTGTCTATGCCACAGTTTTTAAGGTTGACTTTAAATCTCTTTTCCTGCCCACCAACATTACGTCTCCCGTTCTTGAGTTCGGAGTAGAGTAGCTGCTTTGGAAAACAGTGATCTTTGGGCATTTGGACAACATGGTCAGTCCAGCAGAGTTGATGGTGCAGGAGCATCGCTTCAATGCTGGTGGTCTTTGCTTCCTCAAGCACGCTGACATTTATCCGCCTGTCTTCCCAAGAGATTGGCAGGATTTTTCTGAGGCAACGCTGATGGAAATGCTCCAGGAGTTTGGTGTGATGTCTGTAGACCACGTTTCGCAGGCGTAGAGCAGGGTTGGGAGGGGAATGGCTTTATAAACAAGCACCTTGGTCTCTCTACGGATGTCCCGATCATCAAACACTCTCTGCTTTATTCGGAGAAATGCTGCACTCGCAGAGCTCAGGCGGTGTTGTATTTCAGTGTCAATGTTGACTTTTGTGGAGAGGTGGCTGCCAAGGGAGCGGAAATGGTCAACGTTTTCTAATGTGACACCATTACGCTGTATTCCTGGCATTGCAGAGGGAGTAGCTTACAAAGTCCTAAGCAGCTTGGGTCCAGCCTATCTTCGTGACCGCATCTCCCCCCATGAACCGCCGAGGGCTCTAAGATCTGCCGGGGAGGCCCTTCTCTTGGTCCCGTCACCATCACAAGCGAGGTAGGTGGGGAGAAGAGAGAGGGCCTTCTCCGCGGTGGCCCCCCCGGCTTCGGAACTCCCTCCCCAGGGAGATTAGGCTGGCCCCACATTGTCCGCCTTCCGTAAGGACCTGAAGACCTGGATGTTCAAACAAGCTTTTGAGAACGCCTGGTCCATAGTTGTTCTATGCAATTGTTATGCAGTTTTACACTACCTCCCATGCTCTCCTCCCATGGTTGCACCTTTGCGCTTATCCCATTCCCTTGCCCATTGTTGGCAGCCTGGCCATGTTTACAGTAGCTTACTGCCAGGTGCGCACCATTTAAATTGAATTTTAACTGTTGTTTTATGTGTCTATTTGTATATTTAATTGCATTATATATCGTGTTTTATTTTATGCTCTATTTTTAGGCACTTTTGTGCCGTGCGTAAGTTGCCCCGAGTACTATTCCAGGTCACTGGTTGTTGTTTGATGGCTGGTTTATACTGTGTCATATTGTTGTTGTTTTATATTGTTTTATGATGCTGTTTGTGAATTTTAATGTCATTACATTTTAACTATGTTGATTGGGCTTCTCCCCATGTAAGCCGCCCCAAGTCCCTTCGGGGAGATGGAGGCGGGATACAAAATAAAATAATAATAATAATAATAATTATTATTATTATTGACACAACGACGTTGTATGACACAGCAAACAAGATAGACATGCTGGATTTCGTTTCAGAAAATCACAAGTCGAACACTTCCCAAGTGTCTAGGACTGTGTGATGTATTTTCGGATGATGCGTGCAGATCCCAGTCAGGTGGCCTTTTGCAGTTGGCAGATCGTAATTTTGTCAATGTCTATTGTCTCCAAATGCCGGCTGAGATCTTTTGGCACGGCACCCAGTGTGCCCATCACCACTGGGACCACCTGTACTGGTTTCTGCCAGAGTCTTTGAAGTTCAATCTTGAGGTCCTGAGAGCAGCTGAGTTTTTCCTGTTGTTTTTCTTCAATGCGACTGTCACCTGGGATGGCGACATCAATGATCCAAACCTTGTTCTTTTCCACAACTGTGATGTCTGGTGTGTTGTGTTCCAGAACTTTGTCAGTCTGGATTCGGAAGTCCCACAGTATCTTTGCGTGCTCATTTTCCAATCCTTTTGCAGGTTTGTGATCCCACCAGTTCTTTGCTGCTGGGAGGTGGTACTTGAGGCATAAGTTCCAATGAATCATTTGGGCCACAGAGTTGTGCCTCTGTTTGTAGTCTGTCTGTGCGATTTTCTTACAGCAGCTGAGGATATGATCCATGGTTTCATCGGTTTCCTTGCACAGTCTGCACTTTGGGTCATCAGCTGATTTTTCGATCTTGGCCTTGATTGCATTTGTTCTGATGCAAAATTGAAGGAAAAGCTGATAAAGAGAAGACCTGGCTCTGGCTCACAAATGGGACCCTGAAGAAGGAGACAGAAGGCCTAATAATAATAATAATAATAATAATAATAATAATAATAATAATAATTATTATTATTATTATAGTACCCAGACTGCCACCTGTATTCCCCTTGAGTGTTCTTAAGCCTTGTGCTTCCAGGAAAGCAACAGGGGCAGAAGCTGCAGTTTTCTGCTCATATTTATTCTAGCAACACAGGTGAGTGGCCAGGCTCTTCTTGGCCTTGGGTGACCAGGCTCAGCCTCACATTTCCATCGGAACGAGGCATCCAAGGGCTCCGGCCCCTCTCCCGTGCCCCTGCTGAGCTCCTCTCTTGGCTGCCGTCTGGCTGGGAATTCAATGCCAAGCTCCATCCAGAAAACTCCGTGTTTCCACACAGCAGAGTCCAGGTTATCCGCTATCACTTGGCAGCATCCGAGAGGAGACTCTCCTTGCCAAGAACAAAATCCGGTGCTTCTGCTTTATTCTCTTCTCAGCCTTCTTTCAGCCAATCAGCCGAAAAGCCTGCACTCCTCCCCAGATATATCAGCCACTGACTTGAGGCCTTTGCTTCAGTCAGTTCTGGTTATTTACTTTACTTACTTAGGCGATCCTCGTAGGCTGAGGATGGTGGTCCTCCCATTCTGATGTCTTGGCAGTGTGTCCGTAGGTGACCTATTCTTGATCCGCATATTCTTTCATCATCATCATCATCATCATCATCATCATTTAATTACTTATTAATCGCCCTCCATCCAAGATGCTCTAGGCAATTTACAAGATAAAATTGTAAAGGATAAAAATACATACATACGAATATTGATAAAATTAACATAGATGAAAAGCTCTAGTAAAGAGCCAGGTCTTGAGTGCGAGGGTAAAAGGCCCTAACTCACGCATGGCTCTCATCTAGGGCGGCAAGGCATTCCATAAGGCAGGGGCAGAAACAGAAAAAGCTCTGCGCCTGGTCCTCTCCAAGTGCACTTCTCTAGGACCCGGTATGAAAAGTAAGTCTCGTTGGGATGGTCGTTGCGACCTCCGATGATGGGAGAAGGAGAGACGGTCCCTAAGGTACGATGGGCCCTGGCCGTAAAGAGTTTTAAAGGTCAGAACTAGCATCTTATATAGACCACGGTAATCAGTTGGAATCGCAGTGGAATCATCGGTTTCCAGGTGGAAGGCGGTCTCGGTCAGGGTTGGCTTGACGCTTCCTCTTGGCACATTTCTCCCTTAAGCCCTCCATTTGTTCCTCTTCGAACTCCGCAGCACTACTGGTCACAGCTGATTTCCAGTTGGAGCGCTCAAGGGCCAGGGCTTCCCAGTTCTCAGTGTCTCTGCCACAGTTTTTAAGGTTGGCTTTAATCCCATCTTTAAATCTCTTTTCCTGCCCACCAACATTCTGTTTTCTGTTTCTGAGTCAGGAGTATAGCTTTGGGAGATGGTGATCTTTGGGCATTCGGACAACATGGCTTTCAGTCCAGCAGAGTTGATGGCGCAGGAGCATCGCTTCAATGCTGGTGGTCTTTGCTTCCTTCCTCAAGCACGCTGACATTTGTCCGCCTGTCTTCCCAAGAGATTGGCAGGATTTTTCTGAGGCAACGCTGATGGAAATGCTCCAGGAGTGTGACATCTGTAGACCGTCCACATTTCGCAGGCGTAGAGCAGGGTTGGGAGGGGAATGGCTTTGTAAACAAGCACCTTGGTCTCTCTACGGATGTCCCGGTCATCAAACACTCTCTGCTTCATTCGGAAAAATGCTGCACTCGCAGAGCTCAGGCAGTGTTGTATTTCAGTGTCGATGTTGACTTTTGTGGAGAGGTGGCTGAATTTTCTAACGTGACACCATTACGCTGTATTCCTGGCCTTGCAGAGGGATTGGCTGGTGCCTGTTGGAAGAGCACTTTGGTTTTCTTGATGTTCAGTGAGAGACCGAGCTTCTCATATGCTTCAGCAAAGGTGTTCTGGTAGTCTGAGTCAGAGCCCCCCCCCCCCCCCCCCCAAGATTACAACTGTGCGGGTGTTTCATGGGCTTGGACCAGTCAACTTATTTCATTGCTGTTTATTAGGAGCTGGTCTCTTTCATTTCCCCTCTTGCTTTCAAACATGTCTGTTTACAATTAATTTGGGTGGAGTCTATGCTTAGGAGACGCTTGACGCACATTTATTACAGCTTCATGAACTTCAATGGGGCAGAGAAAACTCCCCAAACCAGCCCAGCCTGCACATTCGTGCTTTGCAGATTTTGCATCCACCTTGCTGCTGGCGTGTGAGTGTGAGTGACACTATTGCCCAGTGGCATCCATACAATCATAGCATCATAGAGTTGGAAGAGACCATAAGGGCCATCTAGTCCAAACAAGTGAAGCACTCCCCACAGATGGCCATTCAGCCTCTGTTTAAAAGCTTCCAAGGAAGGAGTTTCCGCCAGACTCTGAGGCAGTGAGTTCCACTGCTGAACAGCTTTTCTTACCATCAGGAAGTTCTTCCTTATGCTGAGGTGGAATCTCTTTTCCTGCCATTTGAGCCCATTGTTCCATAATGTCCTGGTTTCCAGAACATCACAAGATAAGCATTGTCCCCTCCTCAATGGGACATCCCTTCAAATATTTAAATCTGTTTCTCATCTCCCCTTTGAGCCTTCTTTTGTTGCACCTCAGCGCTGGTTCACCTTGCTCTCAACACACACTCCACCACAGCAGGCTAGGTTTAAACAGTTTATTGATTAAAGATAGCAAGGTCTGAATAATAAGCAGTAAAGAAAGCAAACATCTAAATGCAATGGCAGTCAGTAAAAAGCAATATAGTCCAGGAGTAAAAGCAATTTTCAGAATATAATTCCAAATCTCTGATATAGGAAATTAATCCTGAAAAACAAGGCACCATGAACTTCAGAGTAAAATTCAAAACACAGTTTCCAGGCATGAACATAAACGAGAATCCCTTTGCATGAGCTTGGACAAGGCAGGAGATGTGCTTCCAAAAATCAACATTGCTTCGTCTGTAATCTCTCTCTGTTTCTCCATGTTTACAAGCCAAAAAGGCATTTCTCTGCCCTTGAATTCCCACGCATTTGCCAGCTATTCTAAGGGAACGTCTGGGGCGATGAACCTTTAACCTCAATCTTGTATCTCTATCCAAGGAAGATTCCTCTGACTCACTGCCCAAAACATCTGCAACTTGTTGATGTTCTGAATCCTGTGAAAGGTCATCCTTATCATTAGTTTCTGTTTCCTGCGGCCTCTCTGACAATTCAGAGCCTTCAAGATTTCCAGCATCAGAGCCTTCAAGATTTCCCTCTTCAGCATTGCTTTAGTCAGCCTGCATAAACCCAAATCCCCCTTCATCATCATCATCACAACATCTCTTCTCCAAACTATACATCCTCAGCTCCCTAATCCAATTCTTATAAGGATTCATGGCTTCCAAACCTTTTACCATTTTGGTGGCCTTTCTCTGGACCCATTACCTCTTGTCCATCCCCTTCTTGAATTGCTTTGCCCAGAACTGGACACAGGATTATTATTATTCAAGGTGACCAAAACAAAAGAGAGTAGTGCTATGACTTCCCTCAGTCCCAACACTACCCTCCCCTTGATGCAGCCGAGAATCGCATTGGCTTTTTAAAGCTGCTGTATGACACTCTTGGCTCATGTTCAGCTTGTGGCCCACTAAGACTCCTAGATCCCTTTCACATGGGCTGTTTCCAAGCCAAATGTCCCCCACTTCCTATATCTGTGCATTTTATTTCACGTTCCAAAGCTGGAAACTCTCTCCTGCCTGGATTTGGGCTCTCTCAAACAGTGGACATCAAAGGACATCAAAGCCTTTTTGAGTCTGGCTGGACTTGGGCTCAAGAGGATGGCAGGCTGGAAGCCATCAAGAGTTTGTTCAGTCTGGTTATGGGCCCAGCCCACTTCTGCTGCACTCTGTTCTGCTATAGATACCAAATAGTCCTAAAGGACATAGAATAATAAAGCTGGAAGAGACCTCATGGGCCATCCATTCCAACCTCATGATGTCCTGCAGAAAAATCAATCAAAGCCCACCCAGCAGATGGCCATCTAGCCTCTGTTTAAAAGCTTCCAAAGAAGGAGCTTCCACCGGACTCCGAGGCAGAGAGTTCCACTGTGTTGTAACCTGGTCAGATTCTGAGTGTTCAGATGGGAAGGAAGGGGATGTTGGGAGAGATTCAGAAGGCCCAGAGGAGACTAGAAGCGGCCCAGAGAGAGGTGTTTTGGAATATCCTCCTGGCAGTAGTTCCCAAGAGAATGGAGAAGCCGATATCCGTTCCCAAGGGAACCTGCCAGAAGTGCAGGCTGAGAGAAATGTGGGAGATGAATGTTTGTCTAGGTCAAGGAGACTGGAGTTGAGAAGACAGGGCCTGCAATTAAGACAGATTAACTTCTCTCAGAGAATTAGAGATAAGGAGTGGGAAGGCAGGTGTGGGAGAAATGATGTCATGGGAGGGATTCTGACTTTTAAAAAGTGGTTCATGCTGGTACAATCTTTGTGAGAGCAATACTGCATTCAGGTTAAAAGCTCTTGCTTGTGCTCTTTAACGGCCACTATTCACTCTTCCACATAATCACCAGACAATTGGATACATTTCTGCCAACGATGAACATGTTTTCTGAAGTCATCACGGAAGAAGTCGGCACTCTGTTTCCGCAACCGGCGTCTCACAGGACCCATCGTGCACAGATCTTTCGATAGCCAAGCAAAGCAATAATGTGACCCACACGTTCTTCTGAAATGCCGATTATGCTTGAAATTTCTCTCTGAGTGATACAACAATTGTCCTGAATCAATCTGTCAACCTTTTGCTTGTGAAACTCAGGATGTCCAACTCTTTGTTTGTCACACAAGTCAGATGTTCCCACCTCAATATCTTTAAACTTACTCGCCCAACGACACACAGGACTCACATCAACACAACCACCATAAATAGCTTGCATTCTCTGAGGAATCTCCTTTGGGGTGACACCTTCTGCGGTCAAGAATTCAGTGACTGCACGTTGCTTAAGTTGCATTGACCGACCGTCTGCGCAGGGTTCCATACTTCGCACTTTAACAACACAACCGTTCAATGCTAAGGCTTCCCCGTCTGCGCAGGGTTCCATACTTCGCACTTTAACAACGCAACCGTTCAATGCTAAGGCTTCCCCGTCTGCGCAGGGTTCCATACTTCCCACTTTAACAACACAACTGTTCAATGCTAAGGCTTCCCCGTCTGCGCAGGGTTCCATACTTTGCACTTTAACAACACAACCGTTCAATGCTAAGGCTTCCCCGTCTGCGCAGGGTTCCATACTTCGCACTTTAACAACACAACCGTTCAATGCTAAGGCTTCCCTGTCTGCACAGGGTTCCATACTTCGCACTTTAACAACACAACCGTCCAATGCTAAGGCTTCCCCGTCTGCGCAGGGTTCCATACTTCGCTCTTTAACAACACAACCGTTCAATGCTAAGGCTTCCCCGTCTGCGCAGGGTTCCATACTTCGCACTTTAACAACACAACCGTTCAATGCTAAGGCTTCCCTGTCTGCGCAGGGTTCCATACTTCGCACTTTAACAACACAACCGTTCAATGCTAAGGCTTCCCTGTCTGCACAGGGTTCCATACTTCGCACTTTAACAACACAACCGTCCAATGCTAAGGCTTCCCCGTCTGCGCAGGGTTCCATACTTCGCTCTTTAACAACACAACCGTTCAATGCTAAGGCTTCCCCGTCTGCGCAGGGTTCCATACTTCGCACTTTAACAACACAACCGTTCAATGCTAAGGCTTCCCCGTCTGCGCAGGGTTCCATACTTCGCACTTTAACAACACAACCGTTCAATGCTAAGGCTTCCCTGTCTGCACAGGGTTCCATACTTCGCACTTTAACAACACAACCGTCCAATGCTAAGGCTTCCCCGTCTGCGCAGGGTTCCATACTTCGCTCTTTAACAACACAACCGTTCAATGCTAAGGCTTCCCCGTCTGCGCAGGGTTCCATACTTCACTCTTTAACAACACAATCGTTCAATGCTAAGGCTTCCCCGTCTGCGCAGGGTTCCATACTTCGCACTTTAACAACACAACCGTTCAATGCTAAGGCTTCCCCGTCTGCGCAGGGTTCCATACTTCGCACTTTAACAACACAACCGTTCAATGCTAAGGCTTCCCCGTCTGCGCAGGGTTCCATACTTCGCACTTTAACAACACAACCGTTCAATGCTAAGGCTTCCCCGTCTGCGCAGGGTTCCATACTTCGCACTTTAACAACACAACCGTTCAATGCTAAGGCTTCCCCGTCTGCGCAGGGTTCCATACTTCACACTTTAACAACACAACCGTTCAATGCTAAGGCTTCCCTCCAAATGGAACTAACTATAGAGGAGAGTCTACTGAACAAGCCAGGACCTGCCACAGACCAGGAGTTGAGGAGTTACGAAGGTGGAGGCATGACTTTTCATTCAACCCTCTTATAAAATGATACACCAACACATAAATGAATCACAGCAATTCCATGGATATATTATTCCAGTTGGGCTTAGCAACAGATTCAGGCTAGCATTTTCAATTATAAGCCAGTGTGCTTACCGTACATACTGTAGCTTCATTGCCACATTCCCCATTGTGATGTTATGCAACCACTGCATTCCCTGGTTTTGGGAAAGGGTTTCTGTTCAAGAGGCAGAGAGCCATTGCTCCAGATGTTTTTGTTCTCCAGTGGTCAAGGGAGAGGCCCAATCCCCCCCTTCCAGGAACGGTTCACAGCTTGTTGCAGAGATTTATGGCCAGATGCCTGGGGAGCGAAAACAAGAGCCAGGAGCTGCCAAGGCCCTTTGGAAAGAGGGACAAATCCTGGGAAAGGGAATGTTTTGCATTAATGGATCAATGTGTTGAATTAAATGTGTTGAATTAAAGCTTCCAAACAAGGCATGGGCCAACTTGGGCCCTCCCTCCGGGTGTTTTGGACTTCAACTCCCACCATTCCTGGCCTTGGGGCCAGGAATGGTGGGAGTTGAAGTCCAAAACACCCGGAGGGAGGGCCCAAGTTGGCCCATGCCTGCCTTAGGAGAACATGGTTGGACTAGATGACCTTTGGGGGTCTCTATGACTCCTCTGGATGCAGCGGTTGTGCAGTGGATTAAACCACTAGCTGCACAAAATCTGCTGACCAAAGGGTTGGCACGTCGAAGCTGTGAGTTGGGGTGAGCTCCCGCTGTCAGCCCTAGCCTCTGCCAACATAGTAGTTCGAAAGCATATAGACAACAGGCTCTTTGGCATGGAAAAATAGAGCAAGAGCACCTCCAGACGATGGAGATTAAAGGGGAGGCCTTTATCTTTGTCTAGGTACGTGTATTGTATGTTGTTGTTCACTGTGTAAAAGGCATTGAATATTTATATATATACAGATATATATAAATATATATAAACCTTCCTTGCTTATATATATATATATATATATATATATATATATATATATATATATATATATACATACATACATACATACATATACACATACATACACACACACACACACACACACACACCTTCCTTACGGATATATATAAACATTCCTTGCTTAGTTTCTCCATACCTCACAACCTCTGAGGATACCTGCCATAGATGTGGGCGAAACGTCAGGAGAGAATACTTCTAGAATATGGCCATACAGCCCGGAAAACATACAACAACCCCATTGAATATTTGCCTTATATATGTACTATAATCCACTCTGAGTCCCTCCGGGGAGATAAAATGGAATATAAATAAAGTGTATTATTATGTGATGCACAACAAGATTAGTACACACCAAACAAGATCACTCTGCTGGCTGTTGTATTGGATCACACGTTAGTCCCTTCCCAAGTGTCTAGGACTATGTGGTGTATTGGTGAAGAATGCTTGTATATCTGAGTAGGGTGGCCTTTTGCAGCCAACAGATTGTAATTTTGTCAGTGCCGATTGTGTTTAAGTGCAGGCTAAGCTTTGCACTTAAACTGGCCTGGCACCGAGTGTACCGATCACCACTGGGACCACTTTTCCTGGCTTGTGCCAGAGTCTTTGCAGTTCGATCTTCAAATCCTCGTATCACGTCAGCTTTTCCAGTTGCTTCTAGTTGATTCTGCTGTCGCCTGGGATTGCAACATCGACAATGCATACTTCGTTTCCTAACACCATGGTGAAGTCAGGAGACTTGAGCTCCAAAAACTCTGTCAGTCTGAATTCGGAGGTCCCAGAGTAGTTTGATGTGTTCATTTTCTGCGACTTCTTCAGCCTTGTGACCTCACTAGTTCTTTGTCATAGGCAGATGGTATTTGTGGCATTATTATTATGGTTATTTATTCATTTTTCTCCCGCTTTTCTCCCATGGGTGGGATTCAAAGCGGCATACAGTGGTTAAAAAACAGAAATTACATAAAATACACATTCAACAAAACATCATAACAACTAAAGCAAATAACCCATTACCAAACAGTTCATAAATTACAACATATACCATTGAAAATTCCCTAAAGGTGTGTAGCACTCCTCATTTTACTGAAGACGTAGCCCACTGTTTAACATCTGTTGGGCAATTTGGATAGAACTGCAAAGCACCCCTACTTTGGCTGTTGTCCAAAAGCAACTTCATTTGCAAGTGTGCACAATCAGATGTCCCTTCCACAGGTTTTATCCACTCAAGATGCTGCAACTGCTCAAAAGCCTAGAATGACATTGGCTTTTGAACTTCTCCATCCCAATGCTGATGGGTGCACCTTTGGAGTCCCACTTTCTTTCGGGGGAAGGATATATAAGTCAATAATAACACCCCTCCTCCTTGACTTGAGAAATAAAGTGTCAATCATTCATTCTTCCAGCTCTTGGATGCTATGAAAAATATTTTTTGTTGTTTATTTGTTCATTCGCTTCCAACTCTTGGTGATCTCCTGGACCATCCCAGGCCAGAGCTTCCTGTTGGCTGTGTCCACCCACAGCTCCTTCAAGGTCAAGCCAGTCCCTTCAAGGATACCGTCCATCCATCTCGCCCTTGGTCGGCCTCTCTCCCCTTTTCCTTCCATTTTCCCCAGCATTGCTATTTTTTCCAAGCTTTCCTGTCTCTCATGATGTGGCCAAAATACTTCAGCTTTGCCTCTAATATCCTTCCCTCCAGTGAGCAGCCACTGGGCATCATTTCCTGGAGGATCTTCTTGCCAAGGTCCAAGGCACTCTCAGGATGTTCCTCCAGGACCAGAGTCCAAAAGCATCTCTCTTCCTTCGCTCAGCCTTCCTTATGGTCCAGCCCTCTCTCGCATCCATAGGTTACTATGGGGAATACCATTGCTTTCACTATGTGGACCTTCGTTGCCAGTGTGATATTTATTATTTTATCAAGGTTGGCCATTGCTCTCCTCCCAAGAAGTAGATGTCTTCTGATTTCCTGGCTGCAGGAATCTTCGTGCCTAGAAATATAAAGTGTGTCACTGCCTCCATGTTTTCTCCCTCTATTTGCCAGTTGTCAATAGGTGTCGTTGCCATGATCTTGGTTTTCTTGATGTTTAACTGCAGCCCAGCTTTTGCCCTTTCTTCTTTCTTTCCCCTTGGTGATAAGGCTCCTCGGCTCCTCGCTTTCAGCTTTCATCAGAGTGGTATCATCTGCATACCTAAGGTTGTGAATGTTTCTTCCAGCAATTTTAACTCCGGCCTTGGATTCGTCAAGCCCCGCACATACGTCGCATGATGTGTTCTGCGTACAAGTTGAATAGGGAGGGTGAGAGGACGCAGCCCTGATGTCCGCACTCCTTTCCCAATCTTGAACCCGTCTCCTGTTCCGTGGTCTGTTCTGACTGTGGCCACTTGGTCTTGATACAGATTCCTCAGGAGACAGACAAGGGGACTTGGTCTCCCCAGACCACCAAGAACAGGCCACAGTTTATTATGATCCACACAGTCGAAGGCTTGAGAATAGTCAATAAAGCAGAAGTAGATGTTTTTCTGAAACTCCCTGCCTTCCTCCATTATCCAGCATCCGGATATTGGCCATTGGGTCTCTGGTTCCTCTGCCTTTTCTGAACCCAGCTTGGACATCTGGCAGCTCTCGCTCCATGTCTGGATGGAGTCTGCCTTGTAGGATCTTGAGCATTACCTTCCTGGCATGGGAAATAAGGGCCACTCTACGGAAGTTTGAACATTCTTTAGTGGTATAGGGATATAAATTGATTTTTTCCAATCTGATGGCCATTCTTGAGTTTTCCATATTTGCTGGCATATGGCATGCATCACCTTGACAGCATCACCTTTCATGCTATACATTTGATGTCAGCAACACAGGATCTCAAAGAATCAAAAGGACTTTTGGTCAAGCTTTTCAATACCTGTGAAATTATTTTGCAAAGATTGAATGTGTTTATATTATTATTTTTGTTGCTAAATTCAATTGAAGTTTAAATAGTGGAGACTATTACAGTCTGGAAGATACCACTGTGGATTATAACAGTTGACTGTATATATCATTTTCATTATTGTTGTTAACTCTCAGATAATATTGTATGTATATGGTGCTCTGAATTACATAGTGCAACTCATGTTTTGAAACTTTATAGCATTCGCTTATCCTTTTTACATAGAAGGAATATAGCTCTATACTCAGAGGCCTGACTATTTCTGTGGCCTTTGCAGGATGCTCTAATATACATATCTCTTTTTATGTTTTGAATCTTTTCATGTTTTGAACCTTTATAGTGGTTGTTTATCTCTTCGATATGGCATGCATCACCTTGACAGCATCACCTTTCAAGATTTTAAACAGTTCAACTGGGATTTCATCATCTCCTGCTGCCTTGTTATTAGCAATGCTTCTTAAGGCCCATTCAACCTCACTCCTCTGGATGCCTGATTCTAATTCACTCACCACACCATCAAAGCTATCCTCTACATTATTATCCTTCCTATAGAGATATTCTGTATATTCTTGCCACCTTTTCTTGATCTCTTCAGCTTCTGTTAGGTCATTGCAATCTTTGTTCTTGATCATGCCCATATTTGCCTGAAATTTACCTCCAATGTTTCTGATTTTCTGGAAGAGGTCTCTTGTCCTTCCTATTCTATTGTCTTCTCCCACTTCCATGCATTGTGTTTTCCATATTTGCTGGCATGTGGCGTGCATCACTTTGACAGCATCATCTTCCAAGATTTTAAACAGCTCAGCTGGGATCCCGTCATTTCCTGCTGCCTTGTTGTTAGCAATGCTTCTTAAGGCCCATTCAACCTCACTCCTCTGGATGCCTGATTCTAATTCACTCACCACACCATCAAAGCTGTCCTCTACATTATTATCCTTCCTATAGAGATATTCTGTATATTCTTGCCACCTTTTCTTGATCTCTTCAGCTTCTGTTAGGTCCTTGCAATCTTTGTTTTTGATCATGCCCATTTTTGCCTGAAATTTACCTCCAATGTTTCTGATTGTCTGGAAGAGGTCTCTTGTCCTTCCTATTCTATTGTCTTCTCCCACTTCCATGCATTGTGTTTTCCATATTTGCTGGCATGTGGCCTGCATCACTTTGACAGCATCATCTTCCAAGATTTTAAACAGCTCAGCTGGGATCCCGTCATTTCCTGCTGCCTTGTTGTTAGCAATGCTTCTTAAGGCCCATTCAACCTCACTCCTCTGGATGTCTGGTTCTAATTCACTCACCACACTGTCAAAGCTATATTATTATCTTTCCTATAGAGATCTTCTGTATATTCTCGCCTCCTTTTCTCGATCTCTTCGGCTTCTGTTCGGTCCTTGCCATTTTTGCCTGGAACTTGCCCAATAGAAGGAAGCCCTGGCTGGCCATCGCCTCCTGGTGGGCAATCGCCAGCCTTGCAAAGCTCCTTCCAAAAAGTCCTTCCTGCGCATGCGCCACAGCCCCCCCCCCCTCACCTGTCCTCACCTTCCACGCCCCCTTCCCCCTTCCTTTTTACCCCTAAAGAGGTGGGAGGAGGGGGAGGGCAGGGGAGGTGGGTTTCCCTGTCTTTTAGCACAGGCACTAAAGCGTTCCCTGCACTCTGCACATGCCCAGAGGCGCCCTGTGTGTGTCCGGTGACGCGCCTGCAGGGAGGGAGGGGGGAGGAAGGCCCGCCCCTTCCGAAGGGAGAGAGAGGCGCTGTCGGGCGGCGCCGCGGCTTCCGATTCTACAAGTAGGAGTAGCTGCTACCCGGTGGCCTCGCTTCTCGGCTCGCTCGCGGACTGGCTTCCCGAACCATGGACCCCCCGGTGAAGGCCGGGACCCTCCTGGTCCAGCAAACGCCCGGGCTCCGCCTCGGCGCCAAGGTCAGAGGAAGAGCTGGGGAAGATGTGCCCCGAAGTTTGGAAGAGGAAGAGGAAGGGGGGGGAGGAGCAGGGGAAGCTTCCTGTCGAAGTTAGGGTGAGGAGGAGGAGGAGGAGGAAGAAGAGGAGGAGGAGGAGGAAGTGCTGGAGAAGTTGCGAAGAGGAGGAGGAGGAAGAAGAGGAGGAGGAAGAAGAGGAGGAAGTGCTAGAGAAGTTGGGAAGAGGAGGAGGAGGAGGAAGAGCTGGAGAAGTTGGGAAGAGGAGGAGGAAGAAGAGGAGGAGGAGGAAGTGCTAGAGAAGTTGGGAAGAGGAGGAGGAGGAAGAAGAGGAGGAAGAGGAGGAAGTGCTAGAGAAGTTGGGAAGAGGAGGAGGAGGAAGAAGAGGAGGAAGTGCTAGAGAAGTTGGGAAGAGGAGGAGGAGGAGGAAGAGCTGGAGAAGTTGGGAAGAGGAGGAGGAAGAAGAGGAGGAAGTGCTAGAGAAGTTGGGAAGAGGAGGAGGAGGAAGAAGAGGAGGAAGTGCTAGAGAAGTTGGGAAGAAGAGGAGGAGGAGGAAGAACTGGAGAAGTTGGGAAGAGGAGGAGGAAGAAGAGGAGGAAGTGCTAGAGAAGTTGGGAAGAGGAGGAGGAGGAAGAAGAGGAGGAAGTGCTAGAGAAGTTGGGAAGAAGAGGAGGAAGAGCTGGAGAAGTTGGGAAGAGGAGGAGGAAGAAGAGGAGAAGGAGGAAGTGCTAGAGAAGTTGGGAAGAAGAGGAGGAGGAGGAAGAACTGGAGAAGTTGGGAAGAGGAGGAGGAAGAAGAGGAGGAAGTGCTAGAGAAGTTGGGAGGAGGAGGAGGAGGAGGAGGAGGAGGAGGAAGAGGAGGAAGTGCTAGAGAAGTTGGGAAGAGGAGGAGGAGGAAGAAGAGGAGGAAGTGCTAGAGAAGTTGGGAAGAGGAGGAGGAGGAGGAAGAGCTGGAGAAGTTGGGAAGAGGAGGAGGAAGAAGAGGAGAAGGAGGAAGTGCTAGAGAAGTTGGGAAGAAGAGGAGGAGGAGGAAGAACTGGAGAAGTTGGGAAGAGGAGGAGGAAGAAGAGGAGGAAGTGCTAGAGAAGTTGGGAAGAGGAGGAGGAGGAAGAAGAGGAGGAAGTGCTAGAGAAGTTGGGAAGAAGAGGAGGAAGAGCTGGAGAAGTTGGGAAGAGGAGGAGGAAGAAGAGGAGAAGGAGGAAGTGCTAGAGAAGTTGGGAAGAAGAGGAGGAGGAGGAAGAACTGGAGAAGTTGGGAAGAGGAGGAGGAAGAAGAGGAGGAAGTGCTAGAGAAGTTGGGAAGAGGAGGAGGAGGAAGAAGAGGAGGAAGTGCTAGAGAAGTTGGGAAGAAGAGGAGGAAGAGCTGGAGAAGTTGGGAAGAGGAGGAGGAAGAAGAGGAGAAGGAGGAAGTGCTAGAGAAGTTGGGAAGAAGAGGAGGAGGAGGAAGAACTGGAGAAGTTGGGAAGAGGAGGAGGAAGAAGAGGAGGAAGTGCTAGTGAAGTTGGGAAGAGGAGGAGGAAGAGCTGGAGAAGTTGGGAAGAGGAGGAGGAAGAAGAGGAGAAGGAGGAAGTGCTAGAGAAGTTGGGAAGAAGAGGAGGAGGAGGAAGAACTGGAGAAGTTGGGAAGAGGAGGAGGAAGAAGAGGAGGAAGTGCTAGAGAAGTTGGGAAGAGGAGGAGGAGGAGGAAGAGCTGGAGAAGTTGGGAAGAGGAGGAGGAAGAAGAGGAGGAGGAAGTGCTAGAGAAGTTGGGAGGAGGAGGAGGAGGAAGAGCTGGGGAAGTTGTGCCCCGAAGTTTGGAAGAGGAAGAGGTGGGGAGGAGTTGGGGAAACTTTCTGCAGAAGTTCGGGTGAGGAGAAGGAGGAGGAGGAAGAGCTGGAGAAGTTGGGAAGAGGAGGAGGAGGAGGAAGAGCTGGAGAAGTTGGGAAGAGGAGGAGGAAGAAGAGGAGAAGGAGGAAGTGCTAGAGAAGTTGGGAAGAAGAGGAGGAGGAGGAAGAACTGGAGAAGTTGGGAAGAGGAGGAGGAAGAAGAGGAGGAAGTGCTAGAGAAGTTGGGAAGAGGAGGAGGAGGAAGAAGAGGAGGAAGTGCTAGAGAAGTTGGGAAGAAGAGGAGGAAGAGCTGGAGAAGTTGGGAAGAGGAGGAGGAAGAAGAGGAGAAGGAGGAAGTGCTAGAGAAGTTGGGAAGAAGAGGAGGAGGAGGAAGAACTGGAGAAGTTGGGAAGAGGAGGAGGAAGAAGAGGAGGAAGTGCTAGAGAAGTTGGGAAGAGGAGGAGGAGGAAGAAGAGGAGGAAGTGCTAGAGAAGTTGGGAAGAAGAGGAGGAAGAGCTGGAGAAGTTGGGAAGAGGAGGAGGAAGAAGAGGAGAAGGAGGAAGTGCTAGAGAAGTTGGGAAGAAGAGGAGGAGGAGGAAGAACTGGAGAAGTTGGGAAGAGGAGGAGGAAGAAGAGGAGGAAGTGCTAGTGAAGTTGGGAAGAGGAGGAGGAAGAGCTGGAGAAGTTGGGAAGAGGAGGAGGAAGAAGAGGAGAAGGAGGAAGTGCTAGAGAAGTTGGGAAGAAGAGGAGGAGGAGGAAGAACTGGAGAAGTTGGGAAGAGGAGGAGGAAGAAGAGGAGGAAGTGCTAGAGAAGTTGGGAAGAGGAGGAGGAGGAGGAAGAGCTGGAGAAGTTGGGAAGAGGAGGAGGAAGAAGAGGAGGAGGAAGTGCTAGAGAAGTTGGGAGGAGGAGGAGGAGGAAGAGCTGGGGAAGTTGTGCCCCGAAGTTTGGAAGAGGAAGAGGTGGGGAGGAGTTGGGGAAACTTTCTGCAGAAGTTCGGGTGAGGAGAAGGAGGAGGAGGAAGAGCTGGAGAAGTTGGGAAGAGGAGGAGGAGGAGGAAGAGCTGGGGAAGTTTTATGCCGAAATTAGGGTGAAGAAGAGGAGGAAGAAACGGAGGAAAAGGAGGAGGAAGAGTTGGGGAAGTTTTATGCTGAAGTTAAGGAGAGGTGAAAGAGGAGGAAGAAGAGGAAGAGCTGGAGGTGTTTTCTGCCAAACTTAGGGAGAGGAGGAAGAGCTGGAGAAATTTTACCCGGAAGTGAGGGTGAAGAGGAGGAAGAGGAGGAGGAAGAGGGAGAACTGGAGGTCTTTTCTGCCAAACTTAGGGAGAGGAGTAAGGAGAGGAGTAAGAGCTGGGGAAGTTTTATGCTGATGTGAGGGTGAAGAAGAGAAGGAGGAAGGGGAGGGGGAAGAGTTGGGGAAGTTTTCTGCTGAAGTCAGGAAGAGGAGGAGGAGGAGGGTGGAGGGGATGAAGAGGGGACGAGGAGATAAAGTTCAATCTTAGGGAGAGGAAGAGGAAGTTGGGAAAGCTTGCTGCCAAAGTTAGGAAGAGGAGTAGGAAGGAAGTGAGAGAGAGAGAGAGAGAGAGGAGGAAGGGGAGGAAAGTTTTCTGCCGAAGTTAGGGTGAAGAAGAGGAGGAGGAAGAGAAGGAGGAAGGGGAGGAAGAGTTGGGGAAGTTTCCTGCTGAAGTCAGGAAGAGGATGAGGAAGAGGGAGAAGAAGTGGAAGAGGAGGAAATGCAGGGAAAGTATGATGCCGAACTTCAGGAGAGGAGGAGGAAGCGGGAGGAAGAGTTGAGGAAGTTTTATGCTGAAATTAGGAAGAGAAGGAGGAAGAAGAAGAGGAGAAGAAGAACTGTGGAAGTTTTTTGTGGAGGTTAGGAAGAGGAGAGAGAAGACAGAGAAGAGGAGGAGGAGGAAGAAGGAGAGGAGGAAAAGCTGGGCAAGTTTTGTGTTGAATTTAGGAAGAAGAGGAGGAGGAAGAGGAGGAGGAGGAGAGGAAGTTCTATCCCTAAGTTATTAGGAAGAGGAGGAGGAAGAGTTGGGGAAGTTTTCTGCAGAAGGTAGGAAGAGGATGAGGCAGGCGGGGAAGAAGAGACTGGCTCTTATTCAGACAGGTTTTGAAAGGAGGAAGGGTTTTAAGTTCATGTCAGGGCTGCTGGGATTTGGCATGTTTTTATGGGTTTAACCTGAATTGTTTTTAATACTAATGATGTTTAATGATGTTGTATTTTCAATCATATTGCAATGTGAGCCACTTCGAGTCTCCTTATGGAGAGAGAAAGCGGAATATAAATAAACATGATAATAAGAGGAGGAAGGGGAGAAGAGCTGAGGAAGATTTACCCCAAACTTAAGGAAAGGAGGAAGAGGAGGAGGAAAAAGAGGAAGGAGAGGAGAAGCTGGGGGAGAGGAGGAGGAAGAAGGCACTGGCCCTCCCACTTCCTGAGCCCTATCACAGAGTGTGTGTGTGTGTGTGTGTGTGTGTGTGTGTGTATGTTTGTGTGCAGGAAGCGCCTCTTCTCTCTGGTGGGGTTTCCTTCTTCCTCTCCTTCCTCTGCTGTGCTCGGGGCCTTTTCTGTGGCAGCCCCGTCTCCCTAGATTCCCAGAAATACAGAACAACCTCAGGGGTCAACACCACAAAGGCCCCTTATATCTCACCGAGGTGCCCCCCCATCCTATATCTGTGAATTCTTTATTATTAATGGGACATCTTAGAATTGCATTGGCTCTTTGGGCCGCAGCATCACACTGCTGCCTCATGTTCAGTGTGTGGTCTGCTAAGTCTCCTAGGTCCCTTTTGCACAGAAACAGGTACAGTAGAGTCTCACTTATCCAACATAAACCTGCCAGCAGAGGGAGGGCCGATTCACAGTCCCTCAGACTGCTGGGGGGCCAGACTAGGATGAAATAGTCCAAAATTAAGATTGTCGTTGTTGTGTGCCTTCAAGACGTTTCAGACTTAGGTCAACCCTAAGTCTAACGTTTAGGACAGAAGCCAGGTCAATGACCCTGGAGGACCTTAGTTTGGGGACCCCTGATCTAGACGATCTCATAAGACCATAGGTAAGCAAAGAGACCTCCAAAGACCATCTAGATGATCTCATAAGACCATCGGCAAGGAAAGGGACCCTCAAAGACCATCTAGATGATCTCATAAGGCCATAGGTAAGGAAAGGGGCCCCAAAGGCCATTTAGACAATCTCATAAAACCATAAAGAAGGAAAGTGACCTCCAAAAGCCATCTAGATGGTCTCATAAGGCCATAGCTAAGCAAAGGGACCTTCAAAGACCATCTAGATGATCTCATAAAGCCATAGCTAAGCAAAGGGACCTTCAAAGACCATCTAGATGGTCTCATAAGGCCATAGCTAAGCAAAGGGACCTTCAAAGACCATCTAGATGATCTCATAAGGCCATAGCTAAGCAAAGGGACCTTCAAAGACCATCTAGATGATCTCATAAGGCCATAGCTAAGCAAAGGGACCTTCAAAGACCATCTAGATGATCTCATAAGGCCATAGGTAAGGAAAGGGGCCCCAAAGGCCATTTAGACAATCTCATAAAACCATAAATAAGGAAAGTGACCTCCAAAAGCCATCTAGATGGTCTCATAAGGCCATAGCTAAGCAAAGGGACCTTCATAAGGCCATAGCTAAGCAAAGGGACCTTCAAAGACCATCTATATGGTTTCATAAGGCCGTAGCTAAGCAAAGAGACCTCCAAAGACTATCTAGATGGTCTCATAAGACCATAGCTAAGCAGAGGGACCTTCAAAAACCATCTAGATGGTCTCATAAGGCCGTAGCTAAGCAAAGAGACCTTCAAAGACTATCTAGATGGTCTCATAAGGCCATAGCTAAGCAAAGGGACCTTCAAAGACCATCTAGATGGTCTCATAAGGCCGTAGCTAAGCAAAGGGACCTCCAAAGACTATCTAGATGGTCTCATAAGACCATAGCTAAGCAGAGGGACCTTCAAAGACCATCTAGATGGTCTCATAAGGCCGTAGCTAAGCAAAGAGACCTTCAAAGACTATCTAGATGGTCTCATAAGGCCATAGCTAAGCAAAGGGACCTTCAAAGACCATCTAGATGGTCTCATAAGGCCGTAGCTAAGCAAAGGGACCTTCAAAGACCATCTAGATGGTCTCATAAGGCCGTAGCTAAGCAAAGAGACCTCCAAAGACCAGGTAGGCTTAGGTCAACCCTAAGTCTAAAGTTTGGGCCAGGGGCCAGGTAAAGGACCTTAGAGGGCCGCATCCGGCCCACGGGCCTGAGTTTGGGGACCCCTGCTCTACTGTATACTATGAATGTCTTTTTATTCCATGCCTAAATGCAGCACTAGTTTATCCTCCTCTGAAACTCGTTTTGTTCCTCAGCGCTGGAGGAAGAGCTGGTGCGCCCTCTTCCCGGCCAGTGCGCACGGCGTGGCCCGCCTGGAGCTCTTCGACTGCAAGGAGGGCTCGCTGGGGATGGGGACCGACCCCCGGACGGCCACCAAGCGGCCCGAGAAGAAGACCCTGCGGCTGGCCGAGTGTGTGAGCGTGGCCCCGGCCCCCGACTGCGCCCCCAAGGAGGGCCTGGCCGCCTTCCGCCTGGAGACCAGCCAGCGCGTCTATCTCTTAGCTGCTGAGGCCCAGGAGGCCGCCGGGTGGGTGGCCCGCCTCTGTGAGATTGCCTTCCCGGTAAGTCCACCCCCCCTCTCCAATTACAGCCAGACTCCAAGTTATGACCAAGATAGGTTCTTGTTGCTGTGAATTTTTCGGTCTGTAGCATTCCCTCCTGACATTTCGTCCACATCTGTGGCTAATGGCTTCTTCAGAGGTTCTGTTGGCAGTGAGGCAAGTGGAGTGTATATATATACCTGTGGAATTATGTCCAGGGTGGGAGAAAGAACCCTTGTCTATTTCAGGCAACAGAGGCCTGATTGACCTTGCAGCTTCATGGCTAAATGGCTATTCAATACTATTCAAGCTTGCTAATTACAACATTCACACTTGCTTAAACAGACAAGGGTTCTTTCTCCCACCCTGGACATTATTGCACTCCACTTGTTTCACTGTCAACAGAGCCTCTGAAGATGCCAGCCACAGATGCAGGCAAAATGTTAGAAGATAATCCAACAAGCACATGGCCAAACAGCCCAAAAAACTCACACCAATCTATGCAAATCAAGCTTGTTAATTGCAACATTCACACTTGCTTAAACAGACAAGGGTTCTTTCTCCCACCCTGGACATTATTGCAGTCCACTTGCTTCACTGTCAACAGAGCCTCTGAAGATGCCAGCCACAGATGCAGGCAAAACGTTAGAATATAATTCTATAAGAACATGGCCAAACAGCCCAAAAAACTCACACCAACCTATGCAAATCAAGCTTGCTAATTGCAACATTCACACTTGTTTGAAACAGACATGGGTTATTTCTCCCACCCTGGACATTATTCCACAATTATTTATATATACACTCTACTTGCTTGTCTATTTGAAGCAAGTGTGAATGTCGCAATGAGCAAGCTTGAGTAACACTGATTTACCACAAAGCTGCAAAGTCAATCATTGAGGATATCTGCCTAGAGGTAGCCTTGCCTCTGTTGCCTGGAGGCACCCTCTGTTTGGGAGGTGTTCACTGGTCCCCTGTTTCTGAGCGGTGGTCATTATTTACGGTCTTGATTCTGGCAGCCAGATTTGGTTACTTTTCATGGTTTCCTCCTTTCTGCTGCACCTCAGGTTAGCTTCACCTTGCTAAATAAATCGGGCTGTTCACAGGTTGAAGTCTTTTGTAGTTTATTAGGAAATAGAAAAATAATAGTTCTTAAAAAGCAAAAATAAACTTCCAAAAGATTGTTGCAAAACAAGGCTATAAGAATAATTAAAAAAAATTAGGCATAAAACAAGGTTCCATTAATGGATGACAAAGTCCCATGAACATGAATACACTAAGGCTGCAAGATAATGTGTTTTATGAATACTGATGTAAGTTAATAATTTTTAACTGATTTATATTGCACTGTATAATTTTTATATATGCGTTTTATTGTAAGCCGCCCTGAGTCCCCTTTTGGGTGAGAAGGGCAAGATATAAATATTGTAATAAATTGTAATAAATAAGATAATCCAGGAAAGCAAGAGCTGGCTTCTTGACTCAAACGAGAAGTTGCTTTGACAAAGGTTCCTCTCTCAGTACACTCTTTTAATACCCTCTGTACAGCATGAACGCATTTCTTTGGCCTCTGACCTCCCTCTTGTTTGCTATTCTAACACTCTTGCGAACCCTGAATTCCAAACAATCAGCTCGATCCAAAGATTCTGTTTCGTCAAGGCCAGACAGCTTGTTAGCATTAGCGTCTGTTTGCAAGCTATCAGACTGGGAGCTGTCCTCCCTTTGCACCTGGCTAGCTTCAGTATCTTCTTCAGAATCATCAACACCATTCTCTGCCATGGGAAAGCCTCCCTGCTCCTCCTCTTCTACAGCAGGAACACTCTGAACCTGAATCCCATAATTCCCATCAGTCATCCTGAACCTGAATCCTTGGCCGCTATCAGGACCTCAAGATTGAACTTCAAAGACTCTGGCAGAAACCAGTGCAGGTGGTCCCGGTGGTGATGGGCACACTGGGTGCCGTGCCAAAAGATCTCAGCCGGCATTTGGAAACAATAGGCATTGACAAAATCATGATCTGCCAACTGCAAAAGGCCACCTGACTGGGATCTGCACGCATCATCCGAAAATACATCATACAGTCCTAAACGCTTGGGAAGTGTTCGATTTGTGATTTTGTGATATGAAATCCAGCATATCTAACTTTTTTGCTGTGTCAGACAATGTCATTGTGTCAATAATAATAATAACTTTATTTTTATATCCCAATCCCATCTCCCCAAGGGGACTCGTGGTGGCTCACATGGGGACAAGCCCAGTATCATCATACATTAAAACACAGTCATAATTTATAATTTAAAACAATAAAAACAACATAAAACAGCATAAACATATCCGGTCCTTCACACCTAGAGCATACTACAAATATGTAAGGGTGAGCTTGTGCAGACTCTACGTGAGACTTGAGGATAATAATATAGGGCAATCAAGGGAAGATTACAAGATTAAAATTAACAAGAGTGAGGGACATTGATAAAGTGCAATAGTTCAGGAGACAGGTCAGGATACCAAAAATCCACAAACCTGGAGGAAAAGCTATCAGCATCCGCAGCCAAAGTAGGACAAATATTTTTATCCCAAAGATCAGTCTCCAGGCTTGCCCAGCTGCAACCTATGTCTTGCATGCCTCCACCCTTCATTGTTTTCACCTGTAACTCTTACTTACAGATTACTCATCCCTTTAGAACAGGGGTCCCCAAACTAAGGCCCTCCAAGGTCATTTACCTGGCCCCTGTCCTAAACTTCAGACTTAGGGTTGACCTAAGTCTACCTGGTCTTTGGAGGTCTCTTTGCTTACTTATGGCCTCATGAGATCGTCTAGATGGTCTTTGAAGGTCTCTTTGCTTAGCTACAGGCATATGAGACCATCTAGATGGCTTTTGGAGGTCACTTTCCTTACCTATGGTCCTATGAGACCATCTAGATGGCTTTGGAAGGTCCCTTTCCTTATCTATGGTTTTATGAGATTGTCTAGATGGTCTTTGGGGACCCCTTTCCTTACCTATGGTCTTATGAAACCATCTGGATGGTCTTTGAGGGTCCCTTTCCTTATCTATGGTCTTTTGATGGCCTGATGAGATCATCTAGATGGCCTTTGAGGGTCCCTTTCCTTACCGATGGTCTTATAAAACCATCTAGATGGTCTTTGAGGGTCCCTTTCCTTATCTATGGTCTTCTGATGGCTTTATGAGATCATCTAGATGGCCTTTGAAGGTCCCTTTCCTTACCAATGGTCTTTGGATGTCTCTTTGCTTACCTATGGTCTTATGAGATTGTCTAGATCAGGGGTCCCCAAACTAAGGCCCATGGGCCAGATGCGGCCCTCCAAGGTCACTTACCTGGCCTCTGTCCTAAACTTTAGACTTAGGGTTGACCTAAGTCTGAAATGACTTGAAGGTACACAAAAACAATCCTAATTTTGGACTATTTCATCATAGTCTGGCCCCCCAGTAGTCTGAGGGGCTGTGAATTGGCCCTCCACTTAAAAAGTTTGAGGACCCCTGCTTTAGAACTAAGGCTTACATTAACCCCTTCCATCACCACCTGCTAGTCCTGACACCACCAACCACCATCAACTGCGAAACATGATACATAACAGAAGGTCTCTCCCAAGTCTAGGATACTATGACTTTGCCTTGGGAAAGTATCAGCGAAAGAGGTGGGTGCCCCATTGCCTGGAAAATGACCCCTCCTCAAATCCCGCACTCACCCCCTCCCTTCATTGCAGCAGCAGAACCCAGGCCAAGGGTCCCAGCTGTCAGCCAACCGGGCCGGAGAGCCGCCCTGGGAGATGGCTACAAACTCCATATATTACTCCCAAGACCAAGGTAGGAGGTTCTTGGGACTGGGAGGGGGCAGTCGTAAAACTTGCGAGGTGGGAATGGGCTTCTTGAGGTGACAATGAGTCTACACCATGGGGTGCTTTTGGGTCCGATGAAAGTGGCTCTATCCTTCTGTGACTCTCTTCTGTGCCTGCAGTGAGCGAGTTCTGGGTGACGGTGCAGAAGACGGAGGCGGCCGAACGCTGTGGGCTGCAAGGACGCTACCTGCTGAAGGCCCCCCCGGACGGGCTCCTCCTGGTTGACCCCTGCTCCGGCCGGACCCTCTACTCCTGGCCCTACCGCCTCCTCCGCAGATACGGACGGGACAAGGTGGGCTCCTTGGCGGGGATGGACATGTGTCTGTGTTTATGTGTGCATGGAGGGAGACGGGGCCAGGTTGGAGACTGGCAAGCAAGAACATGTCCAGAGAAGGCAGCCAAAATGATTACAGGTTTGGAAGCCAACCCCTTGGAGGAGCAGGTGAGGGGGCTGGGTGGGTAGGTTTACCTTGGGAGACGAGAGAGCAGAGAGGGGCCAGGATAGCCGTGCTTAAATAGTTGAGGTGAAGTTGCACTGAGGAGGGAGCAAGCTGCTTTCCTGTTACTAGAAAGACTAGGTGTTGCACCCCAAGGCAGCGTGAGCACTGGAAACCAAACAGAGACCAATAATCATATAATATCTTTATTAAAACAATAATAAATTCAGGAAAGAATAAATGGAAAGGATGAGTGAGCAATAGTCCTTTAAGAAATGGTATGAATTAGTCCAAAGAGTTGAAGGGATATGTCCAATATTATTGTCCAAAGTCCAGAAACCGAAACACACTCAAAACTGTTGAGCAGGGAAACTAAGGAAGCAGGAGTGAATAACAAGGTCCAAAGTCACTAGGAAGTCTTGGATTTCAAGGCAGGCAGAGGATGAAGCTGAAAGCAATCTGGATTCAGGAACAAGGCAAGGACGTGAATTTACTCTGGATTAAATCGGGAGTCGCGGCTCGGCTTGGCCGCCAGGAACAGGAGACTTGGCTTGGTGAAATCAGGAAACTGGAAACGGTGATGTGTTCTCAGAAGTCGCTACGTTGACACCACGAATTGTTCAGAGTGCAAGACACTTTTATGGAACTTAGATCTAATCACAGCGAAGGGAAACCAACTCCCCAAAGGTTCCCAAGGAAATCTCCTATCCAGTATCCCCTCTAGATGCCAAACGTTAACTAGGAATTTCATGGCAGGCAGAACGTTTTGACAGCTGAATCCACTGCAGCCTGGAGTCTCCTTCTCTTGAGGTTTTTCAACAGAGGTTTGGATGGTCATCCGCTGGGAAGGCTTGGATGATGTCTTCCAGCCTGGCAGAAGGGGGCTGGGCTGGACGACCACTGTAATTATTTAACTTTCTTCATACCTTGCTTTTCTCCCTGTTGGGACTCAAGGCAGCTAACAATCACACAATCTGATCACGGTTTAAGACAAAGCAAATATAAGAATATCTTTCCACTTTTTGGGTGGCTGGCTGGAGGGGGAAAGGTGGCTGGAAGAGACCCCCAAGGGCCCCCCAGTGCAATTTTCTTCTTCCAAACACAAGGAAAATACAATCAAAGCACTCCTCTAAGGAAGGATACTCTACCAGACTCCCAGGAAAGAGCAGATTCCATTGCCAAACAGCTCTTATTGTCAGAAAGCTCTCCATAATACGCCCCCTTCTCTCAAACTTCAACTCCTCCAAGCTAAGCATAGCCAGCTCTCTAAGCTTTATTTACAGTATTTATATTCCGCCCTTCTTTCTCACCCCGAAGGGGACTCAGGGCAGATCACATTGCACACATATAAGGCAAACATTCAATGCCATAATATAGAACAGAGACAGACGCAGGCACGGGCTGGCCTCAAACTCATGACATCTTGGTCAGAGTGATTTGTTGCAGCTAGCTGCTAACCAGCCTGCGTCACAGCCCGGCTTTGCTGCCAGACTTCTCTAAGCTGTCCTTCATAAGGCTTTGCTTCCAGACCTCTGACCATTTTTGGTGGCCCTTCTTTGGACACCTTCCACCTTGTCCAGCTCCTCTTTGAATTGCTTTGCACAGAACTGGACACAGGGTTATTATTATTCAGTTGCTCCTGTACCTTGAGAAGCCAGACTTGTGGGCCACGCTCTTGTTACATCTTGAATAGACTACTGCAATGTGCTCTATGTGGGGTTGCCTTTGAAGACTGTTTGGAAGCTTCAAAGGGTCCAATGGGTGGCAGCAAGATTTTGCACCGGAGCGGCGTACAGGGAGCATACAAATGTTGTGTCAGCTCCACTGACTGCCAGTCCGCTACCGAGCACAATTCAAAGTGCTGGCTTTAGCCTATAAAGCCCTAAATGGTTCCAGCCCAGATTACCTGTCTGAACGTATCTTCCTCTCTGAACCATCAAGGAGGTTAAGATCTCCTGGGGAGGCCTAGCATTCGGTCCCACCTTTCCTCGCAAGTGCGGCTGGTGGGGACGAGAGACAGGGCCTTCTCAGTGGTGGCTCCTTGGCTCTGGAACTCCCTCCTAGACTTCAGAAAGAAGACAAAGACATGGCCGTGGACCAAGCTTTTGGTTAGTAAAGTAATGCAATGCAAGACATAGGAATACAGTAGAGTCTCACTTATCCAACACTCGCTTATCCAACGTTCTGGATTATCCAACGCATTTTTGTGACCAATGTTTTCAATATATCGTGATATTTTGGTGCTAAATTTGTAAATACAGTAATTACAACATAACATTACTGTGTATTGAACTACTTTTTCTGTCAAATTTATTGTATAACATGATGTTTTGGTGCTTAATTTGTAAAATCATAACCTAATTTGATGTTTAATAGGCTTTTCCTTAATCTCTCCTTATTAACCAACAAATTCGCTTATCCAACATTCTGCCGGCCCGTTTACGTTGGATAAGTGAGACTCTACTGTACATGCAATTGACAATTGGAATGGCCCTGGTCTACGATTCAGTGTTTTAATTCTTTTTAACAGTGTTCTTCTCTCATGTTTAATAGTCTTATTGATTTAATGCAACCCTTGCAACTTTTAAAAAGCAATTAAAAACTTGATTTTTTTTTTGCTGTGCATTTGAATAATTTAGTCCCCATGTCCAAAATTAAATTAATACATTTCTCACACACTGTTCCCTTCTCTATAATTAACCGGACAGCCATCCCTATCAAACGGTTAGGAAATGTTTCCATCTTGTCGTTTGCCACAAAGCACTTTATAACTATACTACCGCACTTTAGTTCAAACGTCCCCGCCACACCGTCTCCTTCCATTTACCTGGTGGTTCATGTCACTGTAATTTGGTTTTCTCATTTTATGCTTTTAATGAGTTTCTATGATTTATATAATGTATTATTTTTGTAATGTTGATTTTATTGTGTTTTATTTATTGTAATATGTCTTAATTGTTGTATTTGTTTTGTTTTTGGGCTTTTGTCCGGTGTTAGCCGCTCCGAGTCCCTGTCAGGAGATGGTGGCGGGATAGAAAAATAAAGTTACTTAAAGTTACTATAGTTGTATGTTTACTGTTTTAGATATAGGATTTGGTTTCACACATATGTATGGCATTTAATTTGGCCCCTTTTATATTGCAAATTGCTTTGAGTCTCCCCAGAGGTGAGAAAAGCGGTATATAAATACAGTAAATCTAAATAAATATTCCAGGTAAAGAGGCCTCACCACAACAGAATTATGTGTCTCCTTCCTTCTGCGCAGGTGATGTTCTCCTTCGAGGCGGGCCGGCGCTGTGAGTCGGGGCCCGGCAACTTCACCTTCGAGACGGCTCAGGGCAACGAGATCTTCCGGCTGGTGGAAGCCGCCATCCAGTCGCAGAAGGCCCAGGCGGAGGAGAACCGGCGCAGCGCGGCCTCCATGGACTCGGCCTCGGTTGAGGGTCCCTCGGCACTGGGCCACCTCCACTCCGCACTGGCCTCCTCTCTGAGCCTGGACGGGGAGGGCCAGCGGAGGGAGGGGGGGCTCCCACGGAGTGCCTTGGTGGCCACTGCCTCTGTGACCAGTTCTGCCTCTGTTGCCACAGAGAAGGGCGGCGAGGGGCCCAGGGCCGCCCCTAAGGGACATGCCTTGCGGGATTCTGCGGCCCGTTGCCCGCTCCCCAGGCTGCCGCCCTCCCAGGAAGAGTCCTCCGCCGCCAGCGTCTACTCGGAGCCCCTGGACACAGTGAGGGGCTCCCTCCCCGGGCCGGACCCCCTGTACGCTGACCCCGTGGACAGCCGGGCCCAGGACGCCGGCCGGCCCCCGAGCCCCGAGGGGCGCTTCTACGAGCAGGTGGGCCGCAAGGGCCACATCTACGACGAACCTGAGGGGCGGGGGCCCCAGCCGCTCCCCGCCCCCAGCACGGCCACGGCCATCTACGACGAGGCCCGGCTGCCCTGCGAGGCCTGGAGGACCCAGGGCCTGGAGAGCCCCGCCGGATACGAGTTGCCCTACCTGCCCGGCGACGGGGACTACGCCGTGCCCGCCTTCCAGCAGAAGGGCCGGCTCGCCAAGGCCCCCAAGCCCTGCCCCGTGGCCAAGCCCCCCCGCGGCCACAGGAGCCCCAGCAAACAGAAGGAAGGGAACCACAATAACAACAGCAACAACAGTGGCGGAGGCGAACCGGTCTATAGCCAGGTGAGGAAGCCTCTCCGCGGGGCCCGGCTCCCTGGGCAGGAGGAGCAGTCGGTGGATAAGAGCCGCCCGGCCTCTGCCGTATACGAGGACCTGGGGGAGATATGAGCCCCATTATCCATCCCCCCCCCTTTTGTATCCCCCTGCCTTGTGTTTCCTGTGCATTCACAGAAGGCTCACGAAGCTATTTTTCTAGAGAGTTTTATTTTGCTATTAAAGGTTTTTGCCATTTCATTGATAATGATGATGATGATGATAATAATATTGATAATACTTTATTTATATTCTGCCCTATTTTCCTGAAGGGACTCCAGGGTGGAGTCCAAACATAAAAAGTAATGATAGTAATAATAATAATAATAATTATTATTATTATTATTATTATTATTATTATTATTTATTTATTTATTTATTTATTTATATTCTGCCCTATCTCCCTGGAGGGGATCCGGGGTGGATTCCAAACATAAAAGGTGATGATGGTAATAATATTAAATCCAGCATATCTTATCTTGTTTGCTGTGTCATAATAATAATAATAATAATAATAATAATAATAATAATAATAATAATAATAATAATAATGATAATTTATATTCTGGCCTATCTCCCTGGAGGGAATCCGGGGTGGATTCCAAACATAAAAGGTGATGATGGTGATAATAATAATAATTAATAATAATAATAATACAGTAGAGTCTCACTTATCCAACATAAACGTGCCAGCAGAACGTTGGATAAGCGAATATGTTGGATAATAAGGAGGAATTAAGGAAAAGTCTATTAAACATCAAATTAGGTTATGCTTTTACAAATTAAGGACCAAAACATCATGTTATACCACAAATTTGACAGAAAAAGTAGTTCAATACACAGTAATGCTATGTAGAAATTACTATATTTATGAACTTGGCACCAAAATATCACGATGTATTGAAAACATTGACTACAAAAAAGCGTTGGATAATCCAGAATGTTGGATAAGCAAGTGTTGGATAAGTGAGACTCTACTGTACTTTATTTATATTCTGGCCCATCTCCCCAGAGAGAATACGGGGTAGATTCCAAACATAAAAGGTGATGATGGTGGTAATAATAATAATAATAATAATAATAATAATAATCACACAGTCCTAGACACTTGGGAAGTGTTCGACTTGTGGTTTTGTGAAACGAAATCCAGCATGTCTATCTTGTTTGCTGTGTCATACAACATCGTTGTGTCAATAATAATATAATAATAATAATACTTTATTTATATTCTGGCTTATCTCCCCAGAGAGAATACGGGGTGGATTCCAAACATAAAAGGTGGTGATGGTGGTAATAATAATAATAATAATACTTTATTTATATTCTGCCCTGTCTCCCCAGAGGGACTCCAGGGCTGATTCCAAACATAATAGGCAAACATTCAGCGGCCGAAAGTAACCACAATACAGTCACATAATAACGAAAATTGACAACCCAACATAAAATAAATTTTTTTACTTAACAACTAAAGTTAAATTAAAAATGCAATCTGTTATATCAGATATAATACAAAGCATGAAACATCCAACAGAAGCATCGGTTTCCCAGTTCCTTGGGAGCAAATAGATTGATATTACCATCTACCAGAGGCATGGTCAAACTTCGGCCCTCCGGGTGTTTTGGACTTGCAACTCCCACAATTCCTAACAGCCTGCCGGCTGTTAGGAATTGTGGGAGTTGAAGTCCAAAACACCCGGACGGTCGAAGTTTGCCCATGCTTGAGCTACCATCTGATGCTGATTGTGCCAGGGCAATGATGCTTGTGTTTGGAGTGCAAAGGCCCCTTCCTTCTTGAGACGGGCGAGAACTGGCTGCAACCCCCTCCCTCTCTGCAAATGCCTCCCTCCCAGTCCTTGCCATCTTCAGCACTTCCTTCCTCATGTCAGCTGAAGAGGAAGTGGGGCTGGTGGGAGGGAGGGCTGCTTCCTCTTTGAGATCTTGCAACAGCCGTGTGGGAGAAGTGGGGGGGGGGCAATGACAGCCTTTGGATGCTGCTGCAAAGACGTTGTAGAGGGAGGGGCTGTATGGGGGTGAGACTGGGAATAGCCCCCCAAAGTCCTCCCCGCACTCCACCCAGGTTGCTGCGAGTTTTCAGGGCTGTCTGGCCATGTTCCAGTAGCATTCTCTCCTGATGTTTGGATTTTTAGATAATTTTTATATAATTTTGTTGGACTACACGTAGTTCAATTTATTTATGTTGGGTTTAATTTATTGATGTTAGACTTTAAATTGAGGCGAGGTTTATTTTTATTTATTATTTATTACAACATTTATATCCTGCCCTTCTCACCCAACAGGGGACTCAGGGCGGCTTACAATAAAACACACACATAAAAATTGTACAATACACTATAAATCAGATTTTTTAATGTTATTTTTATATGTGGGGTTTTTATGTCAGTATTTGTTTGTTTATGGAGACACTGAATGTTTGCCATTTTATGTTGGAATCCGCCCTGAGTCCCCCTCGGGGAGATAGGGCGGAATAAAAATAAAGTTTTATTATTTATTATTATATGATGTTTCGCCCGCATCTATGGCAGGCATCCTCAGAGGTTGTGAGGTCTGTTGGAAACTAGGCAAGTGGGGTTTATAGATCTGTGGAATGATGTCCAGGATGGGAGAAAGAACTCTTGTTTGTTGGAGGCAAGTGTTAATGTAGCAATTGGCCATGTTGATTCGCATTTAATGGCCTCGTAGCTTCAAGGACTGGCTGCTTACTGTCTGGGGGAATCCAGTTTCAGCAGAAAGGAAGGAACCATGAAAATAAACACAATCTGGCTCCCAGTATTAAAAAAACCCTCTAAAATCAGGACAGTAAATAAAGAACAACACTCAGAAAACAGGGGAATTCCAAACAGGAAACAATCAGGGCCAGCTAACACCTCCCAACAAAGGATTCCTCCAGGCAGGAAGCAGCTAGTCCTTGAATCTGAATCTGTAAGGCCATTAAATGCTAATCAACGTGGCCAATTGCTACATTAACACTTGCCTCCAGCAGACAAGAGTTCTTTCTCCCACCATGGACATTATTCCACAGATCTATAAATCCCACTGGCCTAGTTTCCAACAGACCTCACAACCTCTGAGGATGCCTGCCATAGATGTGGGCGAAACGTCAGGAGAGAATGCTTCTAGAACATGGCCAGACAGCCAGGAAAACGCACAGCAACCCAAAAGAGTAAGTTCTTTTTTGGGAGGGCGGGTGTTGAGGCACTTGTGGCAGTAGTGCTATTAACTGGGCAAGGGTCTAAGAAAGCCCCCCATACCTTGCCCCCGCCTTGCCGGATTCAGGCAACCAGGGGCTCAGGGGCCTACTTTTGGACCTCCGCCCTCCCAGTCTTGGCCGCTCTTCCTCTCAAATGGCATCTGGGAACTCATCCTCTTCGCTGGAGAACAGGGAGAGCGCTGCCCGGTTGGTGCTGGGGGACGGGGCCAGGTGCAGAGGGGCCACCGTGGCTCGGGCCTTGTTGGGGTGCCTCTGGCCGGCTTGCTGCGGGAAGCAAAGGAAGGGGCTGCAGTTGGATGCAGGGTGAGTTTGGCTCCCTTACTGTTGCAGTCACCATGAGCCACTGGGTGCCGAGGCCAGTGTGTCCCCCCCCCCTCTCCACTTCCCTATCCTACCTGGCGGGGCAGGTGCCGCTCAGCGGGGCGCGGAGCTGGACGGGGGGCCAGAGGTTGGGCCGGGCGGGGGGCCAGAGGTTGGGCCAGGTGGGCCCGCAGTGCCTGGTACAGGTGGGTCTCAAGGCTCAGGGGGTCGAAGGCCGGCTCCACGTCGAGGCCCTCCAGGATGCTCTGAGGAAGGGGCAGGTAGAAAAGGCTTAGTTTGCTCCAGTGCAGAAGCTTTCTTGGAAGTGGGGTGGGGGGGGGGTAGAGAGCACCTCAGCCCTCCTGCCAGCATCCCTTTGGACCCCCAAGAAGCAGAAAAGGGCACAATTCATCACAGAGGAGGAGGGCCAAATGGGACTCACAGCTACTGAATGCAAAGGCCTTGGATTCCCAGGCTTAGGTAGCCCTTGGAGCCCTGACTGAGCTCCGGCAGTCCTCTTAGGACAGTGGTTCCCAACCTTCCTAATGCTGCGACCCCTTAATACAGTCCCTCATGTTATGGTGACCACCCAACCATAACATTATTTTCGTTGCTGCCTCATAACTGTCATTTTGCTCCCGTTATGAATCATAATGTAAATATCCAATATGCAGGATGTATCTTCATTCACTGGACCAAATTAGGCACAAATACCCCATACACCCAAATTTGGAGGCGGATTGGTTTTGTTATTTGGGAGTTGTAGTTGCTGGAATTTACAGTTCACCTACAATCAAAGAGCATTCAGAACTACACCAATGAGGCAATTACACCTATCTTGGCATAGAGCACTCTCATGACCAACAGGAAATACTGGAAGGGTTCAGTGAGCATTGAATTTGAGAGTTGTAGTTCACCTACATCAGAGAGCACTGTGGACTCAAACAATGATGGATCTGGACCAAACTTGGCACAAATACTCAATATGCCCAAAATTGGACACTGGTGGAGTTTGGGGAAAATAGACCTTGACATTTTGGAGTTGTAGTTGCTGGGATTTATACTGGAAGGGTTTGGTGGGCATTCGCCTTGAGTATGGGAGTTGTAGTTCATCTACATCCAGAAAGCACTGAGGACTCCACAAACAATGATGGATCTGGACCAAACTTGGCATGAATAGTCAATATGCCCAAAATTGGAGACTGGTGGAGTTTGGGGAAAATAGGCCTTGAAGGGAAGGATAGGCAGAGAAATCTTCAGCCTGCTCTGCCAAAGTGGTTCCTAAGACTATCATAAATACGTGTTTTCTGATGGTCTTTGGCGACCCCTCTGACACCCCCTCTCGACCCCCCTCCTGGCTGAGAAAGACTGTCTTCGGAGCTCTTTTGGTGTCCCCACATTTCAGGGCAAAGGGAGTGTGTGCCTTGGGGAGCCCTGGTCCAAGAACACCCCCTCCCACCCTATGCCCTGGCACTTGCCTCCATGTCTCTGAGTGCTGGGTCTGGGGGCTCCGCCGGGGGAGCATGGAAGGAGCCTGGCAGGAGGAGCTCTCTGGGGGCCACGGAGCGCAGGAGGAGGGAGGAGCAGGAGGCCGCAGGCAGCAGGACCCAGAGGGAGGCCACGGGGGCAGTGGCAGGGGGCTCCCTGCGTGGGACGGGACCCTCCTGCGGTTCGTACTGGGCCAGAAGAAGCCATTCTCTGCTCTGGAAGGAAAATGGGAAGGGTGAAACAGCAGCACCTCCCATGCAAGCCCCCCTCCACTCAATCCTATAGGGCAGGCACCCTCAAATTGCAGCCCTCCAGCTGCTAGGGCAGGCATAGACCAACTTGGGCCCTCCAGGTGTTTTGGACTTCAACTCCCACAATTCCTAACAGCCGGTAGGCTGTTAGGAATTGTGGGAGTTGAAGTCCAAAACACCTGGAGGGCCCAAGTTGGCCCATGCCTGGTCTAGCCAGTTTGTTCAGTGGTCAGCTGGAGGGACGTAGTTTGAGGATGCCTGCCATAGACTCCTTGCACATCTCTCTTTCATGCCCCTGGACTCCTCACCCGCAAGCCACAGCAGAGGGCCTGGAAGCGGTGCTGGTTGGCCTCCAGTTCGTCCCAGTTTAGCTTCCAGCAACTTGTAGGCCGGATGACCAGAGGGAGTCCGAAGAGGACGGAGGCACACAGACCCTCCGCTCTCAATGCCCTGGAGACACAAAGGGGGGGGGGGGCTTGTGTCAGACGTCTAGAACAGACATGGGCGAACTTGCGCCCTCCAGGTGTTTTGGATTTCAAGTTGGAGTTGGAGTCCAAAACACCTGGAGGGAGGGCCCAAGTTTGCCCATGTCTGTTCTATAGGAGCCCACATCAGGAAGAGACTTGTAGTCTGCCCCTGCATGCTCTCCTCCCCACATAGCATGCTCTCCTCCCCACATCTCTCTATGGCCTTTTGGTACATCAGGCAGATCTTGTCCCCAGGTATGGCAATGGAAGCTAGCTAGTCAGAGTCATGGTCATGGTGGGCACAGGCCTAGCCTCCAAGGACTCCCTTGACTTGGCCCCTTTCCACAAGGGTCCAGAAAAGCAAACCTTCAAAGTGTCTGTTCCTCCACTTTGAGGCAGGGCTTCTAGGTTGGCCAGCCTGCCCTTCAGGTGGGTGCCACCTATGCTGACCTCTTGCCCTTCTGTTGGAGAGGACCTGCCCCCAGAGAGAAGTACCTGAGGACCCTGAGTCGTCGCGGAGCCAGGTCTGGTCTGGGGGCCATCCAGAAGCAGCTGGCAGTGGCATTGCTGCCTTTGGCCTTGTCTTCTCCTGGGCCCAGCGGTGGAAGCAGAGCCGGGCTGAGGAGCCGCTCCTGGATGTCACACTTCAGACATGCTGTGGGGAGAGGTGGGGGGAGAAACGAGGGGCCCATGGAGGACGAAGGAAGACACTGCCTGTTTGAATGCTTACACCAGGCGAGGGCAAACTTGGGCCCTCCTCCAGGTGTTTTGGACCAACTCCCACAATTCCTAACAGCCGGTAGGTTGCTAGGAATTGTGGGAGTTGAAGTCCCAAACACCTAGAGGAGGGCCAAAGTTTTCCCACGCCTATCTTAGAAGGAATGGGCAGTCCTCTCTTTCAGCTGGGCCCATGCCCCTCTTGAGCTGCACCCAGGGCTAGTCCAGAAGCTACAGGTGTGTTTCATTTGTGTGTGTGTGGAATCAGACTCCTAGAGACCACAAGCGCTGTCCAATCCAACCCTCTTCTGCTAGGCAGGGAGACACAACTGAAGCACTCCCGACAGATGGAAGAGAGTCCTTCCCAAACTGGCTGACCAGCTTGAAAAGGCTCAGTTGTGATGCCCCTTGTTAAGAAGGCAAACCTTGTAACTTCCCAAGGCCTGGTCTCATTGCCCGGTTTCCAATGAGATGAAGGGATGCAGAGGAGATGAAAAGTACGACAGCCTTTATTTGCAAATAGAAGATCTGCGGATGACCGCGTGGAAGGAGAGCGGCACACCGAATGAGGTCTCCCATAGGATTCTTATGGTTTTGCAGGGACAGTTGACTTTACAACAACATCCTCATTCTCATGCTCTCCTCTCTCTTTCATCTTGTTTCATCCTGCACATGGTTGTGTATGGGTGTGTATCAAAAAATAGCAATTTCCCCACCATTTCCACCATTTGATGCTTCTCTCTTACTTTGAAGAACCCATCTGGTCAAAATCAAAACACCATCTTTGTTTGAACTATCTTACATCTTAAGGCTTAAGACTGTTGCGCCTTCCTTTATGGAGAGTTCTTTGGCTTGACATTCCCAGACCTTCAATTGATTCACTTTTGCATCTTTAAAGAAGGCAATGGCTGTTTATTGCTGCCCTGTCGCCCTGTGTTCTCCTGTAGCACTTTCCTCAATTGATTTCCTCCAAAACCAAAGATAAAGGCTATTTATTTAATCATACTATTGCTATCTATATACATAAAAATGTAATGTGCATAATTAGGACTGAGTTAACAACAAAACCACCGGGCCAAATCACACCAAATTTGGCTATAATACTCATCACTTTCTAAGGAGTGACCTTGCAGCTTCAAAGCCTGGCTGTTTCATACCTAGGGGAATCCTTTCTAGGCCATATTGAATGCCGGGAAGAAAACCCCACTTAGGACTATGCTGCAGCAATGCGTGGCCGGGCACAGTTTATTAATAAAATAAAATCAGGCCCCCTGTCCCCTTCAAGTTTGCTCAATCAAGCCTGGGTCTGGGTGGGTTCCTCAATAGGTTTAGCCCTCCCCTGTGTTTAAAGGGGGTGTTTTTCAGGCTCTTGCTGTGCTCTCCATCTGGGCAAGTATGGGGCTCCCAGAAGACTGTGGGCAAGGAGACTCTATCTTTGCCTCGCAACTGGCACCTCCAAACAAGGAAGGGCGCTTACCTAGGCTGCCCCGTGGGCCGGCAGTGTGGCCAAGGGGTACTGTGGGCAGGAGGAGGTGGAGATTCTCCTGGTCAGTGCCGTGGCCTTGGAGCCAGGCCTTGAAGACGCCCTCCAGCGCCACCACCTCGTTCTCCACCACATGGAGGTCCACCTCTGGGCCCAGGAGGGGGGTAGTGGCTTCTGTAAGGGAGTTAAGAGAGAGGAAGGTGACACATCTGGTTCACTGAACAGGCTACGATGCCCCTCCCCCACGTTGGAGTAGGGAGGGGTATGGATGGCATACATACCCCTCCCTCCAGCCCAGGCTCATCTGCCTATCAGTGAGGATTAGGCTCTTCTAAACCTCTTAGATTAAATTTGGGAGCGGGGGCAAGGAAGGGGAATCAGGCAGCCTTGTGGGCCTAGCAACAGAGAAGTGCACCAGTCGCAGGCCTGGAAGGAGCAGGAGGGGGGCTAATCTGGATGAGCAGTGGGAGGGATCAAGTGCCGATGAGCCCCCCATGAGGCTCCGGATTAGGAGCAGCGAGGAGCTGCCATCTGTCTTGGCTCAAACGGTCCAGAACAAAGAGAAGAGAAGGGTGGTCACTGCCGTGGCTCCTCTGCCCAGCAGGTGGCACCAGCCCTGCCTTCGCCACCCTCCCAACAGGCCTGGAGATAAGGCAGAAAACCCTGGCCGCTTGCCCAGTGGGAGTGGCACGGCATTGATAGTCCCAGGGCAATCCCGTGCTCTTTTCCTCCAGATACATATGTGGTGGGAAAACAGCTGCTTTCAAAATCTGGGTTCAAACTGACATGGGCAAACTTTGGCCCTCCTCCAGGTGTTTTGGACTTCAACTCCCACAATTCCTAACAACCTGTTAGGAATTGTGGGAGTTGAAGTCCAAAACACCTGGAGGAGGGCCAAAGTTTGCCCATGCCTGGATTAAAACATTTAGCTCCGCAGGAATGAGGGGAAACCAGTGATTAAGTTCCTTCCTACTGCACAGGGAAGAGGAACTAAGGCCATCAAAGTGGCCTTTCTCAATCATTAAATGGTAAGGTGGGGGCTCAACTGACCTGCAAGCAACCAAAGGCCTCTGACTGCTCCAAACAAAAGCATCCAGGAGCCTTTGCTTCCAAGGAAGGACTCTGGAAAATGCTGGGTGGATTGGATACGCCTTCTGATTGGGCAAACTCACCCTCTTCCAAGGGGCTCTCGCTGGGGTCACTACTTCCTCCTCCAGTCCCCGGCCAGGGCTCCTCCTGCAGCCCTCCTGGGGCCACCTCCACCACCTGCAGCTGGCGCAGATTGACCAAGTCAGTGCCCCGGAGGCCAGCTTCCAGCTGTCGGGCCACTTCTGTGCTGGGTCGGCTGGTTAGAATGGTAATCTGGAAGAAAAGAAGAGGTCTTGTATGTGCTGGCCAACAACACTGGTGGGGCCTGGGCTCCCATTTATGCCAGGCAGTGGCCAAAGGGACAGGCATCTTGATCAGTGGCCAGCCTGCTTTGACTTATTGCCAACCATCAGTAGCACTATTTGGCCATGGAGTGGACAGAAGGCAGCCTGGACAGAGAGGAGACCCTGGTTCAAATCCTTCCCCACCCCTGAGCATTCTTGGCCTGACCTTTTAGGGCCCTTCTACACTGCCATATAATTGAAATTATCAAAGCAGATAATAATAAATAATAATATAAATAAACTTTAATGATATCCCACCACCATCTCCCAAAAGGGATTTGGGGCAGCTTACAAAAGCACATAATAGTGCTGCAGGACATTGCAGAATAAAATACATAAACATTTATAAGACAGTAACAATATCAATTAACATAAAACAATTTAATAATAATAATAATAATAATAATAATAACAACAACAACAACTTTATTTTTATACCCCGCCCCATCTCCCCGACGGGACTCGGGGCGGTTTACATGGGGCCAGGCCCGATAAAACAAACAAAACAGTAACAAAGCAATAAAACAATTATCCCAGTAAAAAACATCAACATCAATAAAAACAATCATTAAAATCAACAAGCAGGATACAGTGTTAAAAACAGGAGACTAATTCGTAGATCCCAGGCAAAGTGCAGAGTGATACGAAATGGGAAAAGGAAATTTTACAGTTGGACAAAAAATGTACAAAAAAAACCCAATCAATTAAATAAAACTCAATAAAACGCAGCAATAGCTATGAGTTAAAATGGGCAGTGTCAATTTCAAGCCGTCTTAAAGTGCCAGAGTCATCAATTCAATTCACATATTTGCTTTGAAGTGGATTATGAGAGTCTACACTGCAATATAATCTGGTTCAAAGCAGATAATCTGAATTTTAGATGGGGCCTGTGAGAGACTAGGCTGACTGTACGAAAAGCAGGACAGCAGTTGTGGCTATCACTCTTAAGGAAGGTTGCAGCAGGTGTGATCTTTGTGCCAATTACAATTCTGGAATCCTGACACCCCCTTTTGCTCTGCTGTCTTCTTTCTATGTGGATGACAAGCAAATCTGAACCGCTGGCTGGAAACTGAAAATGCAAACAGACCAAAGTACCCACACTCTGGAGTCTCCGGTGGGTCCCAGGAAGGCTTTAGTCTTTGTCCAGGTCCCTTATATTTGATCCACTTTCTTCTCCTTGTGAGTGGAAGCAGGTATCAAGAGACCCCCGCCCCCCTTACCTCGATGGCACAGCTGCTGAGGGGGGCACCGGCCATCCCTCGCCCTGTGTACTGCTTGAACTGCTGGAGCCCGTCCCGTACGGCCTGCACCATGGCGGCATCCTCCCCAGGACGGAAAGCCCCCTCGGCCGCCACGGCACGCAGCTCCGCAAAGCAGCTCTGGAGACGGGCAAAACCTCCTTTCACCAGCTGCAGAGGAAGACGGGAGAGCGGTCACAAGGGGGGCCTGGATCCCCACCTGGTGGGAGAGGAGGACCAGGAGCCCAGCCAATGCGATTCTAGGCTACATCGAGAGAAGTCTAGTGTCTAGACTGAAGGACTCTATTCTGCCTTGGTCAGGCCTCACCTGGAATAACCTTGTGTCCTGTTCTGGGCAAAGCTATTCAAAGATATGGATAAGAAAGGTGACCAAAATGGTTGATGGTTTGGAAAACAAGCCTCTGAGGAAAGGCTGGGGATATTTAGTTTGGTGAAAAGAAGGATGAGAGAAGGGGCCATGAGAGCTATGTTTAAATATTTGAAAGGATGTCCCACTGGGGAGAAAGCTTGTTTTCTGCTGCTCGAGAGACTTGGACACAATGGAGCCATGAATTCAAATTGCATGTAAAAAGATTCCACTTAAACTTTAGGAAGAAATGCTAAGTGCTGTTTGGCAGTGGAATCTGCTGCCTGGGAGTCTAGTAGAGTCTCCTTCTCTGGAAGTTTATAAGCAAAAGCTGGATGGCCATCTGTCAGAAGGACTTTGTGTCTTCCTGTCTGGAAGTAGGGGTTGGAATAGATGCCCCCTGGGGTCTCTATAAGTCTATGATTCTAAGGGCTCCCCTTTTCTGGACATGGTGGGATGCTACCTTGACCATGATGTCCATCTCCGTTGGGACTTGCCCAGGTATCCTCCTGCTGCCTTGTTTCTGAAAAGAGATGGCAAGGCTTTGGCTCCAGGGATGCCACTTCTGGCAAAGCGTTGCGTTGGTGGCTCAGCCGTAAATGGCTGACAAAGACCCAGCTGCAGGTGTTATCAACCCCTCTCTGATCAAAAATATTAAATTGATTAACTTGGTACCACAGCGGAGTGTTCCGCAAGTTAACGTGGCTTTTAGTTTTACAACTAGATTAATTTCAAGACCTGGAGACATCCAGCAGCAGCTACTGGAAGCCCAACGACCCCCAATCTATTGTTTCTAACCCCCAATAAAAGGGTTACCCTTATCTGATTGCCTCCTCCTTTGCCCCCTGTCTCTCGTTTTCACCCATTTCCGCATTCCAGTTCCTCTCACATGAGGATCAGTAGACATCATAGCGAGATATCCATGGGAGTGAAAGGTGACTCCGGGTTAGTTGGGGAGAAAGGAGAACACATTTGGGGATGAAAGAAGGAAGGGAAAATAGCAGGAAAAAAGAGCTTGTTTAGGGAGTACGGGGTCAGGAAATACCCAGGAATTATGGTTTTAATAGAACCCAGCTGTGGCAGCAGGAAACAGCAAAGGTAAATCAAAGATGACACAGAGAGGCAAGTATAGGCAGAAAGGGTATATTTTAGATTTCAGAAATAGGTGCAATATTATAAAATATATTGTTTATTTGGCTTTTCCCTTTGCTAACTTTTTAGCTTTCCCAGGCCAGAGCATAGATATGTAAATGTCCCTCACTCCAGCTTTAGGCAAAAAAGACATTGGAATCCCTTTGTTTCTGTGTCACTGACTGGGGTAGGAAGCAATTGGTAAGGGTAAAGGTTTTCCCTGACATTAAGTCTAGTCATGTCCAATTCTGGGGGCTGGTGTTCATCTCCATGTTGTCCGTTGACACCATGTGGCTGGCATGACTGCATGGCGCACCCTTATCTTCCCGCTGGAGCAGTACTTATTGATCTACTCACATTTGCATGTTTTCAAACTGCTAGGTTGGCAGAAGCTGGGGCTAACAGTGGGTGCTCACTCTGCTCCCCGGATTCGAACCTGCAACCTTTCAGTCCACAAGTTCAGCAGCTCAGCGGTTTAACACACTGCACCACCAGGGCTCCCACCAGAGGAGTACCTATTGATCTAGTCACATTCTGTTATAAATATATGTATAGAACCTTGAATAAATGTACACGGATCTAACATAGAAAGGGATCCTTGTTGTTGTTAGTCCCTTTGCAAGACTTAACTCCTTTTATATCATTCCAGCTTGGTGTCCTTAGCAAAACTATACATTGCCTAATTAAAAACTCTCTTTTAAACAGGGTGGGTCACATTCGACAACACAGGGTTTGGGGAGGAGACTGTGGCAGCTGAAGTGAAGGAAAGCCTGCAGGAGACCCTCAAGTGTGGACCCACCTCAATGGGCTTGGAATAAGGGCCTGCCTAGGAGACCCTGCTGCCCCCAATGCAGTGCCCAGAGGGGATCTGTGCATCAGGTGGTACAAAAGCCAGCAAAGCCATCCTCCCATCCATAGCCCTTGAAACAGAAAAAATAACCCAGGAACAAATTATTTTTCAGGGCCGCCCAAATCTGCTGCCTGAGGGCTGGGCAGGCGCTGTCATTAACAATGCATGGCTGCACCGACACCTGGACACTGCGCCTCAAAGCGAGTTAAGGAGGGGCGGGCCTCTCTTGCAGAATGGCCCAGCAACCCACCCCCCTCCAGGAAGAGATCAGGGGCTACTTTGCTTCCGTGAGAATGGGCAGGCTGGGTGGGAGCATGGAAATGAGGGAGGTAAGGCAAGGCGCAGAGCAGCTTTGCATACTCATCCAAAACAGGACAACCCATAATACTTAGCACAGAAACCACCTGGTTTCTCTCTCCTCCTGACCCACATTCTGTGCCCTACCTGTGGCACCCATCCATCTCGCTGGTCTCTAGGCAACCAGGAGGAAGAGCCGCCACGTGGCAACCAGTGCGCCGTGGCTTGTGTTTCTCAGAGAACGAGGGGAGAAGGCTGGGTGGAAGACAGGACAAAGAGAAGCAGATCCTCAGAAGCCATGGCATAACAAAACCATCATGCTTCTGCGTGTTGTCGAAGGCCTTCGTGGCCAGAGTTTTTTGAACTGTATGGCCGTGTTCTAGAAGCATTTTCTCCTGACAAGAGTTCTTTCTCCCACCCTGGACCTTCCACAGATATCTAAACCCCACTTGCCTAGTTTCCAACATACCTCACAACCTTTGAGGATGCCTGCCATAGATGCAGTTGAAACATCAGAAGAGAATGCTTCTGGAACATGGCCAGACAGTCCGGAAAACTTGCAGCAACACCTAATGTTTCTGGTGCTCTTAGATTTCCAAAAGTGACCCACCTGTATCCCAAAGCCCTGGAGGGAGCAACACCGAGGGAGGGTCTCTGAAACAGAGGCTCCTGGGAGCAAGCCCCTTGGCAGTGGGGTCTCCTCGGCTCTGCTGGCCAGTAAAGGCACTCCCACTTACCACAAAGGGCAGGAGGCACTCGTGCCGGTTCTGGGCCACGTAGAGGCTGAAGAGGGGGATGCGAGGAGGGCCCCCCAGGCTGCAGGCCAGGCAGAAGACGTGCTCCAGGGCTTTGGAGAGCTTGGGTCGGATCTGGGCCCAATGGGGAGGCCGGGCGTCCACAACGAGGATCCGTGGCGGCTGCGGAGGCTGGGAGTGGGGGGCTGGTTTGCCACCAGAAGTGTCCCCAGTGCGTCTGGCTCCTGAGCTCATGGCGCAATGGAGGATGGGGTTGCCTGCAGAAGGAAGGAAGAAGGGAAAGAAGGGAGCTGAGCCCAAACTCACCAAGTGAATGTCAACAGTGAGAAATATTTAGGCAATAAAAATGGAATGCACAGATATAGGATGGGAGACACCTGCATTGAAGAACAGTTCCTGCGAAAGAGACTTAGAAGTCTTAACTGACTGCAAGTTAAACAGGAATAATAATATGCACAGTTCTGGGCAAAGCCATTCCATGAAGATATTGACAAGATGGAACATGACCAGACAAAGGCTACCCAGAGTCAAAGGTTTGGAAAAAAAAAGCCTTATGAAGAATTGCTCATGCCCCTTCTACACTGCCATATAAAATCCACATTATCTGCTTTGAACTGAATTATATGGCAATGTAGAATAAGATAATTCAGTACAAATCAGATAATCTAGGTTATCAAAGCAGAGAATCCACATTATCTGTCAGTGTAGAAGGGCCCTTAGAGAGCTGGGGATGTTTTGCTTGGAGAAAAGGTCAAGAGAAGGGGACATGATAGCCATGTCAAAATATTTGGAAGGATGTCCCATTGAGGAAGAATGGGCAAGTCTGTCTGCTGCTGCTGCTCTGGAGACTAGGGCCCCTTCTACACTGCCATATAAAATCCGGATTATCTAATTTGAGCTAGATTATATGGCAGTTTAGATTTATACAATCCAGCTCAAAGCAGAGAATGCGAATTATCTGCTTTGATAATCTGCATTATATGGCAGTGTGGAAGGGGCCTAGGGCACAGTGGAACCAAGGATTCAAACTGCAGGGAAAAAGATTCCATCTAAACATTAGGAAGAACTTCCTGATCGTCCGAAGAGCTGTTTAACAGTGGAAAATGCTGCCTCTGAGTGTGGTGGAGTCTCCTTCTCTGGAGTGTTGTTTGTTGGGAGGGCTTTGGGAAGGAGGCCGGACTGGATAGCTCTTGGGGTCTCTTCCAACTCTAGGATTCGATGAAGAAAGGCAGGCAAGAGGGCTTGAACGCATGACTTGCCCCTTCTGCCTTCCCACAAGGCGTCCTGGAGCAACAAGGGGCCCTTCCAGCAGCACAGTGACACCCCTTTTTCCTGCTACTTCTGCAGTGTGGTCCTCAAGCTCCGCCTCACCTTCCTCCGACTAACAGCTGGATAGAGAGTCAATGGGCAGTAGGGCTTTGCACATGCACACACATGCTCAGGTGGCAAGGCTAGGGCTCACACGGCTGGTAGGGAGTCAGCAGGAATCACTATGCATGACAGTGCGCAGTCGCTGGAGGCCCCTGCCTTGGTCAGTTAGTTCATCACTCGGCTTGACAGCAATCTCTGGTCAGCTGTGTGCCAGCGGCTCAGGACCAGCTCCCTCTTGCCCACATCAACACACACAGCACTTAACCCCTCAGCACTCCATAAGTGCCCTGTCATGAACGGGAGCTGTCTTCTCCACTCACTCTGCAAATGCACACAGACAGACACAGGGCAGCAGAAGTGGAGTGTGTGTGTGTGTGTGTGTGTGAGAGAGAGAGAGACGGGTGCTCCAATCTGCATGGGGAAAACTGCCTGCGTTGCGGGAAAGAAACCACAGGATGTTCTGGCCTATCCGATCTAATAGCGATGGACTGGCTGACCCTAATGGGATGGGGGAGTGCCCAGACGCAATGGAGTGCTGCTTGGAAGGGGAGCAAAGAAAGAGAGAGGAAGAGAGAGAGTGATACTGCAGGCGAGGGGGTGGGATTAGGCTCGTTCTAAGTGGCTTCATTAGAAGAGCAGAGAGCTGGCAGATCTCCAGGTGCGTTCTCCTCTCCTGCCTGAGTGATCCAGAGGAATGGGACTCTTTCCCACTACGGCCAGCCTTCCATCGCCCAGAGAGGAGCAGCAGCAGAGCATCCTGACTATATTATTATTATTATTATTATTATTATTATTATTATTATTATTATTACTAATAATAATAATAATAATAATAATAATAATAATGTCAGAAAAATTCTCAAAAGCAAGCTCAATGGAGGCAACACCATCAAGGCCATAAACACCTGGGCCATACCTGTCATAAGATATACTGCTGGCATTATAAATTGGACACAGGCGGAACTGGACAATTTGGACAGAAAAACAAGAAAACTCATGACCATTCATCATTCCCTGCACCCTCGCAGTGATGTTGACCGGCTGTATCTGCCTAGAAGATCAGGGGGCAGAGAACTCTTGCAAGTAAAACAAGCAGTCAAAGAAGAAGAACATGCCCTGGCAGAATATGTAAAACAAAGTGAAGAACCTGCTTTGATTGAAGTCAAAAATCAGAAACTCCTCAAAGCACAGCAGACAAAAAACCAGTACAAGAAAACCGCACTACAAACTAGAGCTGACAGCTGGCACAACAAAACACTGCATGGAAAGTTCCTTGACAAAATTGAAGGAAAAGCTGATAAAGAGAAGACCTGGCTCTGGCTCACGAATGGGACCCTGAAGAAGGAGACAGAAGGCCTGATCCTTGCAGCCCAGGAGCAAGCCATCAGAACAAATGCAATCAAGGCCAAGATCGAAAAATCAGCTGATGACCCAAAGTGCAGACTGTGCAAGGAAACCGATGAAACCATTGATCATATCCTCAGCTGCTGTAAGAAAATTGCACAGACAGACTACAAACAGAGGCACAACTATGTGGCCCAAATGATTCATTGGAACCTATGCCTCAAGTATCACCTCCCTACAGTTAAGAACTGGTGGGATCACAAACCTGCAAAGGTTGTGGAAAATGAACACGCAAAGATACTGTGGGACTTCCGAATCCAGACTGACAAAGTTCTGGAACACAACACACCAGACATCACAGTTGTGGAAAAGAACAAGGTTTGGATCACTGATGTTGCCATCCCAGGTGACAGTCGCATTGAAAAAAAACAACAGGAAAAACTCAGCCGCTATCAGGACCTCAAGATTGAACTTCAAAGACTCTGGCAGAAACCAGTGCAGGTGGTCCCGGTGGTGATGGGCACACTGGGTGCCGTGCCAAAAGATCTCAGCCGGCATTTGGAAACAATAGACATTGACAAAATTACGATCTGCCAACTGCAAAAGGCCACCTTACTGGGATCTGCACGCATCATCCGAAAATACATCACACAGTCCTAGACACTTGGGAAGTGTTCGACTTGTGATTTTGTGAAACGAAATCCAGCATATTGATCTTGTTTGCTGTGTCATACAACGTCGTTGTGTCAATAATAATAATAATAATAATAATAATAATAATAATAATAATAATAATAATGTCAGGATGCTCTGCTGCTGCACTGTCTTGAGGCCATAGAGTGCAAGGTGGCCACCTGCATGGGGCTGAACTGGGGACACCTAATACGCCAAGTATTGGGAGAATATTGAACCCAGGACCCACAGCAGCCATGGCAACGCTTTTATAATAATAATAATAACAACAACAACTTTATTCTTGTATCCCACCCCATCTCCCCGAGGGGACTAGGGGCGGCTCACATTGGGACCAAGCCCAATAGTATACAATAAAATACCATAAAATATAACAACATAAAATGCAATCCAATCATAATAAATTAATACATAGTTATAAAAACACACAGTCACACAATAAAGCGTGGCCAGAGGTCAAAAGCAACATAATGGCACTTTGCTCTTCAGTCTTGGGGAGGGGGATAAAATTGTAATTGTGCATTATCTTGGGGGTACTAATAACATTCTTTATTTTGGGCCCTCTTTCGTTCCTTACTCTCCCTGAGACTCCTTGGGGGTTGCACACTCGAGTACAGAGAAGGCCCAACGATCCTTTTCAAAAGCAGACGAGGGACTGGGCAGGTTGGTCATGGTGGGCCGGAAGCAAAAGACGATGAAAAAACAAATGGATTGAGACCAAAAAGCTGGTTGGGGGACCATGGATCATAGAGTTGGAAGAAAGCCCAGAGGTCATCTAGTCCAACCTCCTTCTGCCATTCAGGAAAAACACAATCAAAGCCTCCAAGGAAGGAGCTTCCACTGGACTCCGTGGCAGAGTTCTACTTCTGAGCAGATCTCATGGTCAGGTCCTTAAGTTCAGGTTTAGCCTGGGAATTCAGTATTTAGAGCAGAGCATTCCAAACTGTGTATCATCATGTTGCGCAAACGTAAAGACAAATCTCTGAGTCTATTGTGAAATAAGCAATAAATCATATATGTAAATATATATATATATATATATATATATATATATATATATGAAAAAAATCCACAAAATATGTTGTGTCCTCGTTCATTTATGTACCTATGTGTCCATATCTCTCACAAGAAGTTGGTTTAACCTCCGTTTTGCTAGTGAAACTGAATTGCTGTGTTGCAAAATGATGTGTGTAAAAAAAATGGATCACCGGCATGAAATGATTGGAAAACTGTGCTTTAGAGGCATCGGATATCACTTCCTCACCACTCCAGGGTATTTCAGTATACGTATTTGTAGAAATACATTCAAATATGTGTATTTTACAATGCTTATGACGAGTATGTATTTTTGGCTATGTTGTAACCCGCCTCGAGCCACAATGAGTGGGAGTTAAGAAATAAAATTGTTGTTGTTGTTGTTGTTGTCATTCTATAGGTTCTGCCAACATATTCACCGCTATGAGCCTGTCCTGTTTCCCTGCGATTTTTCCTCGGTCTTTTCTCTTAAACCGTTAAGAAGGAAAAGACAACATAACTTCATCAGGCTGACAGCTACCAGGAGGGGATGCCCTCTGGGCTGGGAACGCCTTCTGTGAGGAATGAGGCACGTGGAGCTTTCTGAAGATGACTCCTGCTGTGGCAGCCAGAAAACAATTAAGGAAGGAGGCTGGTGAGACAAGTAGCTGCTGGCAAGGAAACACTGCTGTGGCATTTAGGCATCCTTACTTCTGGAAAACCAATGGTATCAGGTCTTGGGGGACTAGAGGGAGCGGCTGAGTGTGAGTCCCTCTGCCAATAAGAGCTGAGAGGCTGTGGGGCAAGGAATTCTTGTCAATGGATCACTCTGGGGGCAAAGAGACCCAATTCTGAAGACATCTGCAATGCAAAGGAGACAAAGGGGTAGCCTGTTGCGTTCAACATGCCAGACCCAAGAACTTATCTTGGAGTAAGGCAAACAAACAGATACATCATTGAGAGCTGCTGACCAAGGGAACCCTACAGTGCTGGTGTGATTCCTGTCCCTGCACCCCATTGATTGCAGGTCCTGTGGAGGCTTTTAAATAGAGGCTGGATAGGCATCTCTTGGGCATGCTTTGACTGTATTTTTCCTGCATGGTAGGGGTGTGGACTGGATGGCCCCTGGGAGTCTCTCCCAACTCTCTGATTCTATGCCGGGGATTGTAATCCAGGGACAAGTGGAAAAGAGTTATAAGTAGATACCGTGTTGGGGGGGGGGGGGGGAATCCAGTATGAATGACCACAACCCCAAGCATGGCACTGACCCCAAATGGGTTTGGGCCTCGTTGTGAAGCTCTTTTGGCCCCATAAATTTGCACCCATCAATGCAGGAGAATATTTCCCATGGCCAGGTCTGAGTGAAATAGATTTTTCATCCAGAGAAAGAGGTCTTCCCACTCAGCGGGGTATCTGCACCTGCTCCCTAGGTGTGGCGGGCATTGCTTTACCTGGGCTTCAAACCTTTTACCTCAATGGGTGAGTTTCAGACAATGGAGGGCCACCTCTTTGGTGATGAGGAAGGCTGGGACTCCAGCACAGACCTAAGAGACAAGGAGAAGCGGATTAATAACAACATCAGCAATAATAATGTTTTTATTTCTTATCCCCGCTCATCATGGCTCGAGGCAGGTTACAGAACAATTAAAATACA